>NC_080163.1:141615931-141965931 GCF_950295315.1 Erinaceus europaeus | reverse complement strand
AAAGCTGAATACATAAGTTAAGTCACAGAGAGATAATTCTTGTGATATCTGAAGACTCACTTTTCATCTATGGGCTCCTTGGACTTGCCATGCCTTTTCTTTTATTTGCTGACAGGTTATCTCTGGGGCATGGTGTCTGCATGATGACCCCACTGCTCCCAGCAGTTCTCCCCACCCCCATTTTCTTTCTCTTTTAATAGACGCAGAAATAGAATTCTGGAGAGAGAGAGAGAGAGAGAGAGAGAGAGAGAGAGAGAGAGAGGGACCTGCAGCACTGCTCCACTGTTTGTGAAGCTTTCTCCTGAAGATAAGGACTGGGGTCTTTAACCTGGGTCCTCTCACATGATAACATGTACAGTCTTATGTGAACCACCACCCAGTCCCAGATTTTTTTTACCCTGTCCTTTAATTCTATAATGTGTCCTAACAGCCTTCCAATAAGTACTATCATTTGCTCAAGCCGGTTCAGATTTTGTGTTCATGATTTGTTACAAAGGCTTCTAATTCAGTGGGGCCATTGACTGATCTTAACTTCAGCACACTGCACTCAAACCTTGTAATTACCTTTTTTGTTTGTTTGTTTTGTAATTAATTACCCATTTTTCCTCTAACCTGCTACCAACACTTACTGTGTTTCCTTATGATGTGGCATATATTAGTACTTTAAAAACAAGACATGAAAATGAAATAAAGTTTCACTGCACAATTAGTAAACCACCTTTACTTGGGAAAAAAGTAAATTGACATAGATGAGCTCTATCTATCCCAGGATATCTAGAAACTCTGTTTTCCCTGTGATCAGTCCACTTGGGTACACAAAATCACTGAAGGTTGATATACATCAGGTATCCTTCACTTATATTTATTACCCTTTCTAAAATTGGCATTTCCCATTAGACATTTAATCATGGTTGCTTTGTTAAGCATTTTTCCTGTTCAGAAGAACAAACCAGAAATTGATTCTCTGATAAAAAAAAAAAAATGTAGGGGTGAAGCACAAATTCAACCAGGAGCATTTGGACCTCTCCTCTCCTTTTGCCTTTGTGGTCTGGACACTCACTTCATTCCCTAAAGTGAAAGGTAAGGACTTTAAGACAGAAAAACTATTGGACTTTTGGAATCCAATCAACGACCATGCCCCAGGGCAAAGGGCTAGTCCAAAGTGGTCTAGCATCCATCTCCATCCATCTCAAAGTACCTTTACAGCTACAGCCCACCCAGGTCAGATTCAAGGAGACTGGTCCTTTGTTTGCAATGAACACGAGGCTGACAGCTTTGGAAAAAAAAAATTTTTTTTCACTGGGGCAGAGGAAATGAAATTGAATTCGAGTTGGAGGTGATCTGTCTTCCCCATGACCTGCATTGGTCTCCAGTGATAGCACAAATGGCAATGCTCAGACTCACATCTGTGAGTCAATTACTGGTTACCTAAGTTTAAAAACAGTTCTGATGCATAAGGTGAAAATGGTTCAAAGATATTGAGCAGAAAGGAAAAAGCAGAGGGAGCCAAGCCCCTTTAGGGACTTTGTTTGAATCTACAAAACGGTTGGACTGAAACCTGCAGAGTGTGTATAAAGAACCTGTAAAAACCTTTTATTCATTTGAAAAGAGCTGGAAGAGAGATTCAGGAAGTGAGGCAGAAGATTGAGCTGCACCATAGAGGGGAGTGGGGAGCTGTGAGAGACAACTCTGTGGTGTGATAAAGGGGGCTTTTCCTAAAATAGGGAGGAAGTTAGCCATTTCCATAACTGGTGTTATAGGCAGATCTGGCGAAGAGTGCCATCTCTACTAAGTTCTAGAAAATATCACGTCCACTCTATAAACTGCTGTTTCCTTCGCCTATAAAGCAGAAGTAAACTCCATATACAGGACTTTGAGAAAATTCTATTGATATAATAGATGTGTCTTTAATAAGCTGTTGAGAGCCTCACAGACGCTAGCTATACTTACGATTGTTTTAATTTAAGCCACAGTGTACACCACATATGGAATAGAAATCCTGACAAAGAGCCCAGGGGCAAAATTCAGATGAGAACAGCCAAGACTGGCAATGATAAGATTCAAGCCCAAAGCAATTTCCATAAGAGAATCATTTGTAAAAGGTCTAAGGCAGTTCTGTGCCAAGTCCTAAAACCTACAGGTCCACAACATTCCCTAAACTGAGTAAGTCAAATTACTTTTATTAGCTGATCACTTATGAGTGATTTCACAGTTTTAAGGGAAGTTCTAATTAATGTAGGAGATCTTGGTGGCTACAGCCAGAATTGTGCCTCATTATTCTGCCTCCTGTGCATAGTCTAAGCTGCTGCCTCCTGGTGACATGTTTCTGAATTGTAGACAAAATACAATGCAGCCTCTCTAGCAGCACATCTTAATCTCCACTGCATACTCAAAGCACATAATATTTAACAGTACTGATGCCTGAAGACCACCTCCAGAAATCAAGATTTGATTGGTTTTGGTGCATTTCTGACCTTAAGATGGTTTAAAATCTTCCTCACAAGTAATTCTTTTTTTTTTTTTTTTAAGATGAAGGCAGAGCAAGAGGCAGAGAAACAGAGCAAGAAACCATTGCACCAAAGCGTCCTTCAGTGCAGTGGGGACCTGCTTGACCTTGGTCTCGCATATAGCATAGCAGGGCACTATCCAGTGACTTGTGTCACCATCCCCTCACAGTTGATTCTAGTTCACAACCAAGTTCAAGAACCATGACCATAGAGCAAATGCCAGCAAACTTTTACTTGGAAAGGATCAGAGTAGAAATTATTTTTGGTTTTTCAGGCCATGTTACAACTACTCAACTTTGTGGCATGAAAGCAGTCAAAGGTGGCACATGGATAAATTGGGCATGGCTGCTTTTGCAATAAAACTTTACTTACAAAATTAAGTCACAGACCATAGCTGGCCAACACCTACTCCAGAGCTTCACTACTTAAAGGGTGGTCTGTGAACCAGCAGCATGGACAGGACCTAAGGAGCTTGTCAAAAATGCAGATCCCCAACAAGAACCCAGAAGCCATGCATACACTTTCCAGTCTGTGAGGCCTCGGTTCAGAGGGTATCTGTGTGAATGCGGGCCTGACATTGTCACAGCACAGAAGCGGAACGTTCCCATCACTGTCAGCATCTCCTGTGCCTGTCACCTCTATCAGCCTGGCTGTCTCCTAGCTGCCACATTTCTGTAGCATCTTCTTGGTGACTCAGACTATCTAAGCAGCTGTCTACATTTGATTATGGTGTTTCCAAAGGGTCAGTGGAGCCACATGTTCTGTTTCTAGTTTTCATAATAATATATATGGAGAAGATGCAGCTGTGGAGTTATATCAGGTGACCCGCCTTGGCTCTCAGGAACTATTCACATAAGCCTGTCAAAGTCACAGAGCTCCCCAAAGACCCCATTGCTGCTTCAAGCCTTTGTGCCTTAGATGTGGCACTGTACTTGCAGGGAAGGTCTTGTGAGTCAAAGCACCACCAGGAAAATTAATGCAAACTCCAATCCAATTCCTCACTGGCATGTGTGAGACCTTCTGCCCTCAGGCCCACTCAGACTTAATCACTCACTCACTCATGCTAGCCCCATCTCCTGTCTGCACTTTTGTTCTCACTCTTGGCACCATCATGGTAATAGGGAGTTTTCCAGATTGTCTCCCTGACTAGATACCAAACCCCATAGGGCAGGACTCAGACACCACTTCTTTCTGCATCTATGAACTATAGGAATGGACTTTCAGATGACAAGTTCTTGATAAATTAACACTGGTCTTCAACATTTTTTTAATTTATTTTAATGAGAGATACAGAGAGAGGAAAGAGAGACCAGAGCACTGCTCAGTTCTGGCTTATGCTGGTGCTGGGGATTGAACCTAGGGCCTTGGAGCCTCAGGCAGGAAAGTCTCATTGCATAATGATTATGCTGTCTCCCCAGCCCTAACATTCGTTTTTAACTGAATAGAGCTAAAGGTGAGTTAACAGTGTTTTTTCTTTGCCACCAGTGATACTGCTAGAGTGTCACATCCTGAGAGGGAAGGATGAGATAGAGAGACACCTGCAACACTTTTTCAAGATGTTCTGAAGCTTCACCGTGAAGTTTCCCCCCCATTTCTGCAGGTGGGGAGTGGGGACTTGAACTCTAATCTTTGTGCATAATAACATGTGTGCCCTACCATCCAGCCCCACATTCTTTCTTCCTTTCTCTATTTTTTTATTAGTAATTTAATAATGATTGACAAGATTGTGGGATAAGACGGGCACAATTGCACACAATTCCCCCACCAGAGTTCTGCATCCCATCCCCTCCATTGGAAACTTCCTTATCCTTTATCCTTCTGGGAGTATGGACCAAAGATCTGTATGGGATCCAGAAGGTGGAAGGTCTGGCTTCTATAATTGATTTTACACTGGACATGGGAATTGACAGGTTAGTCCACACCCCCAGCCCATTTCTATCTTTCCCTGGTGAGGTTTGGCTGGCTCTGGGGAGGTGGGGTTCTAGGACTCACTGGTGAAGTCATCTACCCAGGGAAGTCAGGTTGGAGTCATGGTAGCATCAGTCTTTCTTTTTTAATCTTTAAAAAAAAATAGAGGTGAGTGATGGGGAGAGAGAGAGAGAGAATACCATTACACAGCTCCATCCCCTCTTGATACAGCCTATGTAGGTGTACCCAAGTGGTGGCCAGGGGCTCACATCTGAGTCCTTTCACATGGTAAACTATGTGTTCTACTGGCCCCAAGAATTTACTTTTTTTTTTTTTTTTTGTCATCACTGGATTTCACCTCTCCAGGCAGACTTTCAGAGAAGAAAACAGAGAGAAATACACCAAAGCACAGAAGCTTCCTTAACTACTATGTCTACCTATCAAAAGTATTACCTATCAAAAATCCCACTATCGAGGGCTGGGCAGTGGTGGAGCAGGTTAAGCACACATGGTGCAAAGTGTAAGGACCATCATGAGGATCCTGGTTTGAGCCCCCCACTCCCTACCTGCAGGGGTGTTGCTTCTTCACAGGCGGTGAAGCAGGTCTGCAGGTGTCTCTCTTTCTCTCTCCTTCTCTGTCTTTCCCTCCTCTCTTGATTTCTCTCTGTCTTATCCAACAAAATGACAGCAATAACAACAATGATAAACAACAAGAGCAACAAAAGGGGAAAAAATAGCTTCCAGGAGCAGTGGATTTATAGTGTAGGCACTGAGTCCCAGCAATCACACTGGAGGCAAAAAAAAAAAAAAAGTGCCATACCAAAGTAATCTGACCATGCTAACATTTTTATAACTGGCATTCTAACCTAACAACCACAAAACCCTCTTACTAATGAATAGCTAGTAATAGCTCATAGAAGCATTGCTCTCTAGAACAAATTCTGAGAGATGCTGCCTCACAGGCAATACCACTGACCCAGACCAGACCTAAGTTTGTCCTTCCCCCTAGAATTAGTACTCTGAGTCTGGTCCTTGAGCAGCAATATGGAAGAGGTGGGAGAAAGGGTGATAGGGTGAATCTGGTTGCTGTCAACCACAGCCATCTTTCCTGAAAGGATCACTTTCGGGACACATTCAACTTCCACCCCAGAAAGAAGAAACTAGCTTACTGTGTTAGGGATTTGCTAGCAACCTACTGGCACAGCCAAAGTCTGCTTCCAAGTGTCCTATCGCTGGTCCACAATGCCATCAGTAATGCAATGCAGACTCCTTACCATCTGCCACTGCATCCCCTTTCCCACCTGCACCAAAACTGGATGGGGAGGTGAAGAGAGAAGGCACCAGTCTTCACCCTCAGGAGAACCTCACAACTAAATCCGGAATGCCAGAGAGGTCTGTAAAAGATAATTTTCCATTCCAGACTTGAATTCAATATATGGCTGGAGCACAAGTTGGTCCAAAATGTTCATCTGGTTCATTTCTCCATCTGTTTGGAGCTGACATTTTAAAGTAGTTCACTTGAGAATCCTGCCCTTTGGATAACAGCGACCCAGCTTGGATAGAGCCTTGGCAGAAAATGGGTTCATACTCCTGAATCTCCCCCAGTCTCCCTCTGGTCATCATTCTGGGCACCGCCCCACCCCATGTGCCACTGATCTTCCTCGATGGACAAGGCTAGTGCCTTGGATGGGAACACCTGGGCACATATCTGCACGTGTGTACGCAGGAGTGTCCTGACCAGTTATCCTGTCACATTCCATCAGGAAATTGCTCAAAAATGAGAGGAAAGGATCAGTTAGATCTCTGCCTGCTGTTGGCATCACCTTTGCTGAGCTTTGCTCAAGACAAGAAGTTCAGACTCACCCATGAAGTGATATCAAGAGTCCTTCACTGGGTTTCAGTGACTATGACTTTTTAAAAATAAATATTTATTGATATAGACTTCTGGAGGCAAGACTATGGAGCAGCAGCAACTGTGTTTCTCTCCTCTCCTCTCCTCTCCTCTCCTCTCCTCTCCTCTCCTCTCCTCTCCTCTCCTCTCCTCTCCTCTCCTCTCCTCTCCCAGGTCAGCTAGGAATACCAAAGGAGACTACCTGGGACTGCAACAAGACAGGACTAGAATGACTTCAGGAACCCATCAAATCACTGCCGATCTTGGATGGACCTTGAAAATTTCATGTTAAGTGAAATAAGTCAGAAACAGAAGAATGAATATGGGATGATCTCACTCTCAGGCAGAAGTTGAAAAACAAGATCAAAAGAGAAAACAAAAGTAGAACCTGAACTGGAATTGGCATATTGCACCAAAGTAAAAGATTCTGGGGTGGGTGGGGGGGAGAATACAGGTCCAAAAAGGATGACAGAAGACCTACTGGGGGTTGTATTGTTATATGGAAAACTGGGAAATGTTATGCATGTACAAACTATTGTATTTACTGTCGAATGTAAAAAATTAATTCCCCAATAAAGAAATTAAAATAAATAAATAAATAAATATTTATCATTTCAGTTGCCACCAGGATTATCACTGGGTCTTGGTGCCTGCACAACAAATTCACCCCTCCTGGTGGTCATTATTCCTTTTTATATTTGGACAGAGACAGAGAGAACTTGAGAGCAATGGGGAAGTAGAGAGGGAGAGAGAAAAAGAGACTCCACTTCACTGCTTCACCACTCCTGAAGCTTCTGCCTTGCAGGTAGGGACTGAGGCTTGAGCCATGTCTTTAAACACTGCATGTGTGTGCTCTATCAGGTGTGCCACCACCTGGCCCCATTACCATGACTCTTAAAAAGCACATGGACCTGGGAACAGTAAGAGATGACATAGATTGGTACCTGCTGTGTGCAGTACCATGCATTTGATCCTGTCCACAGGCCTGGAAATACTGAGTGGATTAGGTTGGGACTGCCTCAGTACCAAACTCTGAGACAAAAAATGGGAGTGTACAGAGCTGATTTGGAAGGTGATCCTAGGAAATATCAATATGGTAGTAGGGGAGTGACACAGGCAAGGAACCACAGACAACAGGGGGTGTTAAACAAGCTACAGAGTTGTAACTGATCAACTCAAGGAGAAGTTATGAGGAGTAGGCAGGCTGCTCCATAACAAATAATGCACCTGAGGGTTTATATTAGATAGAACCACATGAAATTCTTATTGTCCAGTTACATTTGACCTATAGTAATGGCCTCTTTTTTTTTTTTTTGGCATAATAATTCCAAGAGTTGTTGCTTCAGGGCTGCTAGGTGGGGGAAGGAGAGTGTCAATTTCATTTCCATCTTGCGCTGCATCAAGAGCAGCTTTCTGAGGCTGGAGTGGAGGCAGCCCTTGAGTCTAGATATACAAATGCTGGCAGCCCTAGGAGCATGCCTAAAATGGACTTCCTAGCTTTCTTCTACCCTAAGGTCATTAAGCTCATCTGCTCTAGTTCTACTTTCTGGTTCCTACTCATTAACCATTTTGTCTCATTTTATGTCCTGTCACCTTCTAGACACTGAGTGGCAGATGCTATCGGATCCACCCTGACTTCTCTGGGCAGGCCACTTCACCAATGTGTCCTGGAAACTTGCCTCTTCAGAGCTCTGGCCCACTAAGGAAAGGTAGAAACAGGCTGGGGGTATGGATCAACCTGCCAACACCCATGTCCAGTGGAAAATCAATGATAGAAGCCAGAACTCCTACTTTCTGCATACCTCAAAACAACTCTGATCTATACTCGCAGTGGGGGAGAAGTGATAGGAGGAAGAAGATAAGAGGGCTCTGAACTCCAGCTCCATCAGACCCGGTGAGAGAGGAGGATAAGGAGAGAGATATAAGAAGGTAGTAATGTTGTCATGAGTGGCTTGGAGGGGAAGAGCAGATTGCATCAGGAAGAAAAAGGGGTAAACTGTGTATAAATGTAGACAGATAGTTTTAGAGATGATGGTTGGCCCATGTCTACAACCTTAGGGGCAACTACAATGGCTTATAGTGGGGAGACTGAAGATTCAGAACTCTTTTGGTGGGAATGGTATGGAATTATACCCCTGTTGACATGTAATTTTGTAAATAAATATTAACTCACTAATAATTTTTTTTAAATGCTGGCAGCAAGGAGGAAACTCACTGACCAGCCCTGGCCTGTGCTGCATTGCCCAGCAAAGCCTGAGTCCAAGCAGGATTCAAACCCAGGATCTCTATCTCTGTAGCTCATGCAGCCTCTACTCAATGTCTACAACGTTTATCATTTCCCTGAATTATAAAGCACTGGACTTCTAAGAATGTAGAAGTCATCAGCTCCTAAATCTAATACACAGAGACAAATGTCTCCAACATCTGAGTAAGCCAAGCCCATTAGCCAAGGATGGTTATTCATTTATCAGTTTCACAGGTACCTGCCAGCCCACACAATGCTCCAGATTCTGCATCTGGGCTCAAACAATCCCTGTGCAGTGAGGAATGCTGCCTTAGTAAGTGGGTTAATGTGAATACATATAGTGAAACAGGGTAGAAAGCTGATACTGAGGCCAGCAGAGGTTCAGCTGGTCCTCTGGAAGGAGAGGGGAGAGCTCCTACAGTCCCAGAAACAGAGCAAAGCTGGGTTAATGTGTGTGCTCCTGCCCTAAACAGTCATTCCAAGGGTACAATGGCAGATGTGCTTTGTACAACAGGTGATTTACAGAGTTGCTCAAGACCCCAGTTCTTTCAGTGTTGCCTATGAACCTGTGTTTCCAACTTTTAGGAATGAGTTATGACACACCTCCCTGAAAATTCAATTATCCCAGTAAGACATTCAGCATAAATCAAAGATATATATAGCTGAGAGAGACACTGGAGATCATCCACTGAGTGGAATCGACTCAGCCAAGGTCACACAGTGGAGGACAGGATGGGCTGAGATACACTGGTAACCCATAACTTGCACACGTCTTGGCATGTGCTGCCTTTTTCAACCGGGTTTTTCATCTCTATTGTCAAAGTAGAATATAGAAAAGCCCTGGGTGGCAAATCAGACAAACTGACAAAAACTCTAAGCTCCCCCAGCACAGGTCCCAGAGTCTGATCAGTAACATGCAGATAAATGTGTCTGTCCTGCTGGGAATGAAATGAGACGCTGTCTGAAGACATTACGTTAGTAAATGGTACAGAGTTCTGCAAACTCAAGGAGTTACTAATCTCCATTCTTCATCATTAAGTGGCATTATTATTTGCTGTGCCTGGAATAATGGCTGCTATCTGTTTTCTGGCTTTTGAAACATATTTTTGTTAAGCAATGCATTTTTGTCATACTTAATAAAGCACACTTAAACTTCCAAATACCATAAGTATGAAATTAAAAAGTAAGTATCCCAAAGCAACTTCTGTTAACAGAAGGCTTTTTAATATACACTGATGGAAAATAACAATGTGTGACTGTGCATGTGTGTGTGTCTGAGTATGTGTGTTTTCCATCTCTTTGCACCTTGTGTTTCTTCTATTTTCTTCTAAATAGCAGACACTTGGGCAGGCTTACACAGTAGTATATTGACTCACCTCATTAATTTTTAAGGAGGTGAGTTCCATGAATGGATACACCAGAAATTATTTAACCAGACTCCAGTTGATGGTCATTTGTGGTCTGGCAGGGAATTTTTTCCTATTACAACTGAGCTGTCACGACTATCTCATCCATGTATTTAAGTAAGACTATAGCCAGGAGAATTACCCTTGTGCATATTCTTGGATCTGAAATTGGTGCATCAGGTGCCCTGTATATTTGTCTTTGCACATGTGAAAGATAAGCCAAACACTCCCTCACATATACATATACTTCTCCTACTAACTCTATATGGGGGCATTCCTTTTCACCCAGCTCTCATCAGTCCTGGAAAATAAAAAAATATATATTTGCAGTCTGGAAAGTGAAAATGGAATCTTGTTGCTATTTTGATTTGTATATCTTTTATTATGACTGTGAACATATTTTTATATATTGATTGGAAATTTGTTATGCAGAGTTATTTCTTTAGGAAAGAGAGAGAGAGAGAGAGAGAGAGAGAGAGAGAGAGAGAAAGGGAGAGAGAGAGACTGATTCTGATTAAGGTTGGGAGTTCTTATGGCCTCCTTATAGCCCTTGCCTATTTTTCCAGATTTGGTATTCTTTTTATTTCTTTACTGAATTTGTGCTGTGGATCTTTTACATATAAAATAACCTTCTAATTGACTCTCTGTTTTCTACTCAGCCACAATTGTGACTTTTAAAAACTAACACAGCAGGAATCTCACATCTCCACTATAGAGCCTCTATTTCCCCCAGTCCTGGAACCTTTGGATAGGGCCCACTTTCCCATATGCCTCTCCCAATCCATATCAAATAATATTGCATCTGCCGATCGCAACCTAATCAACACAACAATTGCCACCTCAACATGCTTCAGCTCAGACTGTGTCCAGAGACTTCACGTGTGGAATGACAACCCTTCAGCTTCATTACTCAGGCGAGACCTTTCCTTAGATAGTATTCTCTAATTCCATCCCAGGTGGTTCACTTTCTAACAAAGTCCCAAAACCTAGATATACACCAGTTTCTGTGAGAGAGAGCATATGTTCACACGTATCCATAAACTATTGCAAAATATATACCTGAAAGCAGAAGTACACTAGAGTTTGCAGCGAGTAACCCCCCCCCCCCAACACTTCCTCTCCACTATTCCAAGCTTTGGGTCCATGGTTGCTCAACAATTTGTTTGGCTTTGTATGTTAACTCTCTTTTCAGTCACCAGGTTCCAGATGTCATCAGGATGCCGGCCAGGCTTCCCTGGACTGAAGACCCCACCAATGTGCCCTGGAGCTCTGCTTCCCCAGAGACCCACCCTACTAGGGAAAGAGAGAGGCAGACTGGGAGTATGGATCGACCAGTCAACGCTCATGTTCAGCGGGGAAGCAATTACAGAAGCCAGACCTTCCACCCTCTGCAACCCACAAGGACCCTGCGTCCATGCTCCCAGAGGGATAGAGAGTGGGAAAGCTATCAGGGGAGGGGGTGGGATATGGAGATTGGGTGGTGGGAATTGTGTGGAGTTGTACCCCTCCTACCCTATGTATTTGTTAATTTATCCTTTCTTAAATAAAAAATAAATTTAAATATATATATAATAAAAAAACTAAAGTCAGGGCATGTTATTTCCTTGTTTAAACCCATGTTGTTGCTTCCCAAGATACATTCTATGATTTGATTATGATCAAGGTCTAGACACTGCCTGTTTCTCCAGCATAATATTCCAACCTTCTCTTACTTGTTGGGATTCAGAATTACCTAGACACTTTCTTTATCACTTCTCTCTCCTTTACTTTCTTTCCTTCCAGAATTTTCCCTTCTGACTCCAACTAGCTAATAAAAAGAAAATATCCTCATTCTTCAGCCTTCAGCTTTGATGTCACCACCTCAGAAACTCCTATCTCTGTGAAAGGCAGGCTTCCTCTGCTAGTCTTAACTCCATGCCTATCTGTCTCCACTTCTTGCTGAACAGAGCTGCTTACCTGATGTTTCCAAGTGTTGCCTTGGAGTAATGTAAGCTCTATGAGGGTAGAACCTCATCCGTTTTATTTGCCATTGTATGCTCAGCTGTGGGCCAATACTGTGGGCCTTCCCCAGTTATTTAGTTAATGCTGTATTATGTCTACTTGGAATTTTTTTAATCCTCTTCTTTTACATCCTTTAATTTTTCTAGGAAGCTAAGAAACAGAGTGTTTGTCTCCCATTTCCTTTTCCAGTTCAGTCTCTGTTCCTGCTGCTGTGTATAGGCAGAGGGGTTACTGTGGTAAAGAAGAGTGGTGAGATAGCTGTGCTATAGTTCAAATCTCACCGTGGGGACAACAGGCAGGCCCAGCACAAAATGAGAGTGAAGGTATAAATATTAGAGGATAGCAAATCAGGATGGTGTGAAAGAGGGTGGGAATAAGGGCTCTCACTGTGAAAGGAATACTTGATTCAATGAGAAGGAAGAAGCCCTGGGAGGCACCTGTGAAGAGCACATAAGCAGGAAAGAGCAGGTGCAGGAGCTGATGTTGGGTTGTTGGATGCAAGAGCCAGGAGTGCTTGGTGAATACATAGCACAGAGAAATCTGGGTTCCCACAGAGAACTAAGACAAGGGAGTTAGATCTCAGCTAGCAGAGCCATAGGGCTTCTGTGCACAGCACAGGGATCATATTCTAACTGCACTGGCAGCCCTGCATTGCTCTGTATCCCTGGGAGAGGCACCATCTGACTCCACCCAGATTTTTATTGGATAGAGACAGCCAGAAGTCGAGAGGTTAAGTGGTGATAGAGAGGGAGAGAGACAGAGAGATATCAGCAACACTGCTTAACCACTCACAAACCTTTCTCCCTGTAGGTGGGGACTGGGGGCTTAAACCCAGGTCCTTGTGCACTGTAACATGTGCACTCACCTAATGCACCACCACCTAGCCCTCAAGTTTTTTGTTTTTTTTTTCTGTGATGGTTATCAGTGGGGCTCAGTGTTAGCACTATGAATCCATAGTTCCTAGGGACCATTTTGATTTCTTTATTTTTTTATTTCTTTTTTTTATTTTACAGGACAGAGACAAATTGAATGGCATAGGGGGAGACAGAAAAGAAGAGAGAAAGATAGATACCTACAGACCTGCTGCACCACTCATGAAGCTTCCCTCTTATAGGTAGGTCATAGGGGCTTGAACCCGGGTCTTTGTGCATTTAAAATATCATCTTCTGTGCTATTCAGAAGTTATTTTATTGAAAGAAATAAAGAAATAGAAATGTAACGAGTTTTCCCCTACAAAACTACTGGTCAGTTGCCCTGCTTATTAAATAATATATCATCCTCTTACCAAGATTTAATTTGAAGTGTTCCTTTCAACATATACTACAATTCCTTTGGGTACTAAGTATAATGGGGTGATGATGGTGGTGAGGATCCATTCTGTTCATTTGTTTCCTGAAGCCAAACATTTTGATTATTGTAACTTTCATGATCTTCTAGCACGACTCTCCCTTTATTATTGCTATTTTTTTTTACATTATTGTTCCAATTTTGCTCATATTTTTCTCAGGTGACTTCTGAATCTTTCTGTCAGATTTTAAAAGTGATATTCCCTTAGTGTTTCACTGCATTTATATATTAATTTTTTTAATAGATTAAAGAGGAGCTACGGCTTTACAATATTGCGATTATTCTACAAATAAACACTGCCTCTAACTACTTGTTCCCATAGTGTTTTCAGTGCTCAGACACCAATTTAACAGCTATTGATTTATTAAAATAACGCATAGCTTGCTTATAAGAATCTCATTATGGAAAGTGGGAAAACAGAAATATAAAATATAGAAGAAAGTGCAGAAGCACAAAAAGTCCCTATAATTGTATCCCAATAGAGAGGTGCTGTTAATGGGCACTGTGTGTGCTGGGCATCTGCAAGCAAGGGTGTGGAGTGCTGACATATAGCAAACTCCAGGGGGTATTTGCTTCAAAATGCAACTTGGTATTAATGTGGTGAAGTGTATACACACACATACACGCACACACACACACACACACATACACCACTGTACTCCCCAAAATTACAGGGTATTGTAATCAATAAAATTTCACTTAATCAATGAGATTAAAATCATAAATAAATCAATAAAATTTAATGCCACATTTGAGTCCACAAAAGTGCATCTTCAATTATCATATCAATTATTATAAGTGCATTTCAATTATCATAACTGCCCTACATTGTATCACATGAGTAGGCTACAATTTGTTGACCAAGCTTCAATTGTTAAAATATTTCTGGTATTTTTTTAATGGTGTTTTGTTCTTCAATGTAGGGAAACAGGAATCACACTTACAAATAGGTATTGCTCTCCTGGTTATTATTATTATTATTATTATTTATAGGGAGAGGTAGAGAGAGTGAAAGAGATCAAAACACCAAAATTTTCTTCAGTGCAGTGGAGACTGAGCTAGAACCTGGACTACACACATGGCAAAGCAACAAACACACTATCCAATCGAGCTATTTCAATGGTTCTTCCCTGCTAATTATTTCTTAAACATATTTACTTTGCTTTGTCTGTCAAAGGATTAAAAGTGTGGGCTTTTGTTGTTGTCCTCTAAATTGCATAAAGTATATGGAGTGGGGGGGCAGAATGATATTTTTAATACATTAGGGATTTGGTAATAGGTAAGAATCTTTTTAATCTGACATTCTTGGCAAATAACCAAGATTCACAATAACACTTGTTGGACTCCGTGTCTTTACTATTTCCATTCAGAAGCCTTTTTAACCTGTAACAAGTTCTAGCTTAAGATATGACTATCTATTCTATTTTATTGATCTCTCAGCTGATTTTTATGCCAGCTCCCCACTGTCTTGATTACTAGCTTCATAAAGCACTTCAATATCCTGAAAGTAAGGATCTTCTTGTGCTTGCTTTTATCAAAGTACTCTAGAATAGAAAAAAAAGACTTAATGGTATAGGAAGAAGTCCACTCGTATTTGCTAGTATGTTTGTATAAAAATACACTCCATGATAAGTGCATGGCCTATGCTAAAATGGAAGAACTGGGAAGGACATCTTACACCCTGACTGCCTGTTTCCCTGAAATAAAGGTACTTGGTGAAACTTACAGTTCCCCAAATGCACTGCTCCTCAGCTCTGTCTGCCACTCCGTCAACCACTCCATTGTGGCCATAGGCCACTCTTACCAAGACAGAAACTCCCTTCACTGGGCCCCAGATGGTACACAGAGAATGTGTTGGGTCAAGGCTGACGGAAGGGGTTCAGTAGATACGGGACTCAACTGTCCTGTTGAGTGAGATGGGTAGCTCATTCCAAGCTGAACAGGAGCCTTGCCTTTTATCTCTCCCTCTACCTCACAGAGAGGGAGAAACACAGGCCGCTTCCTTCCTGGAAGCTGGTAAGTATATTCAGATTACAACCATAGAACTCATTTGACCTCCAATAGCAATCTCCCATCTGCCCTTTATGGAACTGCCCTGAAATAAGGTTTCAGATGGTGACGTACTTTTGAACTTATTTCTGTTGTTCAGAGTTATTTCTGAAGGGCCTTAGAAAGACAGCATCATTTTGGAATTAGAGGTCATCAATTAATTTTTTTTAATAAATAAGCATGGTGAAGACAAAATACTTATGCTAGGACTGGGGAAATATCTCAGTGTTAGAGCATAGGTGTTGCATGTTTGATACCCCATTGACTGTGGGTGCAAACCTTGGCACCACCAAATGCCAGAGGTGAGCAGCACTCTTTTTCACTCTTTCTATGTTTTGAACCTCTCTCATAAAAATAGATAGTCCTTTTAAATATTAAAATACTGTGTCAAAGAAAAGTCACAATGACAATATAAAGGACTTACATGTAAGTGATCCAGGCTCAAACTCTGGACCACCAGCAGCCAGAATAGAGCATGAACCAGGTGGTGGTGCATCTAGTAGAGTTCATATGTTATAATGCATAAGAAACCAGGTTCAAGCTCCTGGTTTCTTCCTGTAGGCAGAAAGGTTCATGAGTAGTGAAGGAGTGCTGCAGGTATCTTCTGTTTTTTCTCTCTCTCTCTCTCTCCTATTGGTTTATCTCTTTCTATCAAATAAATAAATATATATATAGATAAATAGATAAAATTTTTTGGCCTCTAGGGTTATTGCTGGTACTACAAATCCACTGCTCCTGGTGGCCATTTTTTACTGGATAGGACAGAGAGAAATTGAGAGAGGATGGAAACATAGAGAGGGGGAGAGAAAGACACCTATAGACCTGCTTCACCATTTGTGAATCAACTCCCCTGCAGGTGGGGAGTTAAGGGATTGAACTGGGATCCTTGTGCAGGTCCTTGCACTTGGTACTATATGCACTTAACCCAGTGCATTACTGCCCAGCCCCAAATAGATAAAATATTTTTAAAAGACTATAAAAATAAAAGGCTAATTATTTCCAATATTAAGTTTCCTATGAAGCAGTAATAGTTTTCTCTGTGTGGTGCTGATAGCGTCTGCTTGGTTTGGAAGGTCACATAAGAAAACAAAGAGGGGGCTAGGCAGTGGTGCACCTGGTTGAGCATACATGTAAAAGCACCTAGGTCCCCACCTGCAGGGGGAAAGCTTTGCCAGTGGTAAATCAGTGTTGCAGGTGTCTCTGTCTCCCTCCTTCTCTATCACCCCTTTCCCTCTTGATTTTTGGCTGCCTCTATATAATAAATAAATAACAGATAATTTTAAAAAATAAATGAAATTTAAAAAATCAAATGATCCTTATGGGTTTGATTCAAACAATTGAGCATTTAAAATCAGTGTCCACTGGATTGTGACAAAAGAACTCAGAGAGGCCAGACACACAAAGGAGTCTTGATGTGACTTTGCTGATTTGAAGGTAGAAGTGATCAAGTAAGCTGGAATACACAGAGCCTTCAGGTCCTCATAGATAGCACCCAACCAGAGGTGGGCAGGAAAAAAAATCTGGACCTCAGCCTTCTAGCCACTATGAACGGACCTCTGCCAACACATAGAATTCTCTTGGAAGCTGAGTTCTCCTCCAGAGCTTCCAGAATCTGACTTAACTCAGATGTCCCCTTATTGTCAGCCTCTGAGACTGTGAGCAGATAAGCAGCCGTGACAGACTGCCCGATGACCTCCAGAGTCATGAGCTAATAAATGGTTACATTTGAAGCCACTATGCAGCCACAGAAAATGAACACATCATCCAATGACCACAAAATGTGCCTTCATCCCCAGCCTTCACTGTGCTAAGCAGTGTGGCCAGGATTAGAGCCCCACTTTGTCTGCTTTTGTGCAGGAAATTCCCTGTCAAAGATCAAAAGTTAACCCAGTGTGGTTCATGACAGGAAAGCCAATTGTTCCCTGCATGGCTCTGTGCCACCAGATCTGAGGGGAAAGGGAGATCTGCCCATATAATAGTGTTCCTGGCAGCAGGGACAAAGGTGCAGCAAGTGTGACCCATTAACACATCAAGAGGGTGCCAGGGGACAGCATGAGTAAAACCCTACTTTGATTTTTTTCAGGCTTCTGGGGGAGGAAGAAGGCAGCAGTGGCTGTGTTCTGAATCCCAAACTCTATTTCTGTGCCTTCAAAAGGGAAACTCATCGAAGCCCTCACAAAGGGAAGAAAAGAGGGTATGGGGGTTTATAATGTAAGGCAGCCTCAAAGAAGGGTGAGGCTGGGGGCTGGGGCTGCAGCAGTGGGCAGCAGACCCACTGGCAGACTGCTGAAGTGTGTCCCCAGACACACCAATTGCCAGAACACCACACCTTTGAGAGTTTCACATATTTAAGTTTTCTCAGCTTCAAATTAGCCTTTGCAAGAGCTTATCTTCTTTTCCCCCATTTGACTTTAATCAAGTGCTTCAGAAGCTGGAAAATATTTTAAGTTAATCAGCCCTTTAATGTGGGAGCCTGGGGAATGCTGCAGAGCAGCCAGTGTCTCCCCTGTTTGTCACATTGTACCTCCTATACCCCCCCACCAACAACAGTGTTTGTGAAAGGCTCTACAAACTCAATCTCACAAAGGAAAAACAGCCAGAGAGGGAGTGGAGTGGTTGACAGGACACTTTACAGCAAAGTCATTAGGTGGTTTTCCCAGCAACAGCAGGCAAATGCTCTCTCTAACAAACAGCCTTGTGAAAACTCCCTATCAAAAATGTTTCAAGAAATTTTTAGAATTCACTGAACAATTGGCTGGGTTCCTGTCCCAAAGAACTCCCATTAAGGTGACCTTCATTCTGAGCCTTGAATAGGAATCAAGGTCTCCCAGAATGACAAATATCTGAGCATCAATAAAATTTACTAACATTTGCTAAACACTTTGTATGTGCTTATGGCTACTTCTCACAAGAGCTCTTTAATATCAGTGTCATTTTAGAAGCAGTGAAACTCATTAGAAAGGCAAAGGAAAAGACTCTTTTAAATGCATTCATATGCATATATGAATATATATATATGTGTGTTTGTGTGTATATGTCTGTATTTTTATACAGAACATATTTAAATATATACAGTCCCCTGGGTCTTTTTAAATGATGTCACTTTCTCTTTAGTACCTTTTAATCTTTCCTACATTGTTCTTTTTCTCATCCTTAAGGTTCTTTGATTTGGTGTTTGTGTTCAAGGAGTCGTGTTATAGTTTATATCTACTACCAAATGACCTGCATTTCTTTGAAGGACAGAGACCAGATGGTTTGGCTCATATGTGTAATATGAAGAACTAAAATGCATGATCTTGTTTAAAAAGGGGGGAAAGTAGTAAATCTATCATTAAGACTTTGTGAAAACTATGGTGGTTATCCTTGTGTTGGGGGCACAACTGGGGGGATGCTGGCCATGGAACTGTGGTGGTAGGTGAGGTGCAGAACTAAACCCCTGTAATCTTATGATCTTGTAAGCCATTATTAAGTCACTAAAACAAAAAAGTGTAAGAAGGGAGAAAAGTGAAAATTCACCCCTTGGAGTTCTTTCCAACTCACATTCTAGTTGACTATGATTGTGGAACCTACAGAAACTTCAAGCTGGGTGTTTTCCACACTCCAAGCTGGGTCAAACTATGTCTTAGGTCAGGTCCACCAGATATAAGCAGCCATATGAGCATTTGTGTGTAGGAGATTAAGGCAGAAGGCAAAGAAACAGGTGATCAAGAGGAGGAAGGACCAAGAAAAGGCAGAAGCAGTTCAGCAGAAGTGTGCTCTTCTCAGCACCACCTGTGAACACCATTCTTTTATTTTTCTTTACCCTCCCCCCCCTTTTTTTTTTTTGCTTCCAGGGTTATCACTGGGGCTCTGTGCCTACACTACAAATCCAATGATCCTGGAGGCCGCTTATCCCTTTTGTTGCCCTTGTTGTTTATTGTTATTGTCATTATTGTTGTTATTGTTGCTGTCATTGTTGTAGGACAAAACAGAGAGAAATTGAGAGAGGACGGGAAGACACAGAGGGGGAGAGGGAGACAGACACCTACAGACTTGCTGTGAAGAGACCTCCCTGCAGGTGGGGAGCCAGGGGCTCAAACTGGGATCCTTGTGCCAGTCCTTGTGCTTGGTGCCATGTGCACTTTACCTGCTGTGTTACCACCTAGTCCCACTCTTTAACTTTTTAAAAAGAATTTTATAAGATAAAAAAAAAAAGTGTGCTCTTACAGGAGATCCTCCTGGCTTCCATGTAGTTCTACGGGAGACTCTGGAGCAACTATTATGCCTCAGGTAGGGAGCTGACCTTTTTCTTTCGTATTTTTTAATTTTTATTTTTTAATCTATTTGAGTGAGAGAAAAGGAGAGCACCACTCCGGCATAGTCAAGGCAGAGGACCTCGCACCTGCAAGTCTGTCACCTTGCCCGCTACATGTCTCCTGGATCCCATCAGTAGAATTATGTCTCTCCAACAAGCCTATCCACTCCCCCAACCAAAAAAAAAAAAAAAAAAGCACCTTTACAAGAGTTCAGAATTGTCTCCCACAAAGCCAACCACTTGTTATATAGCAGTTGTGTGGGGCCTGCGTCTTTATTTTGTTACCATCCAGAGGACACCACCACCCTACCCCAAAGTTTGCAGAAAAGACCCATCTGAGGAAGGGGGCAAGGAAATATGTCCAGATTGGAGTGTGCTGGTGCTCTCTAATCTAGCTCCATTGTTTCAGCTCTCTAATTAAGTGTCTCTCTGCTCACACTTCCAACTCACCTTCCTGAGAAACTCAGCTATATTGAGAAGATATGTAAAAGCCGACAATTAAATTGTCTTATCAAATTTTTGCAGCTTATTAAGTTGTTCAACTGCATGGGAAATGATTAGTGTCTGTAAATAGAGGAAGAGACTACAGACTAGAGCTGGGGAGCTGAAGGAGTGCCCTAGAAGGGGAGAGGCAATGTGCAGCCCTGGCTTGGGTTCCCCACAGTGAGAGACGGGAAAAGTATAACTCTGACACCCAGCAAGATCCCTAGACTTTGAGACAAGAAGAGTAACTTGAGCATAAGGCACCATAGACAGTCAAGTAGAAGGACCAGGAGAAGCTAAGTGCATCTTGAACCTCAGTTTAATTATACTACTTTGTTGGGGCTCTGGAGTGACCTGGGGACTGGTCATACCTGGTGCTTCCTCAGCACTTGACTGGGGGTAGCTCTGTCTTCAGAGGGCAGCTGCCTCAAAATACAGCTTCTGTTTTTAGATTGTTAAGCAATCTGCCATGTAGAGCAGATCCGATATAGGACCCCGTCCCTTTCTGCTCAGTGTGGGATGCCTCATAGACATTACACAGATTTTGAGTCTAAGCCTCAGAATCAGTGTCTGCCCATTGGAGGTCATGGCCTTGTTATCATAAAACATCCCTGTGGGAGTTGATGAAATTGTTTTTTCCACTTCATCTATTAAAGAAGAAAGCTTAATGTGTTTCATTTTCTTGGAATGTCTCATTTAGATTAGCTATTTGTATGTTGATGGCCCAGTCTCCCCTAACCAAAAAAAAACAAAAAACAAAAAAACCCTACAAAAAGTTACACAAAAAAGTCAGTCACATTTTGATCCTTGGCATGGATTTTGTCAATCATTCCATTTGAATGAGAAATCTTCCCTCTGATTATTTTTAAAGATTTATTGTTTGTTTTAGCTCAGGTCATTGACAACTGCAGAACCCCTACAGGATCCTAGGGGTGAAGTTGAGAGTGAAAACTGTGAGAACGAGCCTTTGGGGTGGAGTTCCCACTGTACTTATCAATCTGCAGGCTGAATAAAACCTGGAGTCTGAAGGGCTGGGGAGAGAGCTCAACATGTTAGAGCACAGTACTACATGCCTGAAGGCTGAGAGTCCCTGGCTTCCATTACCAGTTGGACCACAATAACTCAGAGCTGATCACATTTCTCTCTCTCTCTCTCTCTCTCTCTCTCTCTCTCTCTCTCTCTCTCTCCCTCCCTCCCTCCCTCCCTCTCTTGCTCTCACTCTAATAAATCTTTTTTAAAAAAATCTGAAGAATCACAGTTCAGAAACAGCCTTGCCTAGATCCAGTAAGGAAAAGAGTAGCAATGGCCATGCTGGTCTCTGGACACATTATCTCATGACAAAAAGCAGGGAAGAACAGAAATACCCAGAGCAGTATTGTCCTGGCCACTGAGAATGAATGAATGGATAGAAAACTTGAGTCAGCTTTTACCCAGCCCTACCCACACCCCTGAAGTAATACCATCTATCCCTCACTCTCCAGCCAGCCACAAGGAGGGCAATGCATCACAAGAACACTGTGACTGTGTACAGTTTTGAACAGTTTTCCTCATAACTTTTGGGTATTGACACATTCAACGTATCTGGGGACTATCTTACTATCCCTGAAAGGTATACAGGGCAGTTCTTATCTATCCCATCCCCAGCCCGTATTTGGTCTCACAGGAAACATCCAAGTTCAGAAGTTCTACTAACACATAATCCATTCTTCACATATAGAATTCAAATCTCAGTGGACTTAACTGACTTGTTCAAGGTTATCAAAATTGCTGAAACACTTCAGAAACAGATTTCAAGCTTTCTAACTCTGAATAAACTCCCTCACTCCATGTCAAAATACTTTGGGTAAAGATATACATAACACCCACAGAACACAAAAACTCACTGTCTATAAGTTGGGTACTTTACAAGAGACTCTCAGCACACGGATCCTGAAGAAATTAAGACTGGGGGTGGTTTTCCTTCTTCTGGAGTAACTGTAGTCATTAACTGAGTTATTCTTCTATAGAAAGACTCTTATCAGGACCTGAATGTTAGACCAGAAACTATCAAATAAATACTCAGAGGAAAATTTTGGTGGAACAGTTTACCACCTAAACCTCAAGGACATCTTTGATGATACAAACCCAATTGTAAGAAAGACTAAAGCAGAAACAAATCAATGGGACAACATCAAATTGAAAAGCTTATGTATAGTCAAAGAAACTACCACACAAACAAGGAGACCCCTCACAGAATGGGAGATCTTCACATGCCATACATCAGACAAGAGACTAATCACCAAAATATACAAAGAGCTCAGCAAACTTAGCAACAACAAAAAAAATGACCCCATCCAATAATGGACATAGGATATGAACAGAACATTCACTACAGAAGAGATACAAAAGGTTAACAAACACATAAAAAATTGCTCCAGGTCACTGATTGTCAGAGAAATACAAATAAAGACAACATTGAGATACCACCTCACCCCTGTGAGAACAGCATACATCAAAAAGGACAGCAGCAACAAATACTGGAGAGGCTGTGGGGACAAAGGAACCATTCTGTACTACTGGTGGGAATGTAAATTGGTCCAATCTCTGTGGAGAGCAGTCTGGAGAACTCTCACAAGTCTAGACATGGACCTTTCATATGAGCCAGTAATTCCTCTCTTGGGGATATACCCCAAGGACTCCATAACACACAACCCAAAAGATATTTGTACACCTATATTCATAGCAGCACAATTTGTAATAGCTAAAACCTGGAAGCAACCCAGGTGCCCAACAACAGATGAGTGGCTGAGAAAGCTGTGCTATATATACACAATGAAATACTATGCAGCTATTAAGAACAATGAACCCACCTTCTCTTACCCATCTTGGACAGAGCTAGAAGGAATTATGTTAAGTGAGCTAAGTCAGAAAGATAAAGATGAGTATGAGATGATGCCATTCATCAACAGAAGTTGAGAAAGAAGGACTGAAAGGGAAACTAAAAGCAGGATTTGACTAAATCTGGAATAGGGCACCAAAGTAAAATCCCTGGGGTGAGGGTGAGGGTGAGGGTGGATAATTGGTTTCCTGGGGTGGTGGGGGGATGGGGTGGGTGGGTGGGATGGGACACAATCTTTTGGTGGTGGGAATGGTGTTTATGCACACTCCTATTAATTTGTAGTCATATAAGTCATTATTTAATTAATATGAGAGGGGAAAAACTGATTGACTATCTCAAACTTTTTAAAACACAGACTGAGTCTTTTTAATACATACTCTGAGTCTTTGATATGTTGACGCTCTTAAAAGTTTAGACTAGGGAGAACAGAAGCAACCAGTAGCACAGCTATATACAAATAATGTTAAAGGTCATAAATTATGGTGATGTTGTATATGATACAGCAAATCCTAACAAAGGGATACTTCAAAGTTAACACAATTGCCAAGTAATATGATTATATCAATAACTATCTATTGTCTTCTTAAACCCTAAGACAGCAGGAACCCCCTGCTTACTCTATAGAGCCTATATTTTCCCCAGTCCTGGAACCTCTAAGGTGGGGCTCATTTTCCTGCAAGTTTCTCTCAATCATACAAAATGATATTGCATCCACCAATTCCAACCTAATCAACACAATGAGCATCACCTCAGCATGCTTCACTTCAGACTGTGCCCAGAAAAGTCAGGCATGGAATGTCAACCCTTCACCCTCATTACTCAGGTTAGACCTTTCCTTTCATAGGATTCTCTATTCCATTCCAGGTGATTCACTTCCTAACAAAGTCCCAAAACCTAGATATAGACCAGGTCTCATGAGATGGAGCACATGTTCACATGTATCCATAAATTAGGACAAAATATATACCTGAAAGCAAAAGTACACAATAGTTTACAGTGAATCAGTGTAAAGTTCATAATGAAATAGTGTCTACTGAGACTTAGATACCCTTCTCACCTACTTCCTATTACAGTTCTCTCACTCACTCCAACACTAACCTTTTCAAAGCAAGGACTGCAAAGGCTGAAAAAGTACAAGAGACTGGCATACCTTAACAATGACTCTTTAGTCACTATCAGGCCACCCCATCAGCTGGGGCCCTATTTGGGGAGTCCTGAGATTCCCAAACAGATATGATGGGCCTAGACGTCAAATAAATCCCTCTCTCCATTGTTACCAGTCATCACTATCAGGAACAATGAAACAGACCCCTTTGTGGGCCCCCCATAGGACCCTGCCCTCAACTTGGATCAACAATGATAGAGAAAGTTCCACCCTCCAAAGGGAGGATGGACAACATACTCTATGCTACACCTGAGGAAGATGGGTCAATATTGGGGCAGCTTGGAAGGTTCCTACTCATGACCACAGAATGTGAGCTCATATCTATAGGGATGCAGAGGTCATATAAGCTCCTAAACTGAATATGGGCCCCACATCACATCAAATCAATGGAGTATATAGTCAACGATATTTATACCCCTTTCCCATATTAGGAAGCTACTCTTTTCCCTGATCCAGTTTTCTGGTCCTTTTTCCAGCCATGACATTATCTCCCCAGATAATAACTTGGATCCACCTGCATATCAGATTTCAGGCTCGGGGGAAGGAAGGAAAGAAAGAAAGAAAGAAAGAAAGAAAGAAAGAAAGAAAGAAAGAAAGAAAGAAAGAAAGAAAGAAAGAAAGAAAGAAAGAAAGAAAGAAAGAAAAACTAGTATACCCACAGGCCCTTTGGAATATAACTAAAATATTCTTACTAGCTATCTACAAAATTGAGGACCACCCAACTCTTCATTTGCACTATTCCAGCCTTTAGGTCCATGATTGGTCAACAATTTGTTTGGCTTTATATGTTAACTCTCTTTTCATCCACCAGGTTCCAGATGCTACCATGATGCCAACCAGACTTCCCTGGACAGACAACCCCACCAATAGCAGCAACAACAACTACAACAACGAAAAAAAATGGCCTCCAGGAGCAATGGATTCATAGTGTAGGCATCAAGTCCCAACAATAACCCTGGAGGCAAAAATAAACTTTAAAAAAAAAGGGAGGGGGGATTGGGGATTCAGAACTCTAGTGGTGGGAACAATGCAAAGTTGTACCCCTATTATCTTTTAATTTTGTAAATCAATATTACATCAGTAATAAAATTAAATATATATCTATCTATTTATCTCTCTCTATATATATATCTCTCTGTATGTCTTTACATTTGAAAGACTTGACCTGGAGCTGTGAGATAACACATGCACAAGACTATAACAAATAAATTAAAAAGAGTTTAATAAAGTAAGGCATGGTTGCTTCTATTTTGGTAAAGCTTTAAATGCTCTGTTAAAGTGTCCTTCTCTCCTTTTCCACTCATTTCTCTTTTAAGCACCTTTATTCAGGAGCACAGGTAAAGTGTGTCGGGTAAGATGTCATAGAGGGGAAAGAAATCAACTTTCTTTTAAATATGCAAAACCTTACAATGTAAGAATTTTCTACTTTATGATGAATTGATTATGAATTTTCTACAAAAATGAGTCAGCCAAGATAGAAAGACAAATATGTTTATCTGGATGTGTAATTTATTAGATTACTGATGCTAGAACCCCATTTTGATAATGGACTTGTCACCAAAGAAGCACCATCTTAAGCATCAAGTAGGGCTCAGAGGTCAGCAAGAATCTATGAATATGAACTAGATAGATTTGCTTCCCCATGGAATGCTGTGAAATGAAGGGGAGAAAGCCTGTCTGACAAAGACAGTATAAGAGTGTCAGGCTGAAAGTCATGGAAACCCTAGAATTTTATCAAGCAGATATCTATCCTCCTCCTTGGTCAAAGAAAGATGACAAGTTTTGTTTGTTTGTTTTTGCTGAGCCTGAAATCTGATATGTAGGTGGGTCTGAGTTATTGTCTGGGGAGATGATGTCATGGCTGGAAAAAGGACAAGAAAGCTGGATCAGGAAAGAGAGTAGCTCTCTAATATGGGAAAGGGGTATAAATATTGTTGACTGTAAACCATCAATCTGATGTGATCTGGGGTCCATATTCAGCTTAGGAGCCTAGTATAGCCATAGGCCCTTTGGAATATAACTAAAATATGCCTACTAGCTATCTACAAAATTGAGACACCCCCCCCAACTCTTCATCTACATTACTCCAGCCTTTAGGTTCATAATTAGTCAACAATTTGTTTGGCTTTATATGTTAACTCTCTTTTCAGCCACCAGGTTCCAGATGCTACCATGATGCCAACCAGACTTCCCTGGACAGACAACCCCACCAATGTGTCCTGAAGCTCCAATTCCCCAGAACCCTGCCCCACTAGGGATTAGGAGAGGCAGGTTGGGAGTATGGATCAACCTGTTAATGCCCATGTTCAGTGGGGAAGCAATGACAGAAGCCAGACCTTCCACCTTCTGCATTTCACAATGATCTTGGGTCCATACTCCCAGAGTGTTAAAGAATAGGAAAGCTATCAGGGGAGGGGATGGGATACGGAGTTCTGGTGGTGGGAATTGTGTGGAGTTGTACCCCTCTTATCCTATGTTTTTGTCAGTATTTCCTTTTTATAAACAAATTAAAATAAAAAATAATAAAATAACAAAGAAAGATGACAAGTAAGAGTCATGCATGAATCTGAAAAAGAAAGGAAGAAAAAGAGAAAGAGGAACTGAGCAGAAGAGGTAGGAAGTAAGATGAAGAGTAGAGGATGAATCTGAATGGAGAAGAGTACTTCTCAAAGCCAATGTGGCACAGATTACTCCTATCAACTAAAGAGAAAGCCATCCAAGCAGGATGCCAGATAAGGCATGCAAGGTGCTCATTGGCATGTGTCCCAGGAAATGGGAACCTCTTGGATTTGAATCCCTGACTTATGTATATGAGATTTTAAGCACATTCCCTGCTGTTAGAACACCTACTGACTGACCTCAAGCTACTCAGCCACCTTTCAGATTTTCTTTGTGTGCCAGTGAGCTCAGAGGACTATACCTGCCCTGGCTCTTGGGACAGAGGTGGCATCCCTGGGTCCTGAACAATTGAGTGAAGGACCTGATAGGCTAACACAGAGCTCACATGGCCTCTATGTTGCCATCAGTTGCTAATATGTCTTAGAGCAGCAAGCCACTTTGTCAAAATAAATATGACTTGGAACCCCAACACAGAAACTCAGTGTGAGTGAAGCACCCCTAGTTGAATCAGAGGACAGAGATCAGCCTGGTCCCAAAACCTTCCTCACCTTCTAGCCTCCAGCCCAGCTTCATCAGTCACTTATAGAATCCAGGGCTCTACACAATCACCCTGAAAGCTGAAATGAAATATATCTTTTCACAAAGCAATGGACTAAATAAAAAAATGACACAGTAACTTAAAGTTTATGTATGTGTAGCTACTGCCCAGGCACACCCTTATCGGGAAGATAGTGCTGTCAGGTTGACCCTACAGATGGTAAAACCTCAGAGAAGGGAATCAGCTTGTCCAGGGCATGAAAGTGTTGGTTGACAGATTAGGATTCACCTTAAGATGCCCATACCATGAATTTATTGTTCTTTCTGAAGGCAAAAATTCCTTAGAAGTCCTTCTCAGTCTACTCCAAACATGACAAAGACTGGCTCACGTTTCCAGCTCTCCTTCAATTGATTCCACTACCTGGCTTCCTTCAGCACCAGACCTGGAGCTGATAGGAGCTTAGCCAGCTGTTCACACAAAACATCCTCATGTGCCTCAGCCTTGACCCAGGCAGAGACATACTGGTAGAGATCTTTGTCTCTCTTGGGGCCCTCATCTCATTTATCACTGGTTTTCTGAGTGTCCAACCCTCCACTCTTCCTAAAAGGCAAAGCCAAGGTAGAGAAAAATTCTTTCACCAGGCCATTCAGCATAGTCAGCTGTTCCCAGATGGCCTCTCCTTTGGAGAAAAATCTCCTCCACATGATGTGCACAATTGCATGTCTTTCCTAATCCAGAGGTTGGCCCAGAAGCCAAAGATCCTGAGAACTGCTATGGTTCTCGCTTCTCATCAAGTCAGAGCAGTGATGGATGTTGGGGGAGAGAAAAATTTAGTTGGCACACTTTTAAAGCACTCTACTGTGTCATGCCCTGTACAAGGTTCTCAAACTACAGAAATGAAAAGACACATCTCCCATAGGAGTTTAAAAACCAGTGAATCTTTAGAGACCATTTAGTTCCAACTATCCATTTCAGATATGAGAAAAATGAGATCCATACATGAGGGGCTAGCCTAAGATGTTTGCAAGACAGAAAAGCCTTAGAGGGTCCTTCCCTGAGACTTTCCAAAGGAGCCAGAGGGGGGAATCTATGAAGTTGAGGCTTCTGTCCATGGTGGAACCTTTGCAATAGATAAGTTTGTCTTACCACTTTATTCCTGTGAGAATGTCATACATCAGGAAGGATAACAACAAATGCTGGAGAGACTGCAGGGGCAAAGGAATCTTCCTGGATTGCTAGTGGGAATATAAATCTGCCCAGCCCCTGTGGAGAGTAGTCTGGAGAACTCTCAGAAGGCTAGAAATGGATCTACCCTATGACCCAGCAACTCCTCTCCTGGGAATAGATCTAAGATATCAAACACACCCATCCAAAAAGATCTGTATAACCTATGTTCATAGTAGCACAATTTGTAATAGTCAAAACCTAGCCAAATAGCAACCTAGGTGCCCAACAACAGATGAATGGCTGAGAAAGCTGTAGTATATATACACAATGGAATATTACTCAGCTATTAGGAACAATGAACTTACCTTCTTCACCTCATCTTGCATGGAGCTAGAAGGAATCATGTTAAGTTAGATATATGGCAGAAAGAGAAGGACGAATATGGGATGATCTCACTTATGGACATAAGTTGAGAAATAAGAGAAAGGAGAAACACAAAGCAGAACTGGGATTGGGTTTGTTGTATTGTACCAAGCAGAGGACTCTGGGGGCAGGAGAACTTTCAGGTTCTGGTACACAATGGTGGAGGAAGACCTATGCTGGAGGTGAGAGAGAGTTTTGCAGGAAACTGTGAAATCTTACAGATATACCAGCAACTATATCTGCTGTAAATCATTTATCCCCCCTCAACAATAAAAAAAAGTTGAAGCACTCATTCTGGGGGTTGCAGCTCACAGTCCCATGGTCTTGTTTTAGAACCAGGAAGTATAACATCAATGGGCCTTTGATAAGGGTAACAGGAAAGTCCACTTCCACCTAAATAGTATCTGACACACGCAGTCCCCTGACCACCACACTTTCCACAGTGTTCTTGTAAAGATCATATTTGAGCTACTAAGATAGCTCACCTGAACAGTGCACCTGTTTTCCATGTGCACAAAACCTAGGTTTAAGCCAAGCCTTCACCTCATGAGGGGAAGCTTCAGTGTTGTTGTGCCTTTCGCCCTCTGTTTCTCTGTCTTTGTCCACTCTATCTGAAAAAAACCGGCCTAGAGCAGTTGAGCCCTGGGAACAACAACAACATCCTTTTTACTGCTTTACTTGGGTCTGAGAGACCTTTCAAAACCTTTTTATGATTCCAGTATGTTAGCTTTATTTTCACTGAACATGTTCACATCAGGATTCCTCTGGGTTTTGTTTTTTTGTTGTTTGTTTGTTTTTAGTCAAACAAAATAAATACCAGCTAACTTTGAAGAAAAAAAAAAAAAAAAGGGCCGAACTTACTGAAAGGACCCAGGGTCATTCTTAGTGGCTCCTAGAAGTGACAACTTTAGGCTTATCGTTCAAGCATATTGGAAGAAAGAGTCCAACTGTGGGCACAGTGATTGACAGGTTCCTCTTAACCACATCAAAGGAAGAGGAGGTGATTCAATCCCCAGAGGGAAAAATCGCACTTATGTTTTGACAATTAATCATTTACATGTCTTTTTCATGTAAAGAAAGGTATTCAAACAAAGCTTTCAGTCCAAGTCCCAAACTGTAAAAAAGTTAGGCTTCTATCAAAATAAAAGCAGAAAGGGTGGAAGGTGGGTCTTTTTTTTTTTTTTTTTTTTACTCTCATTCCATCTTAATACACACTCTGGATTAGATGCGCTAAGGTCACTGTTAATCAGCTACATATCAGCAATAATTTCTAGTGGCATTTAAATTATAAAGCATGGTGGGATTACTGCACTTTTGCAAATTACCATTTTATGAAAGCCATGTGCATTCAGGGGGTCTCCTCACCTCCTGTTTACACTCACTATGATCCTGGAGATTATGATAAGACTCAGTTTGAGTTGATGAATTGGAGTGGATCATGTTTAACATGTATAAGGTGTTTTGAGTTCAGAAATTATTCCCAGAGATCTGGGATTTCCTGAACCAGTTTCCAGAGTGACAACTAAGTACCTTTTAGAACAACACCTGGCATAAAACTTGGCTGGTCCTGGGGATGTGCCTGTCCATCTTAATACATACTCTGGATTAGATACACTAAGGTCACTGTTAATCAGCTACATATCAGCAGTAATTTCTAGTGGCATTTAAATTATAAATCATGGTGGGATTACTGCACTTCTGCAAATTACCATTTTATAAAAGTGTAAGGGATCCTTATGCCAGTCCTTGCATTTTGTGCCATGTGCGCTTAACTAGCTGCGCTACTGCCTGACCCCCAATTTGTTTATTTTAAACATCTAGATTGGGAGCTGGGTGGTAGTGCAGCGGGGGGCTCGAACCAGGGGGCTCGAACCGGGATCCTTGCACCGGTCCTTACACTTTGCACCACGTGCACTTAACCCGCTGAGCTGCCACCTGACTCCCCATACAACTTTGTATACTCTGTTTTCACTGGCATTATGTGATTTTCTTGTGACTTATCTGTTTCTAAAAATCTCCTTTGAGGCTAGGTGGTGGCGCACCTAGCTGAGCACACTATCACTACATGCAAGGACTTAGGTTCAAGCCCCTGGTCCCCATATGCAGGGGAAAAGCTTCAGGAGAGGTGAAACAGTGCTGCAAGTGCCTCTCTACCTCTCCCTTTCAGTATCTATCCTAAATAATACATACTCTTTCCTCTCAATTTCTCTCTGTACTTATCCTAAATAAATGAAATATATATTTACATATCTCATATATGATCTCCTTTTAGGGACTTGGCAGTGGTGTACCCAGTTGAATGCACACATTACCATGCATAAGCGCCCAGTCCAGTCCCCACATGCAAGGAGGAAGCACCACAAGCAGTGAAGCAGCACTGCAGGTGTCTCTATCTCCCCCCAACTCTCAATTTCTCTTTGTCCTATCAAAATTAGTAAAATAAATTTTTAAAAAGGAACATCTGACCACTAGAAGAGGAGTGGGTGGTGAATTTTTCATTCAGGCATCAAGTCCTAGTAATAACCCTGGTGGCAAAACAAAAAAAAATGGCTCCCCAATAGTCAGGTACAAATAATAGGTGGTTATACATCACATAGACAAAGATCAGAATATATTTCTAAGGGAAAAAGCATCAAGGCTAGGGTGCTTAGAACTGTCATAAACCAAATGTCATTAGTCAGGTATATTCTTTATATTCTTTTGATCCTCTAAGATATTGAGTTTATTCTCATTATCCCATGAGCAATCTCCAGGCCCTCTGGGTGTGTCACTGCCCAGCCCTACCTCCTTATATCTTACAGTAGTAACCCCTTTGATTCCAGGCAGTCTGTGAGTCCAGGGTAATGGGTGAAGCATTCACTGATTTCCAGTGTGCAACAGGTTATTGTCAGAAGGGGAGAAGTGTGACAAGCTTCCAACCAGGAAGGAATGGTATGTCTAGAGTCGCTTAACTTTAACATCTCTATCAGGTGCTAGGGGGCAGGATATGTGAGTCAGATAGTGCCAATAAGTGATGAATCTTCAGGTATGGCTGGCTCTAGGTCACACATTCAGCACACACACATACACACATACACACACACACACACACACACACACACACACACACACACGTTTTTAGAAAGAAGCAAACAAACCCAGGATCTAGAGCCCTACTATCAACCCTAGGAACAACTAATGAAAGTTCAGAAACAAAACAGAACCAAACAAGCAAGCTTTCAGCATTGAAAAAGAAATGACACTTGTGGCTATCACTGCAATTTGGTTTAGAAAAAAAAAAAGATGTTTGTAAATTTTAATTAAAATATAAGTTGGGAAGTGACCTGGAGAAGTGGTACAGTGAAGAAAGCATTGATTGAACTATCAAACTTAAGGTCCCAAGTTCAATCCCTGGCCATTGCATACTCTCTCTCTCATAAGTTAATTAATTAATTTTTTCAGTATGTTTGGAAAAAAGAATAAAAGATTGGTTGGAAATACCAGCCATTCAGAGGAATTCTGCTGTTCCCACCAAGGCCAGTTTGATCCAGTGCTGGGGCCTGGGATCTCCCTGCACATCTTTCCAGGAAGTCATCAGGTCTACAGCTCAGCTGGCCTCAGGGACAAACTATGCCAGGAGGGATGATCACTGCTTAGATTTCATTAACTTGGGAGTCTCTGGATGGAGCTCCTGAGACATTAGTGAACAAAGGTGCTGAACTGTCTTCCAGACATCATTTTGAGCATTGATTTTCATTTTCTCTCCCTGCTGTTTTTGTGGTTGTTATTGCTACTAAGATATTTTGCTACTGCCCCTGCTCCACTGGCCTAGCCACAGTCCAGGAGAGGATATCTACTGTGAGCCTCAGTACAGTCTGCTCTGTGACTCATGTCTTATAAGGCCGCAGCTACCAAGCTGAGACCCTCTCCTTGCTCTGCCCCTTGGGAAAGCTCCTATTCACCCATCAAAGCCCATTAAAATAAAAACAAGAAACCTGAGAGTCATCCATCACTGCATGCCCCATTGTTTTTAGCTCTTGAATCCCTCCCTTCTTCCTCCATCTCCTGCTCTTCTGACAATCTAGCCCTGTCATCTTTCCCCCAAATACGGCCACCTCTGTGCGCCATGTATTGGACTAAATAGACGAGGAAAATTACTCCATGCCATTCTGCCAGCAGCCCCATTGTCTTTGCTTAAGGGATGAAAAAGGAGGGAGTACAGAACCAACACTGTCTCCTGTGATACTGGGCATTTAGCTTCTCTTCCTCCTGTGTCTCAGTTTTATCTATAAAATTGAGGGGCAGTGGATTATACTATCTCTAGGACCACTAGTAATCCTAAGACCTTACCAAAAATAGTCTCTGGCCTTAAAAAAAAAATGTCCCAAATGTGATCATGTTATCAGATGTATATTTAAAACTAGAAATGTTTTCCAAGGAACACTTATCAAATAGACTTCATATTGGGCTGGAAAGGCCTGGCAGGAAGGGATGAGAAGTGCTGCCTACTCTACTCTGAGAGAGAAACCTTGAGAGTGTGTGTGTGTGTGTGGGGGGGGGGGGTACAGGACAGGAAAGGGCTGCACCCTGCAGAGCAGATATAGCATTTGCAAGGACACCACACCCCTTCTTCCTGAAAGCAGAATTGGAGCATTTATTGATTTACTGATTCAGTGATTGATGATCAAGAAAACAAGAGTGGCACTCTGGCATATGAAGTGTTGGGATAAAACTCTAGGCCTTCAGCTTCCAAGTTCTTGACTCTACAACTATGCCACTTCCCAGGCTGCCAGAAAGCAGGAACTAATCATGGGAAGTTGTCATGAAGCAGGTCTGTACTACTGAGAGATAAAGGAGTACACAGTTCAGAAATTAAGAGACTAAGGTTAAAATGACTCCATCACCAGGCAGGGTGACTGCACTGCCTGCAGGTGGCCCAACTTTGATACCTCATGTTGTTATGGCAACAGAGGAAACTTTGATGATGTGGTACCTCCCTCTCTCTTTTTTGCTCTCTACCTAAAGGAAGAAGTGGTTTAGAGTAGCAAAATCACACAAGCACAAGAACCCAATTCAACAAAAAAATGGGGGGCAAGGGGAAGATTCCTGGTGGAACTGTGGTTCAGAGCCCTCTGGTTATATTCTACTATCATTTATTCCTCTGGCAGTATGAGCCAAAATTCTTTTGTAACCAAGAATCTTGTTTTTATGCCATCACTTAAAGAGAAGTGAATCTGGAATACACCAAAAGAAGTCAGGCACTCTTTCCTTATCTGAAAGAAGAGGAAAAAAGGAAGGAGATTTGGAAGTAGTATTAGGTGTAGGTATGAACTGAAAGGAAGTAAAGACAGAACCATGGAAAAATGGGAAAGAAATATATAGATATAGGTATAGATATATAGTTATAGATATAAAGTCAACCCATATCTGTGACCTTGGGAAAATTACTACAGCCCCCATTTGTGGGGGTGGGCAGTTTGCAAATACAGAACTCTGGTGGTGGTAATGGTGTAGAATTGTACCACTATTATCTTAAAATTTTGTAAATAAATGTATCACTAATAGAAAAAAAGTAATAAAAAAGAAAAATAGCATCAATTTGATTAAAAAAAGACAAAGAGGGAGAGGGAGAGAGACAAGAGACACCTGAAGCTTTACAACTAGTGAAACTTCTCCCTGCAGGTGGGGACTGAGGGCTTGAACCCAGGTCCTTGTGCATTGTAATGTGTACACTCAACTGAGTGAACCACCACCCAGCCTTGCTATTAATATTTTTATCGTAGCTATTATTAGCATTTCTACTTTTAGTAAAATAATGAGTCCAGTTTCTTTATTCCAACTCCTGTGAAATTCAACACATCCACACTGGGGAAGGAATATCCCTCCTTCCATGTAGGTTAGGGCAGCCTCTTCCAACCTGAAGTCCATTTGGTAATCAAACATGACCTCTGAACAGTCCACGGCAAATGATTGAACAGCATGGCAGAATCTACTGCCAAAAGCTGACCCCACTTTCACTTACAACTCAGGTATTTCATTCAGCTGGTCACCAGGTTGGTCTTGGCTCCCTTGCTATTATCGGTGTGTGTTTGTTAGTTCTGCAATCACAACCTAAAGGCATCAAAGTGTCCCAATTCTGATCTGGAGAAAAACTTGGGCCCCCTCCTGGAAAGTGTCAGCACCCAGGCTACACAACCCTCCCTGAAAAGGAGACAGATGTCTATCTACAAGGGGTGGCTGGAAGTGGCTGACAGGGCAGAGAAGGAAGGAGAAGCAGGAACAGCCAAGCCAGAAGCTGGAAGGGAGGTCCCATGGGGCTGTGGTCCCAGGGAGAACTGACTCTCATTTGAACTCAGAAGAACACTTGCTCTGAGAAACAGAAGCAAATAGTGAGGTAAATCTTACAAATAGTCTCCAAAACCCTTCTCCTTAGTTCTAAAGTATTAAAAACCCACCCTCCTTTTCTGACATCTCCAAGAGATTCAGATAGTGGCGCTTTTCACAAAGGGAAGTAACAAGATGAAAACTTGTTTTGTTCTCTCCTATGAGAGCCCACACTTTCTGCTTTTCAGGAAACCCACAGTTCATATTCTTTTAAATATCTTTAGAAAATAAAGTTCACTTTGTTGGCAGGTGATAACAGAAACTTGACAGGTGGGTAAAAGCTATTTTTGCTCTGGGCACTCCTATTAATGTACCAGTATATCTACATTTTTTAAAAAGCTTCTCTCCTTCTGTCTATTCTTTAAAACAGTAGTAGTAGCAGTATAATTCAAACTTTATTTTATTTGAAGTCAATTTGTTTGTGGAACAAAGATCTAGGTCTAGAAAACCATGTTCACCATGAAGAGAGGGAGAACTGTGTAGACTTTTCCTATTAAAAGCCTTAGAGAAGAATACAAGCTTTGCCACCAGATTGGCTGTTTTTTTTATTGTTGTTATTGTTGTTGTGGGGGGTGGGCGCATGCCTCAGGTCTAGTAGCACATCAGCTGGGCAGCTTTTTAAAAGACCACTCAGACAATTACATCAGAATCTACACAGTGCAAATAAATCTATCAAACCTAGGTCTTCAGACATAAGAGATAGGGAAGGTACTAGCTTCCCCATCCTTATACAGCTGACCTCACACAGTAGAAAAGTCTCTTTAGAACTTACAGTCAGTCGGCCATGTCACAGGTGTCTCTGCATTGACACTGGTTGAATCCATGAACGTGGAATCTAGAGACTGAAAAAAAAAAAGCATTATAAGCAAATCCATTCATTCAAACTTATGCTAAGAGTCTACTACCATGGAAGAAGCAATGTATCAATTCAAGTGCATGGGAAATTTTTTTATTAGTTATTTAATAATGATGAACAAGTTTCTATGATAAGAAGGCTACAATTTCCACCACCAGAGTTCCATACCCCATCCCCTCCATTGGAAGCTCCCTATTTTTATCTGCTAATCTCAACCAAATCATTGCAACCAGTGCCACCTTAACATGTTTCACTTCAGCCTGTGTACAGAGATGCCAGGCCTGGGAAGTCAACCCTCCAGCTTCATTACTCTGGTGAGACATTTCCTAGCTCACAGGACTCCTTAGTTCCATTCTGGATCACACACCTCTTAACAAAGTTATAGAACCTATATATAGGCCAGGGCCCATGACATAAGGCACATGTGCACATGTATCCATAAGTTAGGGAAATATATATATATATATATATATATATATATATATATCTTAAAGTAAAAGTGCATGTGTTAAAAACTTATGTAGCAGACGCCTGGCTTCTTGAAGTACTGTAAAGTAGTAACTGATGGTATTGGACCAAACACAACACCCAGACATCAGCTTATACTGAGGGATTCACTCTGGGTGGCATAATTCAGGGCCCACGCCCAAGTCTCAGTCTCCTTATCTATCAGTATCTTCCCACAGAAAGTCATTCTGAACATTCAATGATGCAAGCTATATAAAGTTTTATACAATCCATGACATAGTATGCATCAACACATATTGGTTCTTGTTGTGAGAAGAGACACATAAAGTAAAAGGACTATCTGATAAGTCAATGTCCTGTTACAAGGGTGGTAGATTATGTGACTACCCAGAGGTCACAAACTGAGTAAGCAAAATATTCCAAATTTGAACTGCAGATTGTCTTTTCTCCAAAGTCTGCATTTCTGGAGCCAGAAAAGTGGCTCAGAGCTAGAATGAATAGAATCCTGGGCTTGATCCTATTTACCACATAAAATGATGGAGCAGTGCTCTGGGCTCTTTCTCTCTCACTTTCTCAAGAGAAAAAAATAATTTTTGGTCATCACCAGGGCTTCACCACCATGGGCTCGCTTTTTTCAGATAGATTATATAGATAGACAGACAGACAAAACCAGGTACAGAGACAGAAAAGGACATGATAGCACCAGAATTTCCTCAAGGACAGTGAGGATAAGGCTTGCACCTGAGTTGCAAACATGGCAAAGTAGGCACACACAGGCACTTCGAGGTAAGATGTTACATCAGTCGTGAGTGTGCGTGCGTGTGTGTGTGTGTGTGTGTGTGTGTGTGTGTGTGTGTGCGCGCATGTGTGTGGGTGTGTGTGTGTGTGTGGGTGTGCGTGTGCAGGTGTGCATGTGCGTGTGCGTGTGTGTGTGTGTGTGTTTAATAAAGAATATCTTTCCTGTCAAAAACTATAGGCTCCAAGGAGCTGGATTCTGTCTTAATCATTTCTGTTCTGGTTGTTGTAATTTAATCTTTAGTAATTCAATCTAACGCCTTCCGTTTTTAAGTAGGAGGTGTAGGGGAGAACTGTGTCTGTAATATATTGACCTGTTTGAGTCATATGAGATGTCACAGACACACTTAACATTATTAATTTTCAGCTAGGTTTGGCTGTAAAGCATTTGGCACACTGTCCATGATGAGTTTTTGACAGTCAGTCATTCTGAGAACTCAAGGCGGCAGACGGATGTGGTAAGCTACATATGGCTTCATGTGTAGATTCAGTGTTTATGCATCTCTATAAGCTACAACTTTATATTTATGCACAAGAAAGGGAAAGAATTCAAAACCAAATTGTGCTTTTCAAGAAGTTGTGCTTGGGCGGAGGGTAGATACCATAATGGTTATGCAAACAGACTCTCATGCCTGAGGCTCCGAAGTCCCAGGTTCAATCTCCCGCACCACCATAAGCTAGAGCTCTGGGTAAAAAAAAAAAAAAAAAAAAAAAAAAAGTTGTGCTTATGCTGCAGTGAGAAGGAAATTTAGAGATGGAGAGTAGGCCCTGCAGAGAGAATTTTGGGCTTGAATCTCATCTCTGCCACTACCTAGGCTTGACCTTAAGTAAGTGAGCTCCTCTTTCTAGAGCTTTACTTCCTCAACTGTCAGATGAGGGAACTCTTTGATGCTTCTTCTAGGTTCCACAATCCAGGAGTCACTGGAAGCCAATTCAGTGGAATTTACAGACTCTAATATTTGTACCAGAGCCATCAAGAAGTTGGGAAAGCTGTGAGTGTTCTTGGCCCTGCAGTGACCTATGTTGCTGATCTGAGATTGGAAGCTGAAAGACTGAGTCCCTCTGTTTTCTGGATCCATTTGAAAGATTCTAACCTATTTTCACAATGAGGAAAACATTACTCCATAGATGCCAGCTTAGAGAAAGTAGATCAAGTTCTACTTGTCTTGTCAAAGTACATCCAGGCTTTAGCTATCTTTAAAGTCCCTGAATCATGACTAAGTCTTGACTACTGGAAGTCAGCCCATCCAACAGCCTTGTTTTAAGGGTAGAGAAAAAGGCCTGGGAAGGGAACTGGTGAACTCAAGGTCATAATGGACAGGGGGGATAGAGCTACAGCAGAGGTCTCCTGTTTTCCTACTTAAGAAAATATGTAACCACACATGCTGTGCTGTGGAAACCAACATTTGCAACTGGGGAAGTGTAGCTGGGGCTGGTGAGAGATCCTGTGAAAAGAGTGGCCTGGAGGCATGGAGCCCTCATCTCACTTCTCCTGAGGTTCATCAGGTCAGAGCTAGAGAGTGTTGGTCAATGTCCACCCCTATGGACCCTACCCAGAGAGGAGCAGGTAGTGGACCAGGGCAGAAAATCCTCATGCCCACAGAGGGTAAAGGAAGTAGAGCAACTGTGAAGTAATTCGATCAGATGAGGTCACAGAGGTCAGGCTCTATGATGACCATAACATTTTTTTTATTGCCACCATGGGTATTACTGGGGCTCAGTGCTGGCACTACAAATCCATAACTCCTAGCAGACCTTTGTTTTCCTCTATTTTTATTTCATAGGACAGATAAAAATTAATAGGGGGGAGGGAGACAGAGAAGGAGAGAGAAAGACAAACACCAGCAGACCTGCTTCATTGTTGGATAGTATGCCAGCTCCCCCCAGCTTAAACACCAGTATGTCTGTATGAGACTAGTTTGATCCCATTCAAAGCTGCGGTCTATTTACATAAATCACTTTTACATTTACATAAAGCACCACCTTCCCTCCAGGGCATTGGTGGTTCAGTGGTAGAATTCTCACCTGCTCCGCCCCTCTCCTTGTCACACCCTGATCTTCCACCAGTCACTTTTCGCTCCACTCTCTCTATGTCACATCCTGTTTCCACCCTACTTGGAGAGTATAAATACAGCTGCTCTTCTGATTAAAGACACTTGGAAATTGCTTTCAGGCTCCGAGAGTTCCAGAGTGTATCTCCTGCGAAGTTAGTGCAGCACGAGTTCCTGATCCCTCTCCCACGCAGCAGCCTAGATCGGCTCCAGTTGAGTTCTCTCCAACCCAGAGAGTACTAGCTCGGGAAAAAGCACCCTCAGACTATCCCAGCACTTCATCACTCATGAAGCTTACCCTCTGTAGGTGGGGAGCAGGTGCTCCAACCTGGGTCCTTGTGCACGATAGTGTGTGCACTCAACTGGATGTGCCCCCTCCCCATTTTTTTCTTTTTTAAAATTGTGGGACTATGTGATAGCTTGGTAGAGCATAGGGGAGCTCTCCCAACCTTGGATGGAGGTCTGGATAGACACCCCGCTTGTAAGTCTCTCTCATCATAGAGGTGAGCCAAGAGGGAAAAAGTCTCCCAGACTAAGCTTGCCTTGTTAGTCTCTCAGGCCCACAGAGACCTCAATACTTCTCTCCATTAACTGCAGGCCACATGGCCACTTACTTTAAGATTCACTTACTCAAAGTTCACCTCACCTTCTGATCACAGAGAACACACCTTATCACACACTCCTAACAGTGCCCTTTGATGTCCTCAATTTGCATCAAACCTTGCTTATCTTCCCTCTATCTTGCCTTAACTGGTTCAGCCCCTATTCTCCCCTCAAATGCCTTTGGGTAATTAAATGCCTGCATCAGGAGACTGATTATCTTGACCTTTATGTATCTGCATCAATTCATGTCATACCAGCCTCCTACCATAGGGGCAAGCTGACCTTTAAGAAACCTGTAATTTCTGACATGTTTGGTTTTCTACTTAAATCTTTGCCTTCCTGCTAATAAATGAGACCTGAGATCTGAGATCTGAGCACGCTTCAGGTCTCCCTGGTGTCTTTACTTTGTGTCGTCCCTTGCACGAGCGAGAAAGAATCGGTCCACTACCTTTCTCCTGGAGATCACCCCGCCAGAAAGCCGACATAAAGTAATAATTATTTATGTATTGATTGGATAGAGATAGAGAGGGAAGGGGAAACTAAAGAGGGAAAGAGACAGAGAGACACCTGCACCACTGCTTTCCCACTCATGAAACTTTCCCTCCGCAGATGAGAACCATGAACTTGAACCAGTGTCCTTGCACACTGTAACATGTGCTTTACTAGGGGCACCACCGTTCAGCCCCTCTTTTTTCTTTTTTTAATCAGAGCACTACACATCTCTGGCTTATGGTGGTGCTGGGAATTAAGCCTGGGGCCTGAGGCATGTATTTTACATGGTGTTAGCTCCTTGTCCCCAAAATGTTTTATTTTAAAATATTAGATGTCTGGGGGTGAGTGGTGGTGCATCCAGATGAGTGCACATATTATGATGCTTAAGAACTCAGGTTTGGGGGCAGGGCAGCAACACAGCTTATTAAGCGCATATACTGCGAAGCATAAAGACTGGCTCAAGGATCAACCCCTGGCTTCTCACCTGCAGGGGGGTCGCTTCACAAGCAGTGAAGCAGGTTTCCAGGTGTCTATCTTTCTCTCCCCCTCTTTATCTTCCCCTTCTCTCTCAATTTCTCTCTGTCCTATCCAACAACAGCAGCAGTAGCAACAACAACAATGGAAAAAGATGGCTACGAGGAGCAGTGGATTTGTGGTGCAGGCACCCAGTCCAGCAATAACCCTGGAAGCAAAAAAAAAAAAAAAAAAAAGAATCCAGGTTTGAGTCTGCTTCCAAGAAGCAAATCTGGAAGTCTCGGTCTCTCTCTCTCTCTCTCTCTCTCTCTCTCTCCCTATCTCCCCTCCTCTGTCAAATTTTTCTGTCTGTTTAAACAAATAAAACAGAAAAAAAGGATGGGGTTATATAGCATAATGGTTATGCAAAGAGACTCTCTCATGCCTAAGGCTCCGAAGTCCCAGGTTCAGTCCCCTGCACCACAATAAGCCAGAGCTGTGTAGTGCTCTGGTGTTTCTCTCTGTGCCTTTCTCTCTCTGTGTGTCTTTCTCTCTCTGTATCTCTCTCAAAAATAAAATAAATAAAATACTTTTAAAAGGAAAAAATGGCTCCCAGGAGTGGTGATTCATAGTGCTGGCACCAAAACCTAATGATAACCTTAGTGGTAAAAACAAAATAAAATAGAATAGACTTCACTGATTTGTTTGAATTTTTTGTTTGTTTGTTTTGTTTTAAAGCAGAGCACTGCTCATTTCTGGCTTATGGTGGTGCTAAAGATTGAAACTGGATCTTCAAGTCATAGGCATGTCAGTATTTTCAGTAACCATTAAGTGATCTCCTCAGCCTGTATCAGGCTCTATGATAAGACTAAGGTCCTCAGAAACAGAGACAAGGGTCACTCTATTTCCAGATAAACATACAAGAAAATGGTCATGTGCCCACCAAGAAGGAGGCCTTTGCCAGATGCCAGATCTACTGCACTGTGGTGTGGGGCTTCCCACTCCCAGAGCCACAAGAAATCAATGTTTGTTAAGTTCTCTCATCTCTGATCACCTATTATACCTGCTGGAGGTAAAACACTTGCCTTCTACAGCCTCTTCATTTTATAAATGAATAGAATGAAGCCCCCTTACACATAGCCAAGGGAGTCTGCCTAAGCCATTATAAGTGTCTTTCTAGCCCAGAACGTTCTCAAAGGGTCAGCAAGTCCTGCTGCTAGCAGGAGCACACAAGAAGGCTGCGACCACTATGCACATTTTCTGTGGTGCTGGGATTCTCACAGTCTGGAAGACTTGAAAGATTTCCTGTTTTTAAAAAACCTGAAATCAAAAAACACTGTCATTTTCTTTAAATACATTCTTTTGAATAAAACATCTATTTTTGATGCCAACAGCAAGCTTCGAAACATATTCAAGATGACATGATTGATAACAAGGAGCCTTTTTCAAGATGTTTCTAATTTCATCTTCCTGGTTAAAGAATGCGAACTTTCTAACATGATGTATGGCCTAATAAGAAGGTGTGCTAGAACCAAACTTATTTATTTATGCTTCCATCTCTGACAGATGAATATTAACTACTGAGAAAATTGTAAAGCCAATTAGCAAAAGCTGAATAATGTCCATGTGAGAACGTGAGCATAGAAACACAAGTTCCATCTCACTCCCTCAGAGCTACAGACACTCCCTGCCTTCCTGCAGGGAGCATGGCCACAGAATGGGTGGAAGTTGTTCCCCTGCAAGGTGCCCTCAGATTGAGCATGATGAAGACCAACCTAAGATTTCACTCTAGTATGTCCAAGTGACAGTCACATTTGCCACGACATTCCTCTCATGTGGGACTTACAGAAAAAGTTTCTTTTTCCAACCATTTGGGGGCTGTCCTTGTCCTTCCCCCCATGAGGGGCAAATGAGGGACAGAAAAGAGAAGCAAAGCACCAAAGATGGGTCCACTCTCCTCTGCTTCTGGGAGGGAGTCTGCTGTAGGGAAGTAAGGTAGTAAAATCCTTCAATCCCTGGTCTCAACCCCCTTCTTCTCCTAGTCTTGTCTGCTCTTTGCACTGACCCTGTTCCCAAGTGCAGGATGAAACATCAACCCCACTCAATTTAGAAGGAAGTCCAGAAAGCAACAATATCTACTGACCATCTAGTATGTACCAGGCATTAAGGATACAAGATGGACACAGCCTCTGCTCTCACTGGGGTCTTCAGACCAGAAAGCTAAAAGGCAGCAGCTTGGAAAGCCCATAGTGAGCTCACACTGGAACAATGCTGTGTTCCCAGTCTTCCTGTCTGTGTCCTTACTGAAGCTCAGAAAAGTAAGGGGAGGGGCTGGCAGCAGCTTCTAAAATAAACAAGAGGTTAATTTATCCAACACATGCTGTAAATGTTGTGTTAAGCTTTCAGAAAGGAAGAACAAACAACCTGAGATTTCACTTGGAGACTGTAAATTACTCTTCTCCCAGCACTCTGGGCACCAATCTGTCACCTTGCATTTTTTTGCCCATTGCTAATTTTTCAATAATTTCTTGACAACTGTTTTTGTCTGCATTAAGAGAATACTGCCATGACATAATTTCAAGAAATCAATAGCCTCCAAGGTGTAGAACAACATTCCTCCATCACCTTACCCTTTATTTAACCAATGATCAGATTTGCCTAAATGCTAACCTGAAGGTTTACCCATTACAAAGGATTTCCTTTTAATGGAGATGGTTCCTCCCTGATCTGAACCAGCAAAGACAATCCAAAAACCTAGCTGAGCTCCCACTTACCCTCTGTCTCCTGCCTCCCTAGTACCTTGTCTGGAGCGCTCACTAACATGTGCAAATGAGTTTTCTATTAAGACCCCCGCCCTGTCCTGTCCATTTGCTGGAGATTCAAGATGATAAAGCTAATTGCAAGGAATAAAGATCAGAAGTAGAATTATAGCATAGCTGAATTTGGAGGAACCTTGGGGATATATATCCCTAAACTAACCCTACATTTCCCCCTTTTCCAGAGAAGGCAAATGCCTCCATTCCTGCAGGAATCAGTGTCAGACTAGGCCAGGACCCACCTTCTCTTGGCCATATTTCTTCCACCGAAACACACTGCTACTTCATTTTCAGTTTTATTACCTCCTAGCAAGGCCAAGAATTCAATACCCTAGAAAGTATGTGTGGGATTTCTAGGACCTCTTTAAGAATCCAGTCAAACATGTATGATAAAAAAAAAAAAATCAGCAATCACAGACAAGATGTTCACACATGTGATTGTGTGATTGTGTATAGCACATCTCCAAGTCCCTCTGAACTAAAATCTTCGTTGTTGCTGGTGATCTCATCTTCCAGAATAAAGCACACAGAATTTCAATTCACCCTCACACACAAGAAGAGAGTTTCTAAATTTGCAAACTGCTTCTTACGGCCAAATTGATTAGAACCTATCTATCCGCACCTAACCAAATGCAAGAAGGCCAAGGGCTCAGATCCTGTACAAGGAATCTATCATTCTGTTTAATACAACACTGTTCTTTATTACTCAGCTGGATCTTCTTTGAGAGAAATTTCACTGTAATATGATTTGGACGAGCCTGCAGAATAATATTAAAACCATAAACTACATAGAAGTACACATGATGGCAGGCACAAGAGATAAGTTGTGAACTCTGAAAAGTTATTATCATGCTGCAAATTTAGTGTCATGGTGTCTAAATGCGACTCATAATGCTAGCTATCAGGCTGTTTAGTCATCTTTATTTCTTCTCAGGGAAATAAAGTTGTCTCTTGTCATGTTAGATGGTCTGAGTATCCATCTTATATCAGTGACAGCAAAAAATATGTAATTTTATATGTTTCTGTACCCATCATTTTAGTATAAAAGGACTACAAAATTCAAATTAATACACTTATTCAGCATGCCTTTTTGAAAAAAACCAAGGCAGAGCAGCAAATGAAGATTACATGATACTTGCAACTGGTCTCGCCTCTTTTCCAGTAAGATTGAAGAGGAGGAATAAAGTAGATATTTATCATTATAAATCACTTCCTAAAGTCTGAAAAATTCTCCCTTTCATCATTGTAATTCAATGATCAACTCCATGAACATGTAATTATCCGTTCACAGGAAATGGGATTTTCTCATTTGTCAAAGAATTTGCAAAGAAATATAACAGCCTCACCTGAAGTTTTGCATTTTGAAGGGCTTAGGGGGTTGAATTTTGACAATGCTGAAGGATGAAAGAAATGGTGAAACAGGTGAGACAGAGAAAGGTAACATTACAATTGAAATTTTAATAAGCCAGAGTCAAAGAAATAGAGCAGAATGGTGGCTATCAGGCTTGGTGGTAGAGTGAAACAGTTGACAGGTGGGATGGGGCAGGGTTTGGTAATGGGAAGCTGTAGGTAAAAGGGTATAAATTTTCAGCTATACACAGATGTTCAAAGCAGCACAATTCGTAATAGCTAAAGCCTGGAAGCAAACCAGGTGCCCAACAACAGATGAATGGCTGAGAAAGCTGTGGTATATATACACAATGGAATACTGTGCAGCTATGAATAACAATGAACCCACCTTCTCTGACCCATCTTGAATGGAGCTAGAAGGAATTATGTTAAGTGAGCTAAGCCTTAAAGACAAAGATGATTATGGGATGATCCCACTCATAACCAGAAGTTGAGAAAAAAAGAACATAAAGGGAAACTCAAAGCAGGATCTGATTGAGTTTGGAGTAGGGCACCAAAGTAAAAATTTCTGGGTGGTGAGTGAGGGTGGATGCTCAGCTTCATTTGGCGGGGGGCGGGGGGCCGGGGGGTTTGGGAAGGGACACAGTCTTTTGGTGGTGGGAATGGCTTTTATATACACTCCTATTAACCTGTAGTCATATAAATCACTATTTAATTAATATGAGAATTGATTAATTGATTAATATGAGAATATTGATTGAATGTCTAAAACTTTTTAATGCACAGACCACAGACCATAGGCTGAGTCTCTGAAATGTTAACTCTCCTAAAAGCTTAGACCAGGAGAACAGAAGCAACTGGTGGCATTACTCTATAAGATACAGATATATGTAAGTAATATCAAAGGACATAAATTACGATGAGGTCATGTATGATACAGCAACCTGACAAAGGGATTTTTCAAAGTTAACCCAATTGACAAATAATATGATTAGAACAATAACTATCTATTGCCTTCTTAAGCCCTAAGACAGCAGGAACCTCCTGCTTCCTCTATAAAGCCTATATTTCCCCCAGTCCTGGAACCTCTAGGGTGCGGCTCACTTTCCAGCATGCTTCTCTCAATTCATGCCAACTGATACTGCATCTGCTCATCCCAACCTACTCAATGCATTGAAGACCACCTCAGCATGCTTCACTTCGGAATGTGTCCAGAGACATCAGGCATGGAATGTCAACCCTTCAGGCTCATTACTTGGGTGAGACCTTTCCTTTCTCATAGGACTCCTTAACTCCATTTCAGGTGGTCCACTTCCTAACAAAGCCTCAAAACCTAAATATAGACCATGTCCCATGAGATAGAGACCATAAATTAGGGCAAAATATATACATTAAAGCAAAGGCGCACAATAGTTTTCAGTGAATCAATAAATGAAGCAAGCAAATAGAAAGACCTAAGAAGACACCATAAAGTACCTAATGAAATAGTTTCTACTTAAGCATAGATACCCTCCTCACTTCCTATTACACTTTCCTCAGTCACTTCAAAGCTAACCTTATCAAAGTAAGGACTACAAAAGCTGAATAAGGGCAAGAGACTGGCATACTTTAATGATGACTCTTTTTTTTTTTAATAAAAATGAAACATTGACAAAACCATAGGATAAGAGGGGTATAACTTCACATAATTCCCACCACCAGACCTCTGTATCCCATTAGCTGGGGCCCTAGTCGGGGAGTCCTGAGATTCACACACAAACATGATGAGCCTAGACCTCAAATAGATCCCTCTCTCCATTATTACTGATGGGCCTAGACCTCTAACAGATCCCTCTCTCCACTGTCACTAGGGATCTCCATCAGGAGCAACATAATGAACCCCTCTGGGGACCCCCATAAGACCTTGTCCTTAATGTGGATCAACAATGGTAGAGACTGTTCCATCCTCCAAAAGGGGGTTGGATAATATACTCTATCTACTACCTGAGGAAGATGGGTCTTGAAATTGGTGCAACTTGGGATGTTCCTATTCAGGACCACAGAATAAGAGTTTAGACCTATAGGGATGTATAGGTTACATAGGCTCTTGTGCTGATTATGGGCCCTAGATCAAATTGAAGGGATTTACAGTCAACAATATTTATATACTTTTCTCATACTTGAGAGCTACTCTCTTCCCTGGCCCAGCTTTCTAGCCCTTTTTCCAGCCATAACATCATCTCCCAAGACAATAACCTGGGGCCACCTATATATCAGAGGTCAGGCTAAGGCAAAAACTAATGAAGTCATGGGCTCTTTGGAATATACCTGAAACAGACCTACTAGCTATTTCCAAAACGAAGACCCCCAAATCTTCATCTGCAATATTCCAGCTCTTGGTTTCATGATTAATCAATAATTTGTATGGCTTTATATGTTAACTTTTTTTCAGCCACCAGGTTCCAGATGCTACCATGATGTCAACTGAACTTCCCTGGGCAGACAAACCCATCAATGTGTCCTGGAGCCCCACTTCCCCAGAGCTCTGCCCCATTAGGGAAAGAGAGAGACAGGCTGGAAGCATGAATCGACCTGCCATCTCCCATGTTCAATGGGGAAGCAATTACAGAAGCCAGACCTTCCACTTTCTGCAACCAATAATGACCCTGAGTCCATATTCCCAGAGGGTCAAAGAATAGAAAAGCTATCAGGAAAGGGGATGGGATATGGAGTTCTGGTGGTGGGAATTGTATCCCTCTTATCCTATGGTCTTGTCAGTGTTTCCATTTTATAAAAATAAAAATTAATTAATTAATTAATTAAAATAAATAAATAAATAATTAAAAAATTGCAGCTATAAGGTGAAGAAGACCTGGGGATCTAACTCCAATGTGGTGACTATGGTTAACACTATTGCACTGCATATGTATCTGAAAGTTGCTAAGAGAGTAGATCTTAAATGTTCTAATTCCAAAAAGAAAAACAAAGTAGTCATTACTTGAGGTCATGGAGGTTCTAAGTAACCCTTGTTGTGGTGATCATTTCACATCATGCATGTGCTATCAAATCAATGCAGTTCATGCCATGAACTTATATAATATCATATGCCAGTATATCTCAGGAAAACATATGCATGCGTACACACACACACACACACACACACACACACGGGGGTGGGGAGGTGTCAGATGACAGTGAACGAAATGACATTTGTGGGGATGAGGCAAACAGTAAAATTAGAGTTACTTCTATTCCTAGGTCTACCTTTTATAGGTTGTATTTGTGGAAGGTTGCTTTATTTTTATTAGTGATTAAATAATAATTAACAAAATTGTAAAATGACAGGGGTATAATTCCATATAGTTCCCACTACCAGAGTCCCCATGTCACCTTCATTGGAAGTTTCCCTATTCTTTATCCCTCTCTGAGAGTATGGACCAAGGGTCTTTATGGGGTGCAGAAGGTAGAAGGCCCAAATTCTGTAATCCTTCTCCTTTGGATATGGGCATTGGTAGGCGGATCCATACCTCCAGAGTGGCAGGTTACCTAGCACCTCTCTGGGTTTCCAGGTTCTCATTTGTAAAACCGGCATAGTAAAAGTAACTTCACAGCTTTGTGGAAGTAAGTGTTTAAAACTTAGTGGGTAGGTCCCAGATCACAATCAGAACTCAACAAAAGTTAGATGTTTATTCCTCTTGAGCAACCAAAAGAATCATTTTATTCTGACTCTAAATCTCATTTTAATACCTTTTCCTTTGACTTTCCATAAATGAAAGCTATCAAATTTCATGAAGCTGTTGCGTCAAAATCTATATTCCCTGCTAATCTTGACTAGCAATTTCAAATTTCCCTTGAAAAACACTAGTATACTTTGTATTCAGTATGCCCACAGTGCTGACAAGGGAAACCAATAGCTGATTTCAAAGACTATAAGAAAAATGCTAAATATCTCTATTTCCCTGATAAAACAGAAGACATCAAGCAAGTTCCTTTATAATTTCTGACCAAATATACCTCAGTAGCTTCACTGCCCCTTTTGCCCCTTCTCACAAAACAGAGAAGGCTCTCTCCTTACCACAGAATACCCTCTCCGTGTGTGTCTGAACTTCACTCTCTCTGGACCCTGACATGTCTTTAGATCTTCACATGTTCGGTTTCCCTCATCATTTATGCTGTTCACTCTCTGGGCATTCCTGGCTGTACAAATGCTCACTTCTGAGTCTTCCATTTTCAAACAAGGATAGCCTCTGTTCACCCTACTTCTTCACTCAGGAGGAGACCTCACATGCTTTCACTCCTTCAACACCTACTCACTAGTAACCCACCACATGAGGCTATAAGCCACAATTTCATTGAAGCCATTCCCCTCTTCTGAATGCTCCAGGAACCCTTTTCTCTGCTCCAATTTAAATGCTAATGCACTCAATCTATTAGCATAAGTCCCCTGCACACTAGCGCGTGCGCTCGCACGAGCGCGCGCGCGCACACACACACACACACACACACACACACACACCATCTATATTCATTCTGCATTAACACCTAAGCCTGAAGACCAAAGGGCTCCAATGACCAAAACCTGTACCTCTGCATGAGGCTTCTTCTGGTTTCTAGAGTGTATTCAGCTCATGCCAAAAGACGGAAGTGATTTGAGATGGTTCCCTAGTAGCAGAGCCTGAATCAGATGTCCAGTGCAATGAGTCAGTAGGGTAGGACCCCAGGATGGGAGGAGCTGGGGAAGCAGGGAGGGAACCCAAGTAGACTAGGTGTGGCCTTAAGCATTTGGTATTTGGGGTCTCTCCATATAAGGACACAGTGAAGAGGTAGCCACCTACAAGCTACAATGGGAACCTTCACCAAACCCCAACTGTGCCAGCACCCTGTCTCCAGATGGGTGAGAGAGGAAATTCATTGTATTTTCTTATGGCAGCCTGAGAGACTAACAAAGGAGTCTTGTGGTTAGAGGAAACATAGTCAAACCAGTTTGAGGAGTGAGGTCCATGCTGGAGATATAAATCCAGAAGACCTCAACATATAAACAGACTGGTAAAGCAATAAATGAGGGCTGTGTTGGGGTCTGCTTGTCCCCAGTCTAGGTCCAGCAGACATTCCGTAAGCCTGGCTCGATTTTCGCTGATGGTCACTAACTTCTTCAGAGTGACACAGCGTTTCCTGTAGGCCATACCTAAATTCACCTCTGCCCTCCAGCTGATGATGCGTAAATAGCATAGGCCCCACTGACGGTGACCCCACCTCACACCACCTCTAACGTCATCTCACCCTACCTGTCCATCCCTGCCTCTACCCCCTGCCTATAAAAAATGGTCTTTTTCTCAATAAAGTGAGTCACTGCCTTGACAGAACTCCCGACTTGGTGTGGTGTCTTTTCTCAAGTCATCGACACTCTCCCTCCTGCTCAGCCCCAGAAGGGGAGTCCGTCCGGCTGGTCCAGATCTCCCCTCCTCGCGACTACCTGTTGGAGAGAACCCCGACAGGGCTGGGCCAGTGAGATAACTCACCTGGGAGGGTCCAAACTATATCATGCTGGTCCTTGCGTTTCGTGCCAAATGCACTTAACTTGCTGTGCTACCGCCTGCCCCCCCCCACTATATCATAAACACTACTCAACTTTGATTCCAGGGCCCCTCTACTGGGGAAAGTTTCAGTACTGTAGTGTCTCTTCCTCTCTCCCTCCCTCTCTGTCTCTGCTTCTCTCTTTCTACCTGAAAAAAGCTGTCTCAAATCAGTAAAGCTCTAGACATGAATGAGTGAATGAATAAATGAATGAATGAGAGATATTATATTTTCATTTATGGCCACACCACCCTGAATATGCCTCATCCAATCTGATCTCAGAAGCTAAGCAGGGTTGGAAGGTAAGTATTTGGATAGGAGAGACAATATGCTTCCTATGTCACAGGTAGCTGTGAGAATTGGAACAAATGCCTCACACCGTCTGCTCAGCACTGTACTGGCACACAAGGGTGACTTGGCAAGAGGAACCATTCTTATTTGTAGAAGATCACAGAAGGATGGATTCTTAAAATCATAACACATTAGAAAGGTCGCCTAACTTAAAAACCTTAATTTGCAGGAAACAGGAGTTAAGACAGGAGCATTGACTTGCCTGGCATTTTTTATACTATTAAAGACGGTCTTCCCAGCTTTGCAGACCTAACAGTAAAGAAGGAAAGTGATTTTGAACATGTATCCTGATATTTAACAGGACAAGAGGACACTGATAAAACCATCTCAATGCCAAGGCCGAAGAGCACTCTTTAGTCTGGATTTGGTAACCACTTTTCTCACCTGTTGCCACTGGTCACCTGTACTGAAACTCTCTAGACTTTGTTTTTACAAAATGATGCTCTCTTGACCAATGTGTCCTGGAGCCCCACTTCCCCAGAGCTCTGTCCCACTTGGGAAAGAGAGAGAGAGGCTGGGAGTATGGATCGACTTGGCAACACCCACATTCAGCGGGAAAGCAATTACAGAAGCCAGACCTTCCACCTTCTGCACCCCATAATGACCATGGGTCCATACTCCCAGAGGGATAAAGAATAGGGAAGCTATCAGAGGAGGCGATGGGATATGGAGTTCTGGTAGCAGAAACTGTGTGGAGTTGTACCCCTCTTATCCTATGGTTTTGTCAGTGTTTCCTTTTTAATAAATAAATAAAAGGGAAAAAAAAGAAAGGGAAAAGAAAAAAATGGAAAGGCATGAGGGAAAGTGATTTGGAATTTGTTTCCTAGAAGCAGAACATTCCATAGCTAGAGGGTACACTGAGTCAGTGGCGCAGGATCTCAGTATGGAGGAAATAAGGAAGCATGATGGGGCAGGGGAGGAGCCTAGGAAGATGTGGCTTGAAGCAGAGACCAGTCTGATGCCACAGGCAGCTCCAGACCAGGAGCTGCACCAAAGGTGGTCTTGCATGGCAGAAGGAGACCTGTCCTGTGTGTCCATTATCTCAGCGGAAGGACAGACAAGACAGAGAGAGAGAGAGAGCATCCCTGGACATTATATACATCTGAGGCAGCTCTTGTTTGGAACAGGATAATGCTGCAGAGAAAGAGGAAGCTCTTATTCAGAGCACCCAACATTCAGGGCAGCTGGGAGGTGAGTGCACCTGCTTCACAGAAAGAGGGTCTGAGTTGCATACCAATTAGATCCATTGTGGAGGAAGAGAGGACAGTCACATTCACTGATCACCAGAAAAATAACTAGAGACTTTCATTTTGTTATGTCAATCTTTCAACCCAACAAGGTCAGTAAGTAGGTGTTACTAGCAACAGTTTGTTGATAAGGAAAGCAAGGGGAGCTTGAACAAGATTTTGTAGAAACAATCAAGAAGCAACTTCTCACCCCCAGCAAACATTCAACTAATGTGAGAAACTGTCAGATACCGTACTGGTAAAAAGAAGCCCACAGATTCCAAAAGTACCTCAGAAAGCCCAGCTACTAGGATGAGAGACCTCAATATCCTGTACTACTCTCTAGACCTCAGGTTTCAAGTCTTTAAAGTGGGCATGAACTTGACTGACCATTATGATTAACGGATGATGGATTCAAAGGTGTCTACATCTCAGTCTGAGAGTGTCACCTCAGATGGTAAAAGACACTATGCAGATGTGATTAAATTAAGGATATTGGCAATAGGAGGCTGTCCTGGGTTATCTACATAAATTCTGAACAGAGCCACAAACATCATTATGGGGGGAAAATAAGAAGGCCACGTGATGGCAAATAGATTCAAAGAAGATGCTAAACCACTAGCTTTCAAGATGACAAAAGAAAATAAGAGTGACCCCTAGAGTTTAGAAAGACAACTCCAGAAGTTTCCAGGAAGAGTTAGTCCTGCCAACACCTTGATTTTAATCCCCTTAAGACTCTTTGAACTCCTGACTTCCTAAGTTGAACAACAGAGTTGTATCTTTTATGTCACTGAGTATATAATAATTTGTAATGGAAGCAACAAATAAGCAAAAATATTTTGTATAGAAACAGACTGGTGCAGCCTACTAAATGTATAGTACACATGTGTCCTAAACCAACAGAAACTGAACTGAGAGAGCAGCCATTCACATACAACATTTATAGAAACAGGAGTAGTTCTCAGGTGACCTGTTTAAATCAGAAAACATATAAATCAGTTCCTAGGGAAATAAGGTGCTTGAAAGGGGGTCAAGGAATCTGGAGTCTTATTTTGATAGCACAGGCCAAGAATCTCCCCAGATTCCATCCCCATTGCCTGGGAATAGGGGAGTGGTGTGCCTATGCCTGTGCCAGCCACATCTGCAGTAAACCTCTGTGGCAGGCTGAGGAAGCTGAACTTGGATAGGAGAAACAATAGAACCACTTGCTGGAGTGAGTTTCAGCATCAGGACTGCTGGGCGAGCAAGATAGCTCATCTGGGCAATGTACCTGGTCTGCCAAAATGTGACTCAGGTTCAATTCCAGACCCTGCCACACTGGAGGAAACTTCAGTGGTTTGGTCTTTTCCTCTTCGTCTATCTCTCTTAGTCTAAAAAAGTCAGCCCAGAGTAGTGAAACCCTAGCAATAATGTCAACAACAAAAAAGGACCATCAGGACTGTTGAATCCCAAGTCCTTAGCCACTAAGCAAGCTGAAAAGAATAATTCAGATAATGTTCTCTGTAAGCAGGGTTGGAATGGGTCATCAATGGGAAGTTCCAGAGGTTCTGGACACATGCCTCATTTTTTTTTGTTGTTGTTAACAATTTTTTTGTGTGTTTTGTTTTTGTTTTTACCAGAACACTGCTAACCTCCAGCTTTCTAGTGGTGCTAAAGGTTGAACCTAGGGCCGATGGGGCCTCAGGCATGAAAGTGTTTTTGCATGACCATATTATGTTCTCTTCTCAGCCCAATGTCTCACCTCTGTAATAGTTGTGGTAAAAGAAATGATCATGCTTCAGAAGAGAAAACACAAGTAGAACCTGAACTGGAATTGGCGTATTGCACCAAAGTAAAAGACTCTGGGGTGGGTGGGGGTGTGGGGAATACAGATCCAAGAAGGATGACAGAGGACCCAGAGGACCTAGTGGGGGTTATATTGTTATATGGAAAACTGAGAAATGTTATGCATGTACAAACTATTGTATTTACTGTTGAATGTAAAACCTTAATTCCCCAGTAAAGAAATTAAAAAAAAAAAAAAAAAAAAAAAGAAATGATCATGCTGGTCCCAAAACCAAATGTCCATTGCTCTATAGGGACAAAAACAAGGATGGAAGCACAAGATGTTTATCCTTCAGACACCTTCAAAGGCAAAGGCAGGCATTAGCTTGGTCTTGGCAAGGACATTTTTTTTTCATGAGTAAAAGGTGAAAGAAAAAATTTATTTCCAGAGGTCATAAATTTTCCATTACTAGGAGTGTTCAAACAGAAGATCTTTCCAATCTTGAAAGCATCATAATCACAGACTTCACAATGTCAGCTTCCCCGTTGGTGTTTCAGGTCTTCCCTAGTCTAGCTCCCACCCATCCCAGCCTCAAACACAAGCCCATACAGACAGCTGTTACTCCACAAACAATAGTTTCTCACCTCTCAATATTCAACCATGCTGCCCTTCTGCCAAAATGCCCATGAACCCTTTCCACATTCAGGACACCAAACTGATAGACTTATGCAGATGCCTCTCCTATGCCAATCACACCTCCCACACAGGTTTGTGGATCTTTCCTCTGAGCTCTCATGGGTCAGCTGCTGACTTGCCTATTTCCTTATCTTTTTGATGGACACAGAACAGCAATAACTCTCTCTCCCCCTCCCTACCCCCCTCCAAATTACTGAACAACTTGCCTCACTCTAAACATGTCCCAGTGAATGTGTTTTCAGAAGGGTAATCAGCTCCTATACTTTGCACTCTTCTTGTATTCTTCTTGGCAGAGTTAGGAGGACTCCAGGATCAGGTAAACAGCTCCTATGGTTTTTCTCATCTTCCCAGAGAGTAATCCTGGGTCCAGCATGCCAGGACCAGAGAGATAAGTCCTTCCTACTCTGCCAAAAGGCTTGTGGTTGGAAGCTAATCAAGTCATCTTTGAAGATAAGATCATAACAACGTTTTTTAATACTCAAGAAAAAATAATCAGGGGGCTCAGTTTGGGGGTACCAGGGCTCAGAAATTATAAAAGCCAGTGATATTTTATTAAACAAAAGATTATTTTGAGGTTCTAAAGAGGTAACTTCTCATGTACCCTTGACTAAGAACTGCCCTCCTCTACCAAAGGAGGTAGAATTTAGGGAGCCATAGGAGGAAGGGGGACACCACCACACCCAGCTACAATGAGAAAGGAAGGCAGGAAGGAGGGGAATGGAAGGTGGGAGGAATGGAGGTTGGCTTCTAACTCTCCCACATGAAGACAGAAGTGCATCTCCCAGCCTCCTGCTGACTCCTGCAGCTTGCACACTGAAGACAGTTCTCCAGCGCACCACTGCAGGGGCAGATGGTTAACTCTTCCTAGACCAGGATACAGTTCTACTTCCTTAGTTTGGGAATGCAGAGGATTGGCTCTCAATTGAAAACCTATGATAGACTGAAGCAACAGCACCCTCTCTTGCAAACCAATATGAGCAGACAACAACCAGGCTCCTTGACAGATTCAAGTCTAATCAAATGTCTCCTATCAACTTATCCCAAGGAAAATCCCAGCAAGCGCTCACAGGGACACATGGGTACAACCAGGGGTGATTAATAAAACACCTCTCACTTGCAAGGAGCATAGTTGTTTGCAAATGATTTCCATACATGCCCATTCATTAGTGCCCCCATGATGTGTCAGAGATGTCAAAGGCCTCTCTAGATTACATATGGAGCTTGAGCCCTAGAAAGGGAAATAAATGACTTTTCCAGACCAATTCCCCCAAGTGCCTAACCCTGAGTTATCCTTGTGGTGTCTTAGAACTTCCCACCAGCAACAGTCTTTTCTTCTCTCTTCTCTCTCTCTCTATTCTCTCTCTCTCTCTCTCTCTCACACACACACACACACACACACACACACACACACACACACACACACACACACATACAAACCCAGTCAAAAGTCTATACATGTAACCCTGGATGTGTTTCACTGACTTCAAATTAATTTTAAATGAAAATTGAAAAACAGAAAAAATGGCCCTAAAATGGTGCTAGCATGCTATAGGAGGCAGAGGACAGGATATTCAGATCAGGGAGTGGGGGCTCTTTCAGTCCCCCATTTATAAACCAGCAGGGGTATTCACCGCATGGATGGAGACAACTGTACTCACCTGGACTCAAAACAAGCCACCTATACACAAAGACCACATGGATGCCAAGTGGCCAGAGCAGGTTTTGAACCCAGGTCACCTGCCCCCAAAATCCTTGCCTCATCTCCAGAGGATGCTAGACTTGTGGTTCATAGCATCTCACCCCCAATCTTCATGGGCCCCTTTTTAACCCTTTTGTCTTCATGACTTGGCTTTCAAGCATTTCAAGCACCTCCTTCTGCTGAAATAGTCTAGAGCTGAATAACTTTTACACCCATCACTCGTACTTTATAGAAATGAGGGTATGAGGCAAAACACAATTTGTCCAAATAAGATTAGGGTTGTTTTTGTTTTGTTTTGTTTTGTTTGTTTTTGTTTTGCCCATGTTCTCCTGTCTATGCCCTCCAGCACAGGCTCCAGAGAGTAGTACTTCCACACAAGCCCATCTGGGTGGCCACACACAGGAAGTTTATTTAATGATCAGGCAGGGAGTGATTACAAGATGATTTCCCAGAGTTGCACCAAGGAAGTGAGGGTTTTAAACCCTGGTGCATGGTGATTCTTAGAAGTTCATCCTTTTGGAAGTATGAACAGCCTATTTGTGCAGTGAAATTAAGTGCAGGAAGTTCAGGCAGAGATTCAGTTGGTTCCAGGAGGAAATACACCACTGCAATCTGGTTCTTATCTGTGCAGACACCCACATGCATCCCCTGCCTTAGGGGAGGAGGGTTCTGGAACTGCTAGCTTTGATCCTCTATTTGATAAAAACCTCCTATGTGAGTGACTATTTGAAGGTCTCTTCCTCTGCAGTGTCACTAAGTAAGAGACTACTTACCACCTCCAGATTTTCCATGATAGTGTTGGTCAGCCCATCTTTATCAGCAAGAAAAGTCAAGTTATGCCACTGTAACAAGTCATCTCACTTTCAGTATTTCACATTCACAAAGGGCTGATTGCTGCTTGTACCACATGTCTAAGGCAGAGCTTTGAGCCATCAGAGTTCCTGCTGGAGAAGAGAAAGGCATCAAATTCCACTCTGGCCATAAATATATTTTCCTCACTAGCTCCTTACTAGCCCCAAGCAAGTCAAAGGTCAAGCTTGACTTAATAGGTCAGAGAAGTAAAATCCTACCACTTTCCCAGAGTCAAACATCTGGTGAATAGCATGTGTGACATAATATCAGCAGTAAAAAAAAAAAAATTAGTGATGGCAAAATATGAAAATAAACTAACATTTATTGATTTTTATCATATAGCAGACTTGAATATAAGTACTTCACATTTCTATTTCATTTGGCAAACACAAGTTAATAATACTATCCAGCCAACTTTTCTTTTCCTTTCTTTTCTGTTTTCTCTTTTTTCTTTTCTAACCAGAGCACTTCTCAGCTCTGGCTTATACTGGTGCAGGAGGTTGAATCTAGGATTTCAGAGCCTCAGGCATAAAAAGTCTTTTGCATAACCATTATGTGGCCTCACCCACCTCTATTCACCCAATTTTACAGAGGAAACAGAGGGTCATGGACTCAAAAGACTTGCCCAAACTAGATAGTTGGTAAATAGTGCACTCCTACACTAAAGCTCCCAGAATCATGTTATTATTCACTCTTCCACCCTGTCTCCAAACAGAACAAGCCAAGAATCCTGTCAGGAACATGGAGACTTTGAGACATTGCTCTTCTCTTATCCCCAGTCATGGAGCACTGCCACGCGTAGCAGGGGATCCCCAGACCCAGGAGCAAAGTATCTTCCTTTAATCAGACTGATTCAGATTTACCTACCATCCAACCAGCATACCTATGGGGGGTCAGACCACACCAGACAGGTTAGGAACTGCCGTCTTACCCAGTCCTTACAAAGTACCAGCTAAGTCTCATTGGCCCCACTTGACAGATGTACAGCTACAGATGTACACAACCTATTAGAGCAGAATTTTGAGCCCAGATGTTGTTGTCATGAGCCTTGGTGATGACCAAGGAAGACCCAAGGTGTGTGTAACTGGAGAAGATTGGCCTGTGTTCATCTAGATACAGGTAAGTTTCACAGCCAAGTCTCTTCCTTTCTCAGGGTCAGAGAGAATGGACTGGACAGAACTTCTAGAATGCTAGAAGCTTCTCTGGAGATTATTTTTCTTTGGGATAATGACCTCTGCCTCTAGGAACCCTCACAGGAAATCAAAACCCCAAATCCCCGCCATGCAGTGTACAAGCATGTGGCCTGGGAATTCAATGCAACAAGCACGTTGGCCACATGGAAGCTGTGGCCTCAGTCAGGCTGATCAGCCCCTTGGAGCCTTGGTTTCGAAGAAACTTCCTAAAAGTTTCATGCCTGGTCATGTTTCAGGAAGTGCTAAGTCTCTAATGAACTGAAGTAAAGGCCTTGGAGCAGCACAAGGTAAGTGGGAGAGCCAGTGAATGAAACTCTGTGGGAAGAGAGAAGACAGCTGACAGTGATGACCAGGGATGAAACCTTCAGGAAGTGCCAATCCGGCATGCTGGGCTAGCACTGAGCACATTGCCCTTATCGCTACATGCTGCGTGGTCTCTCTACCACCCCATGACTCTCTCACCAGCCATAGCTCACCAGGAAGGAATCAACATAAGCAATACTATCCCCCAGGCCTGCCAAGGCCCAGGTGAGTATTACATGAAAAGATCAACAACAGACACTTGTGGCTGTAGAGGAAAGAGTGTGGAGGGATCTTTGTTCCACAACTTTTGCTTTTCATTTTAATCTTAAGAAAAATGTGAAGTAGTGCTGAGGGAGAGAAGAACCACCCAGAAATGAGAGTGGTTACAGGTGTGGCTTGGGAGATGTAGGTGGGGTTTCGGGTTTATAACCCAGAAAAGGAGTGCTTTGGGCCTCTCTTTGGCCATGACCACAACCAAGTAAGTTTCTCTACCTCCCCCCCCCCCCCCATCCTTTCCTGGGACTAACATGTGAGCAATTTTCAGTCCTGTTTCTCTTTCTCTCTCTCCCTCTTTCTCTTTCTCTCTTTTTCCCTGACATGTTTTGTTTTTAATAAAAGTTTAATTTACCTGAATAATCATGCTTTTCCATCAATTATTTGTTGAAAAGGCATGGCAAACTCAGAATGGGGGGCATATGCTGCCTCCCTCTTACTTCTGTAACAGTAAGGAATAGGAGATGACTCCCCTGATAAAGTGCATAACTGACCACATGCAAAGTCTCAAGTTTGAGCCCCTGGTCAACACATGTCCTTCTTCCTCTCTCTCATTCTCCCTAACACTCTCTAAGTGGAGATAATTAAAGGAGTCAAGTAGGAACAGTGTATTGTGTATGTATAAACCCTCTGTGAAGCTCTGAAAGGAAATAAAATATGTAAATAGGCATCATATCTCCCCCTCCAACTTCAACTTCAAGCAGGTAAGTTCTGTCAATGTCTTCTTGAGGTTCCTTCCACATCTTTCCTTTCCCTCTACACAGGCTTTTATAAAGTAAGATTCGCTCATCACTTATTTATGGCCCATTGACAATAATAGCAGTCACACTTGTGAGCACTTCCAGGGACCAGGTTCTGTACCTAGTGCCAGAACTACTGTGAACACACACGATCCTCCTCGGGTGGGACAGTGAAAGAACTCTGCCTCCTGCTTCACTTGACAGGTTATTACACTGATTTAACCCACCATCTACTGATAGATATTTAGATTATTTCTCACTTTTGATCATACAAAGAGAACCACATCTTTAATGTATTCATGTGAGCCTCTACCTAAACTCTACAAATACCTCAAAGGAAAATTTTTGTATTACACAGACCGTGCCGCTGTGTTATCCAAAGAAAAGTTAACTCTCCACAGACAGCACACAAGAAGGCCATTTTGCAGCAGCCTTGACAACATGGAGTTCTGCTGATCTTTTTAGATTCTGCCATTTGTTTGGAGGGAAAACGTATATTGATTTTGTTTTACTGTTAAGTGCTCTGCAATGCCAAGTTCAGTCTTTTTATGGTGGGAAACTGGAGATGTCAAAGATTTGGAGCGAGGATGATAGGCCCCAACCTGGAGTGGGGAAGAAAACACTGCCACACTTTGGGTACTAAGCAGAAAATGTGTCTCTTCCTTTCCATCTTTACAGATATGAATGCTCAACAGGAAGGGAAGATCCTGACTTTGAAAATGTCCCTTCAGCCCTTTCTGATTTGAGCAGTTAACTGCTAATCAGGATAAATGGCCTCTACCTACTGTGGCTGTGAGCAAAATGAAAGGAGAAGAATCAGGTTTGGGCAGAGAATAAACAGTAGCAGCTTGTCACCATGAAGGGCTGGAGCTGCTGACTAGCTTCTATCCATGGATTCCAAAGCAATTTCTCAGGTCCCCCAAATCTGGGCCCACTTCCAGGCCACCACTTCATTTCCTTGTCACCAGGGATTGCAGAAGACCAACTGTATTGTTGATGCCCCACCAGTGCTCACTGGAGTGGCCTGATTAGTGACCCGTGTTAGTAGCACCTTAAATTCACTAATGGTGACTGGGTTTCCTGAACAAGATCATCCTACCCACAGGAAGAGACAGGATTCTGCTATGAACAGAAGATAAATCAGGTGTTGGCAGGAGTATTTTCAACTATTAGAGCATAAGAAGCCAACACGGGGAGGTACTCTGGACTGACTGAGAATAAAAGGGGACTGAGGAGTGGAGGAGAAGTCTGAATTAACAGACAAGTGGAGAAGGCAATTCAAGCAGCCAGAGGACAGAAATAAAGATAAAATCCTTATAATGGTGCCAGGTGTACTCAGTGCTGGGCTAGAGCCACCTCCTGCCATTCAAGAGAGCCACTGCTAAATATTCAGCAGTGTTGCCAGCCAGAACATTAGCCTGAAATTGTGGGAGTCTTTACACCACAGTAGTCAGCAAACACTATAAATCAGGACTTTCTTTTATAGGTGGTTTGTCAGCACACAATTGTACATAAGTGTGTACTATTCTTATACAGAGCCATGAGAGTGTTGAAGGGGAGAGTGGCATGGTCAGGTTTGCACTTGCAAAGAGATCACTCTGTCTAGTGCAGGAGGGACAGTTTGGCCTAGGATTGGAAGCAGGAAGAAGCAAGGAGACTCTCAAGTTGTTCTGGAGAGTGGTGGCAGAGCCACAGCTGTCTATATCATATACACAGAAGCCAAGAAGAGATTCTTTTTTTTTCTTTCCTTTTATTGGGGGATTAATGTTTTACATTTGACAGTAAATACAATAGTTTGTACATGCATAACATTTCTCAATTTTCCACATAACAATACAACCCCCACTAGGTCCTCTGGCATCCTTTTCCAGGACATGTACTCTCCCCCCACCCACCTATCCCAGAGTCTTTTACTTTGGTGCAATACACCAACTCCAGTCCAGGTTCTGCTTAGCAAGAAGAGATTCTATTGAAGATGCAGAACTGATGCCTGGCAACTGGCATCAGGGAGAGGGGACTGGGTGCAGGGATGAGAGGAGGACGTTCGAGCTTGAAATGATGGAAAAGCCTTTCTCAAGTCAACAAATGTCTAGCTATTATCCTCTTGATGTCCCACTGCACCAAAGAGGACAGAAGCTGTATGGAGATGTTTTTTATAACCCTGGAAGGGATGGGCTGGTGTAGGCTGGCGAGAGAATGGAGTGAGCCTGCCCCTGACTCAAGGGAAGTGATTCCTCTTCTCTCTTCTACCACCTCTTCGTCCTCATCTTCTCACTCTGCAAACAAAAACCTCCTAAATCTGAAGGATAAATATTCATGTGACCCTGCCGGCAGCAAGATCTGCCTCAGCATCTCTGGTTCAGTCTGTTTTCATCTATGTTTGGAACCCTGAGTCCTCAGACTCTCACTAATACCCAGCATTCATCACCAGTGCCAGTCATTAAATCTTTACCAGATATATTCCTGACACACTGCTCTCCCCCTGTGCTGTCTGCTTTGGGGTGTAAAATACAGGAAAGCTTAGATCAAGAAAGATGGTGACTCAGGGGAAAGGACACTGATACAGCATCAGTCTGACCTAGGGACTCAAGCTTGGACTTGTCCCTGCAACCTTTCAGAAACTCAGTCTCTTTATCTGAAAAATGAACCTGTACTCCCCAGATCAGAGGGTCATTGTGAGAATGAAATGTGAAGTAGAGGAGGGGACCCTACACACACACACACACACACACACACACACACACACACACACACACACACATACATACAGAGAGAGAGAGAGAACCAGCCAGCTATAAGTAGCCATGCTATGTGGTTTGTCAGGGGAGAGAATGTGGATTCTGGAAACAGACAGGACTGGTATCTGGCTAAGTGCCTCCTGAAGGTTCTGAGCTCTGTGCCTCTGGATCATTTGCTCAACCTCTCTGAACTGCAGTTTCCATTATTATGGTCTTTGTCTTGACCAATCAGTCAACCAGTCTCCATGTCTCAGTGGTCTTTCTTATCAAATGGGGCAGTGTTGTCCACTCACTACAGAGTTTAGGTGAAACTCAGCCCCACATACAATTGCCTTGAGAAGTCCTCAAAATACACAATGCAAGGCATTATTTTTCAAACGTTTGTGTACACACTGATCAAGGGAGGAAAAATCTGTGCAACACAGAAAATGTTATTTACTGCTATTTGCAAGCCAGACTGCTCACACATGCAAGTGGTCATTCTGTCAGCAGCCTGGCCTCTCTGCACATGTGCTGAGCCCTTACTGTGTGCCAGCTGCTGGACATGCAGATATAAACACATGGCTCCTGATGCTGGTCCCTGGGTCACACCAAAGAGTTGACAGGTTATGCCAACCAGAATCAGGGGGCGAAAGAACAGGGTGGTTAACTTCCAGGAGACTTGCTCACAAACTAGATGGAGCCAGTATTTCACGCAGAAGGAACAGCAGATGGATCAAGGTTTGGGCTCCCCTGCAAAGCAGACCCTGAGACCAGAACTTGGATCTGAGTATATAGGAAGCATGGTCCCAGGAAATTGGAGAAGGAGTGAAGAAGTGAGACAGATGTCTTATTCAGCTTGGGCTGCTACTACAAAACCCTGTGATTTAAAGAAAAATGGAAAATGATTTCTTGTAGTTCCAAAGGCTGGGAAGTCTGAATCTGGGCCACCAGCACAGAGGGGTTGTGGTGAGAACCCTTTGACTACTCACATGGCAGAGAGCAAGCCCTTCAGGGACTCTTGTAGGGGCACTGATCCCACTAGGAAGTGTCCCATCCTCATGTCCCTCACTGTGAAAAGTGCTTCAACACAGGCCTTTTCAGGGGACACTAACATGTACTCAGTAGCAGTAGGGAAGAGTAAGGAGCAATAAATGCATTAACAGTGGGTCCCAGGGGCAGTCAGGACAATTATCCTGGGGCCTGTATACAGCCACTAGAGTCACACTGGGATTCTTGGAAATTAGATACTTGCTCTTCAATTCTTTTTTAAAACATTTATTTATTATTTTAATGTGATAGGACAGAAAAATCAAGAGGGAAGGGGGAGGTGGAGAGAGATAAGAGAGATGCCTGCAGTACTGCCTCATGAGGCTCCCCCTACACGTGGGTACTAGGGGTTTAAAGCAGGTAATGTATGTGCTCAACCAAGCGCATCACCGCCCAGCTCCCAGTCTCCAATTCTTGTCCCTCACCTATTTGGGTGGCTCCTGAGATATCCTAGCCCAGCCCTTAAAGCCTTTCTATGTGGTAAGCAGGCAGAACATCCTCTGAAATCCAAAAAAAGTCCTTGATCAGAGACTGGTAGGTAGGTTTGAGAGATCTGATGCTATAGGAGGCAGGGAGTGATTCAAAGATGGGGGGTAAGGGGGGATGGGTGCTGCAGATAGATGGAAGGATCAAAGAACTCTGGGGGAATAATGGTGGTGGCTGTGACACTATTTGAATACACTGTGTTGTGACAGGTCCATTCAGGGAACCCCAAGCTATGTATACCAAACCCCAGGATGCAAGGCTGTCTGAGAAGAAAGCAGAGGAGAGACTGCAGAAGGATTTGTGAAACACATTATGGAGTTTGGACTCTATCCCGGAAGTAATTGGGAGCCCTGGGAGGGATTTGAGGGATAGAGAGTGGCATGGTCAGATCTGTGATTTACACATACCACTCTAGCTGTCTTCTAGAAAATGGATTGCAGCCAGAAAGACTGGAGTCATGAGACTTGTTAGAGAAGAGAATGGAGTGTTGGAGAAATTGAAGCCAGAGAGGATGAAATACAATACCCCCTGCCCCTGTCCATCCTCCATGCTAGACTAAAGGCCTCTCTGGACCCTCTCTCTTGGCTCCCAAACCCCCAGCTTGGCTGGCCCCTCACAGAGACCAGGGTCCACCCATCTCCACTAGCCCTTTGGGCTGATCCTGGGTCCACCAAGCTGCAGACTTCTCTGCTCTGGTCCCCTTGTGAGGACTATTGCAATGAGGACACTGTCATAGTTTCTCTGCCCAGATTTCAGATCCAATATGCAAAAAGTCCTTCAGGGGCACACAGTCCCACATGCCTGCCCCCATACCAGGCCCTAATGCCTTCTCTTCCTCCCCCTCTCCCCCCTCCTCCTGTTGCCTCCAGAGTTATTGGTGCCTGCACTATGAATCCACTATTCCTGGCAGCCATCTTTTTTCCATTGTTGCTGTTGGTGTTATTATTGTTGTTGTTGGATAGGACAGAGAGGAATTGAGAGAGAGGAGGGGAAGACAAACAGGGGGAGAGAAAGATAGACACCTGCAAACCTGCTTCAAGGCCCGTGAAGTTAACCCCTGCACGTGGGGAGCTGGGGGCTCAAACCGGGATCCTTGTGCCAGTCCTTGCACTTCTCACTATGTGCGCTTAATCTGCTGTGCTACTGCCCGACCCCCTCTTCTTCTGACTAAGGCCCAGCTGACAGGTGTGAGCTGCTCATGCAGGCACAGAAACAGTGAGACTCTGACTCAGTTGGAGGTACCTCTCTAAGGCAGACCTGATCAGCTCCCTCTCCTGTGACTTAAAGGCAAGAGTCCCCTGCTGCAAGGAGCCTGTGCTTTTTCACATGACAACAGAACACGGATCTAAGTCCCTCCTGAGTGTCAGTTGCTATACTACCTTGAAAAGCCAGGACTCCTGTTTTGGTCCCCTTTTCCATGAAGTCACAAAGCATCCTAAGGAAGGCCTGAGAGATTACTCAGTCTCCTGCCCCTCCTGCCCACCCCTGAGCTTACAGCCCCCACCCCACCCCGCCCCCACCCTGTACCTGCCCAGCACCCCAGCACCCCTCCCCCTTCTTGTCTGCTCTGTCCTGCCCTTACAGAGAGAAGAGATCCCTCCTCCTTGTGTATCCCCAGAAAACACTCTGCTCAGAGAAGTCACCTCACCATGGCTTTCCTTTCCCACCATAAAAGCCCTGCTTTTCTTTCTCTTCTTTAACAAGGTTTCAGCAGGACTGGGGAGGTGGAATTTGGCTTCAGGCTACATCTGCCCTTCATTTAAAACCACCCTGACTCCTGCAAGGTTGGAAAACAAGTCTTCAAGCTTCTCTTTTATAGTCTTTGTTAGATCCAAATCCAGACTTATTTTTGCCAACAGATTGTATCAATCTGGAGCCTGTTTGCCTCCAGAAACTGACCCTCTTGCTTACAAAGCAAAATTAGCCCAATGTTCAACAAATACCCCAAGTTCCACCCACCTCAGACCCCTTGGAGGAAGTGACCCCAACTTAAAATTTCAGAAAACTTTTTTTGTCTGGCTGGAAGTCCCAGGATTCTTTCACTTTCCCAGCACCCCTGAATCACCCACCTTCTCCTAATTCTCTTGTGGGCATGCTGTTTTGGATTTTAAAATGTTTTCTTTTCCACTGAAAAGAAATGGAGGGGGGGATTTTATTACTGTTGTTTTTAATTACACTGGGCTATTAGACAACAAGAATCTGGACAAATGCAATGCACGTTTTAAGAGAGGAACTATCCTTTACAGAAACAAAAAGAAGCACCTTCAACACTGCACCGCTCAGAGGGAGCATTTCCAGCCTCCTCCTGGCTCTAGTGGGCCCTGACTGTCTTCTACTATTATTAATTTACCAGGCTGGGCCCAGGCCCCAAGGCCAGACCTGCCTCCCAGAGAGGCAGAGCTAAAAACAGCTTCAGTCCCAGAGAGGGGCCAGCTGAGTATCTAATCGCTCAGCTTTCTCCTTGCCCTTCTGCTGGCTCCACTTGGGAGGCTGGTGACATGGAGAGCAAAAGCATGCTTTGATTTGGAAGGGAGGAAAAAAAAAAAAGAGGGCTGCTTGCAGGTGTGGAGACAAAATCATCCAGGCAACCAAGGGGAAACTGCTTCTCGGCAGTCACTGTTGCAGGTGCACCTCCATTTTCCACGGGGTGTTCTCAGAGAAGGGAGGAGGAATTGGTGGGTGCAGGGAGGGACACCACTTGCTTCCGGAGATCAGAAGTGGAATGGGTGTTATTAATCCATTCCTTGCTCTGAGTCACCTGGTTCTTTCTTGTTATAAAAGTTAGCAACACTAGTGGGTTCCCTTAGATCCTTTGTATGTTTCCTTTGGACCAGGATGGGGAGGGAGTAAGCATTAATTATGCACATTGAGACAAAAGTTGCCCAGACATTCATTCATCTATGCATTCACTCAGTCTGCATTTATTATTGATAATAATAGCTGCCATTTAGTAGGTTTCCATTGTGGAGCAGGTGCTGTGCTAAGCACTTTACCTGTGGTGTCTGATTCAGGCCTCCCAGCTTTCCTGTAAAACATACATTGTCCTCATGTTTCTAACAATGAAACAGGTTCAGAAAGGGATAGTGACTTGTTCCCAAGCATAGTCTATAAGAACAAACAGGGATCTAAAGACAGACTAATTTGACTCTAAAATCCCAATTCAAACTGCTAAGATGGCCTGCTTTCCTGTGTGGGTCTCTAACTAAGTGTGGCCTTGAGCTGGATGCTACAATACTTGTTGGATGGATGGAATGTTTCTGGAATGACACAGGTCAGGTTCACTCTGGACAAGAAGGTGCTAATGGCTGGGTTCTGCCCTTACTCCTCATTTAAATCAGCTGTTAAGCAGAGAGGACAACAGAGAACTCAGGACTGGGTGGCCTTCTCTGTCCAGGCCAAGAAGACGGCTGGCAGGCTGGGCTAGACTACTGGCAAAAACTACCCCAGTCCTCTGCCTGCTCTGTGCCCACACCCTCTGTTGTGTGACCTTTCAGATCGTCTCCTCTTGAGATCGTAACTATTCTCCATTCCTTGAATCTGGGCTGGTCTTCGGACTTGCTTTGATCATCAGAATGCAGTGGAAGTGGTGTGCCAAGCTTAGGTCTCAAGAGGCTTGTGGTTTCTGCTCTCTTTCTTGGAACACTGTCATCACCCCCACAGCCCCACTGTAGGATTAGATATGTAGGTTCAAACAATTTTCATAACTCTAAGCCAGAATCACCCAACTACCATATAATGAGACCTTCCTAGACCTCAGGGGACCCCCAACCAATCTGACATCTGTCAGGGAGGTAAAACCAGAACTGTCTAATGGACCCAAAAGTACTGACCTGCTAGAATCATGATCTAAATACATATTGTTTGTTTAAAGTATTAGATTTTGGAGTGATCTGTTACACAGTGAAAGCTAAATGGTACATTGCTCATCTGCTTTCTGGAATGGAGATGCTACAGGAAACATGTAGAGAGGCAAGAACAGCCCGGGTGCTCTAGAACCTGCTGGAGTCTAGACTGTTAAATAAAAAAAGTTTTTTTTTTAATTTCAAGTCCTCACCAATAGTTGCCTATACATTTATTTGCTACCTCTTCCCCTACTGGGCTTAATTTTTTTAAATAGAAAGGTAGGGAGGATGAAATGAGGGAAGGATGAAAGAGGGAGAGAGAGGGAGGGAGGAAAGAAGAAAGGAAGGGATAAATCACAGATTTAAATACAGAATGGAATCAAAGATCTATCAGTGGACCCAACATGTTCATGATACATTGAATAGGGCTTCCTGATCCCCCTAAAAACCACACAAGAAATGGTCTGTGTGTCAGCTGATTCCATCCATGTGACAGGGACACAGACACCCCCCCCCCCCAGCTTTCTATAGCATGCACAGATCAGCATAGATGTCATATGGAGAAGCTATCGGCCCTGGGAAGTAGATTTGATGAAAGATATTCATAGTCCATGTGCCCTAGTCATGTGGGTTAACAGGAGGTAATAGGCCTAGTACCCATGCTCTATTCACCCTGGGGTCCGGACCTGGTGATGTGAATATAGACTGAAGTGAGGAGGAGATTACACTAAGTGATGTGACCTGTACCACAGGAGCCAGAGCACTAATTCCTTGATTCATGCCTGACCCTTAGAAAGACATCCTAAGGGCCCACTTTCCCATATGCCTCTCCCAATCCATATCAAATAATATTGCATCTGCCGATCGCAACCTAATCAACACAACGATCGCCACCTCAACATGCTTCAGCTCAGACTGTGTCCAGAGACTTCACATGTGGAATGACAACCCTTCAGCTTCATTATTCGGGTGAGACCTTTCTTTTCATAGTATTCTCTAATTCCATCCCAGGTGGTTCACTTTCCAACAAAGTCCCCAAACCTAGATATACACCAGTTTCTGTGAGAGAGAGCATATGTTCACACGTATCCATAAACTACTGCAAAATATATACCTGAAAGCAGAAGTACACTAGAGTTTGCAGTGAGTACCCCCCTAACACTTCCTCTCCACTATTCCAAGCTTTGGGTCCATGATTGCTCAACAATTTGTTTGGCTTTGTATGTTAACTCTCTTTTCAGTCACCAGGTTCCAGATGCCATCAGGATGCCGGCCAGGCTTCCCTGGACTGAAGACCCCACCAATATGTCCTGGAGCTCTGCTTCCCCAGAGACCCACCCTACTAGGGAAAGAGAGAGGCAGACTGGGAGTATGGACCGACCAGTCAACGCCCATGTTCAGCAGGGAAGTAATTACAGAAGCCAGACCTTCCACCTTCTGCAACCCACAGCGACCCTGGGTCCATGCTCCCAGAGGGATAGAGAATGGGAAAGCTATCAGGGGAGCGGATGGGATATGGAGATTGGGTGGTGGGAATTGTGTGGAGTTGTACCCCTCCTACCCTATGGATTTTTTAATTTATCCTTTCTTAAATAAAAAAAAAAAGAAAGAAAGAAAGAAAGACATCCTAGGGGGTAGGGGGGTGAGTGGTAGCATGGTGGGTTAAATGTACATGGTGTGAAGTGCAAAGACCTGTGTAAGGATCCTGGTTCGAGCCCCCTGTCTCCCCACGTGCTTCACGAGTGGTGAAGCAGGTCTGCAGGTGTCTATCTTTCTTTCCCCCTCTCTGTCTTCCCTTCCTCTGTGGATTTCTCTCTGTCCTATTAAACAACAACAACAGCAGTAGCAACAATAACAAAAACAAGGGCAATAACAAGGGCGACAAAATGGGAAAAATGGCCTCCAGGAGCAGTGGATTCATAGTGCAGTCCCAGTGATAACCCTGGAGGCAAAAAAAAAAGAGGGAGAAAAAAACATCCTTAGAAAACTTGAGTAGCACCAACATCAAAACTTCCCAAGTCATTCGCAATAGGCCCATCCTTACCCCAGTCCAACTCTGTACTTTCCAACTTCTGGGAGGAAAGAAAGAGAAGAAGAGAAAAAAAATTGCTGGGAGCCTTATCAAGAGACAATCTTACCCTGGATTCTGCTGGTTTTTATCTCTCCTCTGACATTCTAAATAAGCCATAGCCATAAGTGAAAAATCCTGAATTCTAGGTTCACCCTGCACATAGAGTCCAATGGGTTTGCTTTGCCACTTTATTGCTTTTCTATCAGGTCAGGCTTGGCAGGCTGTGGCAAACCCAGGTCTGAGCTCAGCAGACTGATTTGTAGTCACATGTCTGTGTACAAAATACCCAGTGTTCAGCAACAGTGGGTTAACTCTTCTGAAGTATAAGGGAAGTGCCAAATGGGAGATATTTCTTTTAAATTATCTTTATTAATTTATGTATTAGATAGAGACAGCCAGAAAAGAGAGAAGGGGGAGATAGAGAGGGAGAGAGACAGAAGACACCTGTAGTTCTGCTTCACCACTTGCAAAGCTTTCCCTCTGCAGGTGAGGATCAAGGGGGGCTCAAACCTGGATCCTTGCACATTGTAACATGTGTACTCAACCAGGTGTGTTACCAGCTGGCCCCGGGAGGTATTTCCAACCCTTTGTATGCATGTGTATGAGTGTATGTAAGTATACAAACAGTATACAATGACTGCAGGAGGTCAGGCTTTAAAAAGCATTTACTTAAACATTCTGTACACTGTTCCCACAGGATCTGTGTCCCAAGAACTTGCCTTTGCAATTCACGGAGCCAGACTTGGTTCAGGAAAGAATGTCCACTGTTCTTGAAGGTCTGCAAGGAGGGCCTGGGGTCATCTAGAATATTACAGAAAGATCCATGGACTCTGTCATAGTAATGAGAGCTGCTAGGAAACAATGGCAGGCAGGATTCATGTGCAGATATAAATTAGACTAGGAGGGATTCCTGGTCCAATGACCCATCTCCCTCCTCCATATCCAGTAAGAAGTTATGAAAAGCAAAAAAAAACAAAACAAGAAGAAAAAAAAAAAGTAGTGAAAGGCTCTAGGCAGGCTGATGACTGAGTTTGGTAAAAGGAGATAATAATGGGGCAGGGGAGATCTGAGACTTCTTCACAGAAGTCATACCTCTGGCTCCCACTGACTAGAAAGCATAGGTCAGACTCCCCCAAGACACAGAAGAGTAATTGAGGAAGAAGAAGGCTCCCCAGCAATAGGGTGCAAGAGCCAGACAGCCTGCCATGCTGTCTTGAACCCAGTGTTACTGAGTCTGCTTGCCCTGGCTCCTTGCCTGGTCCTCAGCTCAATCCAGAAGCAGGTTCTCCAAGAGCACCAGGCTTCAAGGGAAAACCCTGCCGGGGAGAGAAAGTGTGAATTTTGGCAGCACTGCTGTTGTGTGTGTGTGTGTGTGTGTGTGTTTTCCAAAACACACAGGGTAAATGAGTCAGGATAAAAATAGAGAGTAGCAAAGAAAAGAAAAAAAAGTGGTGCTGCCACTGCCTTGAGTGCAGGTGCAAGTGACTGACTGCTGGTAACAGGTGAATCCCCAAGACAGACTTATTCAGGGTGTGACTAGTACTGCCAGAACACAGATTCTGACCCCAGGGAAGCTCCTCCAGGCCTTTCTAGACCTCTAACAGATCCCTCTCTACATCATCACAGGTCATCTACAAGAAAAGCATTATAAACCTTCTTGTGGGCCTCTACCTTGCCCTCAGTGTAGAACAGCAGTGGTGAAAACTGCCCCACTCTCTAAAGGGAGGCTGGGTCAACATACTCTGCCACTCGAGGAAGACTGTTCCTGAAATGAGTGCAGCCTAGAATGTTCCTAGCAATGACCATGGGATGTGAGCTCAGACTGGCAGTGATGTTCCTGTGCTAAATATGAATAGACATGGGCCCTGGGTCAGGTCAGTGGAGTTTATAGTTAATGGTACTTATATACTTTTCTTATATTTGGGAGCTACTCTCTTCCCTGATCCATCTTTCTGGCCCTATTCCCAACTCTGGAACAGTCCTCCTAAACAATACTTTTAGCCCACCTGCATGTTAGCTGTCCAGCCCAGGCAAAAATTAATAAAATCATGGGCCCATCAGAATAAACCTAAAATAAACTTCTAGGCTTCTTCCAACATGAAGACCCTAAATCTCATCTGCTATACTCTTATGCCTAGGTTACTGAATACTAAACAGTTTTTTTCTGTTTTATATCTTAATGCGTTTCAGCCACCAAGTCACAGATGCTAACATGATGCCAACCTAATTTCCCTAGGCAAACAACCTTACCAGTGTATCCCAGAACCCCACCTCCCCAGAGCCCTACCTGACCAGGGAAAGACAGAAACAGGCCGGGGGTATGGATCAGCCAGTCAACACCCATGTCCAGCAGAGAAGTAATTACAGAAGCCAGACCTCCCACCTTCTGTATTCCATGAAGACCTCTGATCCATACTCCCAGAGGAATAGAGACTAGGGAAGCTTCCAATGGCGGGGATGGGATACAGAACTCTGGTGGTGGAGGAATAGGGTTTATCATAACACACTGGGTATCCAAGCTGAAGCAGTGACCAATGAGCCTTTAGGTTCTGAATCTGAAGCAGAGCAGAGAGGACTGAGCCAGAAAGGCCTGAGGGAACCCTGTGCATAGGTAGTGAAGAGACTCTGAGAAGGTAAATGCTCCTTGGGGGAGCACAGTGAAAAGATCTGTGAATTGTCCAGCACCCAAGGGATCAAGGGGGAAAGAGAACCTGAAAAGGAACATCCAAAAGCCAGGAGGAAACCAGGAAGGGCCCTGAGAAGGAGGAAAGTGTCATCTGAGTCCATAAGTAGCAGGATATAAAGCAGAATAAAGATTCACTGAAGGGTCCTAAATTGAGGGTATGGGGGTGGTGTTTAGTGCTCTGCAGACACCTTATCAAAGGAAAACGAGGGTTGGGGAGACAGCATAATGATTATGCAAAAGACTTCCCTGGCACCACCATAAGCCAGAGTTGAGCACTGCTCTGGTAAAATAAATAAATAAAACATTATGCCCATTCATCAACAACAGTATTATAAACCATTAATTCCCCCCCTCCAAATTTAATGATCTGGAGGAGAAGGGAGAAGACCCACTGAAGAGCTTAGTGAGAAGACTTCAGTGATATGTGGGAGATATGGTCCAGTTCTAGTGAGCTGAACTGTGAAGGGAGTGGGGGCATCATAAGGTGCAAAGAAGAGGGGAAACAACAGGTAGAGGGAGGGGAAAGTAGGGTCAAGGAAGGGTTTTATTAGGGTGAAGGATTTAACATAGCTCAAGGCTACTGAGAAGAAATTGAGAAGTGTGATGTGGAAGGCTGCTCACTCCTTTCATACTTGGGGCCCTAGGTTTGACCCCCAGAATTGCATATGATGAAGCAGTGCTCTGTGCCCATTCAATCCCTCCCTCTTGGTCTCCCTTCCTCTTAAAAAATAAAGAATCTTAAAAATAAAGTTAGGGGGTTAAACAGTGGCACATCTGATTGTGTACACACATCACCATGTGTAAGGAACTGGATTCAAGTCCCCAAACCCCATCTACAATGGGAAAGCTTCTGAAGTCGTGAAGCTGTGTTGCAAGTGTCTCTCTTTCTTTCTCCCTCTCTATCTTCCTATTCCCTGTTGATTTTTCTCTGTCCTGTCAAATTTATAAAAAGAAAGGAAAAAATGGCCAATAGGAGTGGTGAATTTTTCATTCAAAAAAGCACCAAGCCCTGGTAATGTACCTGGTGGCAATAAAAAATAATAATAATAAAATAAAATAGAGATAATGGATGGATAGATGGAGGAATAATGGATGGAGGACATATCCACCATGTTGAGACAGGCAGGAATGCCAGATCAAGACCAGCTAGACTTGCCCACAGAGAAAGAAGCTGCTTTAAACCAGAAAGAAGGAAGGAGAGCCCAGGCGGCTGCACACGCAGTAGAGCATATATGATACAATACATGGGGTCTATAGGTTGTTCCCATTCATTGTCAGGAAGCAGTTCTAGAAAAGAGGAAAATATATGAGCTAATGGAGGGATCAAGCTATAAGCCACAGAACTAGTGAGCAGCAGAATCCAGACCCAGATCCATGTGTCTCAAAAACTATCTTCTTGATTCCACAGGTCAAGCAAAAAGGATAAAGGGATAAAGGTGACTTGAGTTTTTCCCCCTGGATCGATTTTTCTTATGAGTTTCCTTTTTTTTTTTTTTTCTGCCTCCAGGGTTATTGCTGGGGCTCAGTGCCTGCACTACTACTCCACTGCTCCTAGCAGCCATCTTTCCATCTTTTCCCATTGTTGTTGTCGTTACTGTTATTGTTGTTGTTGCTGCTGGATAGGACAGAGAGGAATTGAGAAAAAGGAGGGGAAGACAGAGGGAGTAGAGAGATACAGACACTGCAGACCTGTTTCACGGCCTGTGTAGTGACCCCCACCCCCTGCAAGTGGGGAGCTGGGGGCTCAAACCAGGAAGCTTGTGTCAATCCTTGTGCTTCACACCATGTGTGCTTAACCTAGTGTGCTACCATCTGGCCCCCATGAGTTTCCTTTTAAGTTAGCTTTTGTTGTGGGAGTAGAAGAAAAAGAGCAGTCAGACCAGCTCTGCCACTCTGCTCTGGCTCTGGCTCTGGGGAGGGTAGGAGCCCAAGGGAACTAGTGAAGCTCTCAGAATTTCTTCAAACTAGGTTGGGAATCTGCAGAGTCTTCCCCTTCAAATGATAAAACAATTCATGAACACAAGACTTTCAAGGGGAGAGCAATGAATCTCAGGGGCCCTGCTAATTAAAAAGCCCGTATTATATTACTTCCTCAAGGACTCATCTGCTAATTTTTAGGATTATGGTACATTGATTAATTTATACAAGTTTTTAATCCCTCTGTGCTTAATGAAGTCCAGGAACATGGGAACAGGAACATAATTGAGCTTCATATTATTTTATTAGAGAGAATTATGATCCGATGTGTTTGGAAGAAGTTTGTGAGGGCAGGGAGGCTATGCACAGGCTGTTAACTGATTGCTTTCCAAATCCTGGGGAGGGGGGCTTCCCCTTGGGGGGCAGACACAAACGGAACTCATTTCTCAAAGCTATAGTGCTGGGTGCCTTCTGGTAGCCTGGAGGAGCCACATCTTTGGTATGAGTTACAGTGACCAACAGGATAAATATCACACACGGATATTTGCTCTCCAACCTTCCCAAGACTTCTGCTACCCCTGACACCAACTTCATGAACCTTCCCTGAACCAGTCCCTCCTGTGTAAAATTCATCTGCAGCAAAAGATTCTGCATTCCCCCCAGATTTGTTCAGTTTCTTTACAACCACAAGATATTTTTATACCTGAGATGTCATAGGCCTTAGGTTCAATCCCTGGCACCACCATATGCCAGAGTTAAGTGGTGCTCTGGTATCTCTCATAAATAAAACATTTAAAAATATTTATTTTAAATAAATAAAATCAAGAGAGATTATTTGCAGGAAAAGACCAAAGTTTCCTGCACACCCAAGAGCTTCTGGTTCAATACTGGAAATTCCCACTACAAGGGAATTTTCTTAGCTACTTGAGATGATTCAAAGATCAAAACTTTGTGATAAGCCAGGTGGCTGAGGAAGAGAGTGAACAATTCTGGGGAGCCCTCCTCCCCAGTATCCATTTCCCTGCCACCCAAGGTTCACAAAATATCTAAATTCAATCTTCTGTTGTAGCCAGGGCTCCACAATCACTGGCTCTGCTTCTCTGTGTGACCCTGTGTGAGTTCCCTTCACTAGCTCCTCCTTGTGGACTCAGGCAAGGGACTGATTTCTGGCTCATGGCTCCTCTCCAGCAGGAACACTCAAGAATTTCTAAAACTGTACAAAGCCACAGACTTCTTGTCAAGGACCCAGAAGCTTGGGGCCCACACCCTCTAGAGGTCATAGCTGGAGTTGCAGGTGTGAAACCAGAGGAATGGGTTGCCAGATATCTGAGTCTGCAAGATTCCAGCATCAATCCTTCTCCCTTCTTCTTCTAGCGTTTGCCCTTCTTCCGTAGCCAGTCAACAGGTCAGGTTGAAAGCTGTCAGGAGCTGCTTGTTGCTGGCTTTGAAAGTGACTGGGATCCATGTGGATTCAGTCGGCTAGGAAGGATCGTCAGTTTCCCCAATGAATGGGTACTCACGGGATGCACCACGAGAAGGTCGATCCAATCCTTCTCTCTGAAAGGCTATCCCAGCTCTGGTTCCCATTGAAGAAGGAATCCTGAATCTGAGTTACATTTTTGACTCTTCCTTTAACAATTCATTTTTGATGTGAAAATATAACACTCCCTATGGAATAAAAAGACAGCTGAGAAAAGATAGTTTCAAAGCTAGTAAGGAAGCAAAGGGACTTTTACAGAGCTCCTGGTGCCTCTAAAACCACAGCCCCCCAAAAGTGAGTCAGATTCATGACCTAGCATCTCTTTCAACCTTTCTCCAAACAAAGTTGGAGGCTTCTATAAAAGCATCTCTAGAGAGTTTGTCAGATCACTGCCTAAAATTATTCTGCCATGAGAAGGCAGAAAAGGGATTTGGTGCTTAAGAAATAATCCAAGGATGCAAATCCTGAACTGTGGTTCAAGGTCAAATAATTCTTTGCTTTTGTTTTGCAGCTGAAAAAGCCAGGGATTGGTGAGGAAGGGGAAAGAAAGAGAGAAGAAGATAGAGGTAAGGAAAGGGAAAGAGGCAAACTACCAAAACAAATGCAGACTTTTAGGGGAAAAAAGATTTATTTGAGAGAGAGGGAGAGAGAGAGGCAGAGAGGGGCAGAGAGAGAGAGAGAGCAAGAGAGAGAGAGAGAGCAAGAGAGAGAGAGGCCAGAGCAGTGCTCAGCTCTGCTTATGGTGGTGCCATGAATTGAACCTGAGACCCCTGGGGCCTCAACCATAAAGTTCTCTGTTCTGTCTGTTGAGCTACCTTCCCAGTCATAGATCAAGGTCCTTGGTTCCCTATTCCATCCTGGACACCCAAATCTCTGATACTTCCCACTTCAACAAAAAAGAAAAGAAAAATTCTGATCAGGAACCTTGAAATTAATTAAATGCCTGTGCATGATGCCCTATATGCAAAATGAAGTAGAGATTGCTTATCAAAAGGTTGGAGAGAACATTCCTCAAGTATCTATTCCTCAGTCTGGGACTGATGTTCACCCCCAGGGTTCACAACTGGCTTTTCTTTTTTTGCCTCCATGATTTAACCATTCCAGGTCAACTTTTCAGATTAAAAGAATGAGATGAAGAAAGAGAGGGAACACCACCACAGGACTGAAGCTTCTTCCAGTGCCATCAAAGTAGAGGCCAGGCTCCGACTTGGGTAGAACACCTGACAAAGCAGCACACTTCCCAGGTGAGCTATATTGTCTAGCCTGGAGGGGGGGAGGGAGAGGGAGGAAGTTGTTAACAAGAGAAAAAGACTGACTGACTGAAACAAAGCATCCTGATGGCATATGCACCATCAAGAATCCAGCTCGGAACTTCATGTTTGTAAGTCCTATGCTCAACTACTGCAGCAACTCCCCAGCCACTCACCTGCCTATTTCAATTTTATTATTTAAAAAAAAAAAAAACTGCTGACTAAAGATAGTATGGTGGTTATGAAAATGCCTTCATTCCCGAGGCATCAAAGGTCCTAGGTTCAATCCCTAGCACCACCGTAAATCAGAGGATAGGAGTGGCAGGGCAAAAATAAGTCAATAAATAAATAAAATTATCAGTGTCTTTTTTTTCATTAAGTCTTTTTCCTCAAGAACCTTCCAAGTTGCAAAGGGCACCCTCATAGAGGTGATGGAGGCAAAGGTCAGTTAAAGACTGACCTTTGATGGGGCTCAAAGCACAGGCATCAGGAGCTCTTGCCACGGAATATGAAACACATGAGGAGCACAAAGAGAGCCAGAATCCTGAAAATTCACCTGTAGACCACCTGAGCCATATCTAGAAATTGTATTCATCTGACAAAATTCTAAAGGAGAGTATCAAGATGTCTTGACAACTTCAAAAGTCATTTTCTAAGGAGGAAAGATTAGACCCCATTACTTAATCCTAAAAAGAAAAAAATAATAATTGAGGAAAGAGAGTAACTAGCCCATCCAATTGACTTTTTATATTGGATAGAAGTAAAATCCATCTACAATCCACAGTGTGCTGTTAGTGAAGGAGAAAGGCTTGAAAATAGTGGCCTGAAAACTCTGTTATATATGACATTTGGAAATGAAATGTTAAATTTGCTTTTAAAAGAACAGTTTTAATGTTAAGCAAGATTTCAGGCATGCCAAATGTCAGGTCATGGGAATATTGTATGTCTGTTTCTTATGCTATAATGTAGAGTTAAATTTGAGGTCCTATACTTTTGGTCCCCAAATGATGTTAAAAGTCAATTTAATTTTTCATCTAATTACCAATGTATCATGCTTTTTCAAAGTTCATGAAGCATTGTTTGCCACTTGTTAATTGACAAAGGCTCAAATTTTATCTGTTTTTATATTATAAATATAATTTACACGTATATTTTATTTTTTAAAGTACTTTATTTTCTTTAATGAAAGAGAAATGCAGATAGAAAATATAGGGAGAGAATAAGACCAGAGCACTTCTCAGCTCTGGCTTATGTTCATGCTGGGGGTTGAACCTGAGACCTCAGTGCCTCAGGCATGAAAGACTCTTTGCATAATCATTATGCTGTCTCCCCTGACCGCAAGTATATTTTAAATCAAATTTAACATTATAATAGTTCAAAATTACTTCTTACTAAAATTATGTATTTAGCTTCTACCATGTGAAAAAAAATTTAAGTCATTTAAAGATTCATTTATGGGGTCAGGTGGTAGCACACCTGACTAAGCACACACATTACAGTGTGCAAGGGCCCAGGTTCAAGGCCCTGATCCCCACTTGCAGGGGAAAAGCTTCACAAGTGGTGAAGCAGTGCTACAGGTGTCTCTCTCCTTCTTTACCACCCCTTCCCCTCTCAATTTCTCTCTGCCTCTATCCAATAATAAGTAAATAAATATTCATTTACCATGCATTCATTCACCATATTCAAGCCCCCAGTCTCTGCAGAGGGAGAAGCTTCACAAATGGTAAAGCAGTGCTGCAAGTGTCCCTCCTTCTCTCTTCTCTTCTCTATCTCTCATACTCTATTAAAAACGAAAACATGAGGAGGAAAACAGGTCACTGGGAATGGTAGAGTCTTGGTCATGCAGGCACTAAGCCTAAGAGATAAAACTGGTAGCAAAAGTAATAAACATTCACAAAGGTGTTTTTATATATTTTTCCTATTATGTTACCCTTGTTGTTGTTGTTGTTGTTATTGTCATTGCTGTTGTTGTTGGATAAGACAGACAGAAATGGAGAGAGGAGGGGAAGACAAAGAGGTGGAGAGAAAGACAGAGAGAGACCTGCAGACCTGCTTCACCGCCTGTGAAGCAAGCCCCCTGAAGGTGGAGAGCCAATGGCTCGAACTGGGATCCTTACGCCCATCCTCGAGTCTCACACCATGTGAGCTTAACCTGCTGTGCTACCACCTGGCTCTGTTTTTATTTTTTAAATCTAAGTACACTGCTGTATGGGAAATTTTCAAGCCAATAAATGTTAGGAAGCACAGAAGAACTTGCCTTCAACCATCTATTAAAGAAAGGCCAACCTTACCTCCTTTCAGACATCAGGCTCAGGCAAAAACTAATAAAGTCATGGGCCCTTTGGAATATACCTAAAATAGACCTACTAGCTATTTCCAAAATGGAGACCCCAAATCTTCATCTACAATATTCCAGCCTTTAGGTTCATGATTAATCAACAATTTGTATGACTTTATAATTTTCAGCCACCAGCTTCCAGATGCTAACATGGATGCCAGTCAGCCTTCTGTGGACAGATGACCCCAACAATGTGTCCTGGAGCCCCACTTCCTGCCCCACTAGGGAAAGACAGAGACAGGCTGGGAGTATGGATCGGCCTGTCAATGCCCATGTTCAGTGGAGAAGCAATTACAGAAGCCAGAATTTCCATCTTCTGCATCCCATAATGACCATGGGTCCATACTCCCAGAGGGTTAAAGAATAGGAAAGCTATCAGGGGAGGTGGATGGGATACAGAGCTTTGGTGGTGGGAATTGTACCTCTCTTATTCTATGGTCTTGTCAGTGTTTCCATTTTATAAATAAGTGAAAGAAAGGAAGAAAGGAAGAAAGGAAGAAAGGAAGAAAGGAAGAAAGAAAGAAAGAAAGAAAGAAAGAAAGAAAGAAAGAAAGAAAGAAAGAAAGAAAGAGGCCAGACCCTCTAAACTACCTCAAAGCTCCCACTACTGGAATACATGGGCCTGAAATGCAATCAGAGGTTGTCATCATCACCTACTGTCCTGTGTGGAGGCTGCCCAGAAAGTTTAAAGTCCTGGAAGAGAAGAAAGGTCTCTTTCCTGAAGGAGAACTAAAGGAACCACATAAGAGCACTGGGTCTAGTACCCTGACAAGAGACTTCAACCTTTGGGCCTCATCATCCACAGCTCTGCTAGATATCAGAACAGGTAATTCACCTGCCCCACTGGTAGGAGCCCAATTATGTAGAACCTTAAAAGTCCCCAAAGCAGAACAAAGGAACCCTCCTGCACTGCTGGTGGGAATGTAAATTGGTCTGCCCCCTGTGGAGAACCCTCACAAGGCTAGAAGTGGACCTACCTGTGACCCTGCAATTCTATTCCTGAGGATATATCCTAAGGAACCAAAGACACTCATACAAAAAGATCTATGTTATCTATGTTCAAAGCATCACAATTTGTAATGGCCAAAACCTGGAAGCAACCCAGGTGTCCAACAACAGGTGAGTGACTGAGTATGTTGTGGTCTATATACACAATGGAATACTACTCAGCTATTAAAAACGTTACGTTCACCTTCTTCACATCATCTTGGATGGAGCTTGAATGAATCATGTTAAATGAAATAAACCAGAAAGAGAAGGATAAATATGGGATATTCTCACTCATAGACAGAAATTGATAAATAAGAATGGAAGGGAAAACACTAAGCAGAACTTGGACTGAAGTTGGTGTATTGCACTAAAGTAAAAGACTCTAGGGTAGGTGGAGGAAGGGTTCAGGTCCTGGAACATGACAGCAGAGGAGGACCTAGAGGGGGTTGAATTGTTATGTGGAAAAATGGGAAATGTTATGCATGTACAAACTATTGTATTTACTGCCAACTGTGAAGCACTGATGCCCCAATAAAGAAAAAAAATATATATATATATGATTCTGGAGAAGGGGGTAGTGTTCAGATCCTGAAATATGATGACAAAGGAGGACCTAGCAGGGTGGGGGAAGGTTAAATTGTCATGTGGAAAACTGAGAAATGTTACCCATGTAGTAATTACTATCTTTTACTGTTGACTGTAAACCATTCATCCTCACAGTAAAGAAAAAATTGAAAAAAAAGTTCCCACGTGGTAGCGCAGCAGGTTAAGTGCACATGGCGCCAAGCACAAAGACGGGAGTTCGAGCCCTGGTTCCCAACCAGCAGGAAGGTCGCAGTGAGTCAGGTCTGAAGGTGTCTTTCTCTCTCCCTCTCTCCCTCTCTGTCTTCCTCTCCTTTCCCCATTTCTCTCTGTCCTATCCAACAACGACATCAATAACAACAATAATAGTAGAAGCAGCAACGATAAAAAAAAAGAGCAACAAAAGAGAAAAAAGTAGCCTCCAGGAGCAGTGGATTTGTGGTGCAGGCATTGAGCCACTGCAATAACCGTTGAGGAAAACATAAATAAATAAATAAATAAATAAATAAATAAATAAAATAAAAGTCCCCAAAGCAGAGAGTCACTAACTCTACATCCAAGAACATTTCCTAGAAAAATAAAAAAAGCAAAAACACATCAGTAGCCAGTTATTGGGGTTTGTGTTTTTATATAATAATAGCAAAATTCAAAGGCAACTAAAATATCCAAAGCAAAGGTTCATTTCAGTGATTTACTGGCATCTGCATTCCTGGGAACACAGGAGAGTTCATGTTGTGATAAGCCATGTGCACCCCCATTCAAACTGCAAATCATAGAATATAAGAACTGGGGAGTCAGTCGGTAGGACAGCAGGTTAAGCTCACATAGTGCAAAGCGCAAAAACCAGCTTAAGGATCCTGGTTAGAGCCACCCGCTCCCCACCTGTAGGGGGAGTCCTTTCACAAGTGGTGAAGCAGATCTGCAGGTGTCTTTCTCTCACCCTGTCTTCCTCTCTCCATTTCTCTCTGTCCTATCCAACAACGATGACATCCATAACAACAACAATAAAACAACAAGGGCAACAAAAAGGAATAAAAATAAACTGGCACTTGGTTCACCAGTCAAATTTGCAGGTGGTCCAATGCATATGATGTTTTGAAAGGATGGGTTCAAAATTCCATATAAAATTCTGACATGGTGATTAGGAGCACAAACCCTGCCACTTTCTGTGTGGCCTTAAGTTCCTAGCACTCCTCAGCTCTGGCCACGTCAGCTATAAAATGGAGGATTTCATGTGAGAATTAAATGAGATAGAAATACGTAAAAGGCTGAATGCCTTTCCCAATAAAATGATAAAAAAAATTTAAATACATGTAAAAGTAGGAAAAGGCTTCGTTTCTACTTCTACTAATGCTCCCTTTTGCATAAAAGTACTATTATTGTGCCTTCATCAGTTTTATATAGGAAACCAGGTCTTTTATAGTCTATTCTGTGAATGGGAGCTAGCTCGGATTTATGAAGCTCAGGACAGTTTTCGGTTTCAGTCTCTTGGTTTTACATAATTTCTTAGTTTTATTATAATGGACACATTTACTTCTATGACTAGAAAAACTTCAAATGAAAAGGTAAGGTCTTCCTGGGGTCAGGGCAGTGGTAGGGCCTTACCTGTGTGAGGCTCTGTCTTGATCCTCACCAACTTATAGGAGCAGCAAAAGTTCCAGGAATAACAGAGTGTTGCTTTGTGTTCTCCCTCTCTTTTAATTTCTTTATTATACTTATTTATTTATTTATTGGAAAGAGTCAAAAATCAAGAGAGAAAGGGGTGGTAGAGGGAGAGAGAGAGAGAGAGAGATAGCTGCAACACTGCTTACCATTTACAAAGCTTACCATTCACCCTAAAGGTGGGGAACAGGGGCTTGAACCCAGGTCCTTGTATATTGTAACATGTATGCTCAACTAGGTGCACCACCACCCCGCTCTATGTGTTCTCTCTCTTTCCCTCTCTCTCCCACTAAAAAATAATAATAATAGGGAAAAAAGTTAGGCTCAAGAGGTGGTTCAGTTGTAATACACATGCCTGAGACCCTGACCTTGAATTCCAGCCTGCATTTAAACAAAATATTTCTTCCCCACAAACAGCTTGTGACCTTATCCGGTTTCAGTGACTCCAGAACTGTGGTTATATTAACAGAATGATACTACTTTTCAGATGAGAAAACTGAGACACACATACACACAAGATTCACTACCATGGTGATGGCACTAGCACTAGAATCCAGGTCTGCTGCTTTATTAAAAAACCTGCGCTTTTTTTTTTATAGTAGTGAGTTCCTCATCACCGGAAACAATCAGAAACCATGCTCAACCTTTAAAACACAACAGAAAAATTCCCTTCAGTCCAGCAAAATAACCTGTAGGGATTCTTTAATACAATATAAATATAATGTTATATAATATATAATAATATAATACTAGATGAGCATTAAAATTCAATCAAGAGAAAAAATGTCTTCTAATTAAAATGTAGACATTTTGAAAGATTTTATTTATTTATTTCAGATTTTATTTATTTATTAATTAGAAAGATAGGAGGAGAGAGAGAGAGAAAGAACCAGACATCACTCTGGTACATGTGCTGCCGGGGACTGAACTCAGGACCTCATGCTTGAGAGTCTGATGCTTTATCCACTGCACCACCTCCCAGACCACAAGATTTTATTTATTTACTAACATAAGATGAGAGAGAGAGAGAGAGAGACAACTAGAGCATCAATCTGGCATATGAGGTGCTGGAAAATCACCTCACGCTTCCAAGTCCAGCACCTTCCTCAGTGTGCCATTCTCCAGGTCTATGAAAGTGTAAAAATTTTAGAGAGAAGGAAAAGTATACCATTTAGGGCAGAGGAAGAGAAAAATAATTGTAATGGTAGCAGAGACAAACCCTCTCAATGAGGGAAGCTCTAAAAGAAACATAATTAGATTGTGAGCTTCATGAACTATTCCTGTCTCCCTTTTCCTTCAGTGTGTGTGTGTGTGTGTGTGTGTGTGTGTGTGTGTGTGTGTGTGTGTATGTGTGTGTGTGTGTACATGCATATGCATGTATGTAAAGGATACAATTACACATGGCTTAAGAACTTACATATTCTTAGAAATGCACCTTTAGATGGGGCTCACTTTCCTGCATGCTTCTCTCAATTCATACCAAATGATATTGCATCCACCGATCCCAACCTAACCAATGCAACAAGTACCACCCCAGCATGCTTCACTTCAGACTGTGTCCAGAGATGCCAGGTGTGGAACGTCAACCCTTCACCCTCATCACTCGGGTGAGACTTTTCCTTTCATAGTATTCTCTAATTCCATTCCAGGAGCTTCAGTATTGTGGTGGCTTTTCCTCTCTCTTTCTATCTCTTCATCTCTGTCTCTATCTTTCTATCTGAAAAAAGTAGACCCACAGCAATGGGGTCTTGAAAATGATTGTTTGACAAAGGATTTATTTTGAAAGATCGACTTGTTATCAGAGGCTGAGAAGTCTCATGATCTGCCATCTGCAATGTGAAGGTCCTACAAAGTTTCTGCTCAAATCTAAGAATCAGAGATGTTAATGGTCTTCCCAGTTCAACTTAAAGGTCTGAAAACCAGAAGTGCTGATGTCTGAGGATAGAGGAAGATGGATACTCAAATTCAAGCAGAATAGACTCAGACTACCTATTGGATATCATATCAGTTATTTTTGCATTGCTGCTGTATTTTTTAATGATTTGTTGCTGATACACAGAATGTAAGTGATTTTTATATACTGATCTTACATACAACAAATTTAAATAACCCCCTTATTAGTTCTAAGTATAATCTTTGAAGTATCCAAAGTTTTCTTCGTAGATAAACATAATTGTGCATGAAAAAAAATCATAGTTTTGTTTCTTCTTTCCAATCTTGGAACTTTCTTTTTTCCATTATCTTATTGTAATGGCTACTATTAACTGATATAAAATTGAAAATAAAAGGTAAGAGGAGGTTCTGGAACATAATGGCAGAGGACCTAGTGGGGGTTGTACTGTTATGTGGAAAACTAAGAAATGGTATGCATATACAAATTATTGTATTTACTGTCAGCTATAAAACATTAATCCCTTGGACTGAAGACCCCACCAATGCGTCCTGGAGCTCCGCTTCCCCAGAGACTCACCCCACAAGGGAAAGAGAGAGGCAGACTGGGAGTATGGACCGACCAGTCAACACCCATGTTCAGCGGGGAAGCAATTACAGAAGGCAGACCTTCCACCTTCTGCAACCCACAATGACCCTGGGTCCATGCTCCCAGAGGGATAGAGAATGGGAAAGCTATTGGGGAGGAGATGGGATATGGAGATTAGGTGGTGGGAATTGTGTGGAGTTGTACCCTCCCATCCTATGATTTGTTAATGTCTCCTTTCTTTTTTTTTTTTTATTTAAGAAAGGATTAATTAACAAAACCATAGGGTAGGAGGGGTACAACTCCACACAATTCCCACCACCCAATCTCCATATCCCACCCCCTCCCCCGATAGCTTTCCCATTCTCTACCCCTCTGGGAGCATGGACCCAGAGTCATTGTGGGTTGCAGAAGGTAGAAGGTCTGGCTTCTGTAATTGCTTCCTCGCTGAACATGGGTCTAGACAACACCAAAGACATAAAGATTCAAGAAGCCCAGAGGGTCCCAAACAGAATTAACCCAGACCTAAAGACACCAAGACATGTCATACTTAGATTGGAAAGGAATAAGGATAAAGAAAGGATCCTCAAGGCTGCAAGAGGAAAACAAAGAGTCACCTACAAAGGAAAACCCATAAGATTAGCAGCAGACTTCTCCATACAAACACTACAGGCCAGAAGAGAATGGCAAGATATCTATCGAGTGCTCAATGAGAAAGGCTTTCAGCCAAGAATACTATGTCCTGCTAGATTGTCATTCAGACTAGATGGAAGCATCAAAACCTTCTCAGACAAGCAACAGTTGAAGGAAGCAACCATCACCAAACCTGCCTTGAAAGAAGTTCTGAAAGGTCTCCTATAAACAACCAGACCACCACAAATAGAACATATATCAAAACACTCTAAAACTCTACAAGAATGGCGTTAAAACATCTTCAATCTTTGATATCAATAAATGTGAATGGCCTGAATTCACCTATTAAAAGACACAGAGTAGGAAGATGGATCAGAAAACACAACCCAACAATATGTTGTCTACAGGAAACTCACCTAACTCAACAAGACAAACACAGACTTAAAGTGAAAGGATGGAAAACTATCATTCAAGCCAATGGCCCACAAAAAAGGGCAGGAACAGCTATTCTCATATCTGACATGATAGACTTTAAAATAGATAAGATTAAAAAAGATAGGAATGGACACTACTTAATGCTCAGAGGATCAGTCAATCAAGAGGACTTAACAATTATTAATATCTATGCACCCAATGAGAAGCCATCTAAATACATCAAACTTCTACTGAAAGAGCTACAGCAATATATTAACAGTAACACAATCATAGTAGGGGACTTCAACACCCCACTCTCTCAACTTGACAGATCATCCAGGAAGAAAATCAATAAAGACATAAGGGAGCTAAATGAAGAGATAGATAAACTAGAACTATTGGACATTTTCAGAGTCATTCATCCCAAGAAACTGGAATACACATTTTACTCAAATCCACATGGATCATTCTCAAGGATAGACCATATGTTAGGCCACAAAGACAGCATCAGCCTATTCAAGAGCACTGAAATCATCCCAAGCATCTTCTCAGACCACAGTGGAATTAAACTAACACTTAACAATCAACAAAAGATTAGTAACAGTACCAAAATGTGGAAGCTCAACAGTACACTTCTTAACAACTTCTGGGTCAAAGAGGAAATCAAGGAAGAAATCAAAATGTTTCGAGAGTTCAATGAAAATGAAGACACAAGCTATCAAAATATTTGGGACACAGCTAAAGCAGTCCTAAGAGGGAAGTTCATAGCTATACAAGCACACATTAGGAAACAAGAAAAGGCACAAATAAACAGCCTGACTGCACATCTTAAAGACCTAGAAGAAGAACAACAAAGGAACCCTAAAGCAACCAGAAGGACAGAAATTACTAAAGTTAGGGCAGAAATAAATAACATTGAGAATAGGAAAACCATACAAAAGATCAATGAAAGTAAATGTTGGTTCTTCGAAAGAGTAAACAAAATCGACAAACCTTTAGCCAGACTCACAAAACCAAAAAGGGAGAAGACCCAAATAAATAGGATAGTAAATGAAAGAGGAGATATCACAACAGACACTGCAGAAATTCAACATATCATGCGAGACTTCTATGAACAACTATATGCCACCAAGCTAGAGAACCTGGAAGAAATGAATGATTTCCTAGATACCTACCAACTTTCAAAACTAAGTTAAGAGGAAGTGGATAACATGAACAGGCCCATCACAGCTAATGAAATTGAAACAGTTATCAAAAATCTTCCCAAAAATAAAAGTCCTGGACCAGATGGTTTTACAAATGAATTCTACAAAACTTTCAAAGAAGAACTAATACCTCTACTTTTAAAAGTCTTCCAGAAGATTGAAGACACTGGAATACTCCCTGCCAGCTTCTATGAAGCCAACATCACCCTGATACCAAAAGCAGACAGGGACACAACCAAAAAAGAAAACTACAGACCAATATCTCTGATGAACATAGATGCGAAAATATTGAACAAAATTCTAGCCAACCGGATACAACAGTATATCAAAAAGATTGTTCATCATGACCAAGTGGGGTTTATCCCAGGCATGCAAGGTTGGTTTAATATACGTAAATCAATCAATGTGATCCACCACATCAACAAAAGCAAGACCAAAAACCACATGGTCATATCAATAGATGCAGAGAAAGCCTTTGACAAAATACAACATCCCTTTATGATCAAAACACTACAAAAAATAGGAATAGATGGAAAATTCCTGAAGATAGTGGAGTCTATATATAGCAAACCTACAGCCAACATCATACTCAATGGTGAAAAACTGGAAGCATTTCCCCTCAGATCAGGTACTAGACAGGGCTGCCCACTATCACCATTACTATTCAACATAGTGTTGGAAGTTCTTGCCATAGCAATCAGGCAGGAGCAAGGAATTAAAGGAATACAGATTGGAAGAGAAGAAGTCAAACTCTCCTTATTTGCAGATGACATGATAGTATACATGGAAAAACCTAAGGAATCTAGCAAGAAGCTTTTGGAAATCATCAGGCAATACAGTAATGTGTCAGGCTATAAAATTAACATTCAAAAGTCAGTGGCATTCCTCTATGCAAACACTAAGTTAGAAGAAAATGTCTCCTTTCTTAAATAAAAAAAAAAACATTAATCCCCAATAAAGAAATAAAAAATATATAGTAAAAGAAAAAAGAAATGGTAAGAATAAACATCTTCATTCTTTTAGTTTTAAAAGGAATATATAATTCCCCCACAAGTAAGTAAGATTTTATAAGCTTTTTCCAGGTTAAAGAAGTTCCCCACCATGGAGTTGTACAAGCACAGAAGGTAACATGCCTCTATGTTCTAATTTGCCAAATATGTGCTTGTTACCCAAGACGATTATTAATAATGCCCTTTCATCCTCAAAAGGGTTTTAGTTAAGACAATAAACAGTATACTCCCTGTAGCAAAAGACTGATGTTGTATGGTGATGTTAGAGAGGCCATTTAGTCTGTGATTATGAGATGAATAAGAGGACCTTAGAGGTTCCAGAATGTTCTCTGCTTAGCTGGGACATTTTCAAACTCAAGTAACAAAGCAATAACTACCTTCTCCTTCCCTCTGAAAATTCATGAGACGACATACTCTGGAGACAGTCCCAATATTTCCCAACTTTCCATAAAAGAAGCAAGAAATGCATACAAAGTAAAGTAATTATCTTATCAAAAACCAGCACAATTGACAATAAGAGAATGAAACCAACAACAACCTGGCCTGTCACATGCTCTATTTTGTCACTTATATCCCCAATATAAATGCAAAAACAGGAATACCAAGAGCGAGATTGAATGGCAATGGATCCATTCTGACGCTGGGCATGAGCCACTTATTGAAGACATAAATTATAGTGCTGTCACCATCACCCTTACAATTTGCAAATAAATATTGTCATCTAGTTGTACAAGACTGGGAGATTGTTTAACACATTTCTCTGAGGAAGGTTTCAGCAGCAGCTTGGATTCCCTGGACATCCAGATTCTATCTCTCTTCTTTGGTTGTGTCTCTGCACATGGCTTTTTGTTCTGTTTTGTTCTGCATGACAGGTACTGTTATCCCATCTTTTCAGTCTTTCTTAGAGATAAAACTAAAATATCTGGTGCATTTGTTGTCTGATTCCATTAAGGAATCATTTAAGACAAGAGATAGAGAGAGGCAGACACTGAAAAAAATGTAATGAAGGGAAGTTTCTCCCTTGATGCAAGAATTGCCCAGCATAATGATCAAGGGATGAGGCCTATAGAACAGAAAGCCTCTTTTTCCCTCTTGATCATGGCAGGAAAAAAGAGGAAAAAGAAGGAAGAAGAACAAGGAGAGGAGAAGGATGGGAAGGAGGAAGAGGAAAACTAATACAAAAACAAAAGTCAAAGACTGGAGGGAAAAGGTCTGGAGTTTCTGGGACACTTACAGAGCCATTTCTGAGTCTGTGGATGCTTCATCAGAAATGACATCAGTGAAAAGAGCAAAGCTGCAGAGGCACTGCCTAGGCTCAGTTTGCACATTAATTTTTTTGTCCAAAGACTTGGTACCGAGCACTGCCTTGATTTGGATTCTCCCAGAAGCAGAAATGAATTAATCATTCTCAGTTTCTTTAGACAAATGACAGTTTGGGCCTCCTTCTCCTCTACCCTCCTACCTCTGTAGCCGGAAATAAAAAGAGTACTGGTGTAATACTCCAATTCCATTTCAGGTTCGACTTGTGTTTTCTTTTCTAATCTTGTTTTTCAACTTCGGCCTGAGAGTGAGATCATCCCGTATTCATCCTTCTGTTTCTGACTTATTTCACTCAACATGATTTTTTCAAGTAAAAAAATTACACCAAAGTAAAAGACTCTGGGGTGGGTGGGTGGGTGGGGAGAATACAGGTCCATGAAAAATGATGAATGAAATAGTGGGGGTTGTATTGTTAAATGGGAATCTGGGGAATGTTATGCATGTAAAAAAAAAAAAAAGAAGTAGAAACGCAAAGCAGAAATTGACTGAGTTTGGAGTATGGCACCAAAGTAAGAAAGCAGAAGTACACTAGAGTTTGCAGTGAGTACCTCCCTAATACTTCCTCTCCACTTTTCCAAGCTTTGGGTCCATGATTGCTCAACAATTTGTTTGGCTTTGTATGTTAACTCTCTTTTCAGTCACCAGGTTCCAGGTGTCATCAGGATGCCGGCCAGACTTCCCTGGATTGAAGACCCCACCAATGTGTCCTGGAGCTCAGCTTCCCCAGAGCCCCACCCTACTAGGGAGAGAGAGAGGCAGACTGGGAGTATGGACCGACCAGTCAACGCCCATGTTCAGCGGGGAAGCAATTACAGAAGCCAGACCTTCTGCCTTCTGCAACCCACAATGACCCTGGGTCCATGCTCCCAGAGGGATAGAGAATGGGAAAGCTATCGGGGGAGGGGGTGGGATATGGAGATTGGGCGGTGGGAATTGTGTGGGGTTGTACCCCTCCTACCCTATGCTTTTGTTAATTAATCCTTTCTTAAATAAAAAATAAAAATAAATAAAAAAAACAGCAGCCCAACTAAAGCCAAATAAAATGTTTTATATATATATAAAAAAAAGAGTACTGGACTCAGTATGTAATCCCTGAACTCCAACAAATCATGATTGTACTTCCTATGGACTGTGCTATATGCCACACTATGCCTTCTTTAGTACATGAGTGTGTGAAAAATGGCCACTGACTATGGAGTCTGTTAGAGACAAAATAACAAACCACATGTCCCAGAGAATTTTCTCTCCTGGACAGATAGAAGGATACCACAAACCTGTGCCTTCCCAGGGAAAAGACAGACTGGGAGTATGGATCGACTTGTCAATGCCCATGTTCAGTGGGGAAGCAATTACAGAAGTCAGACCTTCCAGTTCTGCACCCCATAAGACCCTGGGTCCATACTCCCAGAGGGATAAAGAATAGGAAAGGTTCCAATGGAGGGAAGGGGATATGGAAATATGGTGGTTGGAACTGTATAGAATTGTACCCCTCTTATCCTATGGTGTTGTCAATAATTATTAAATAAAAAAACTGTACCTTAGAGTTCTTAAATGTCATCTCTATACTCTTTAAGTCTTTTTAGCCTGTGCCCTGTCATATGTTTTCAGATCTCTCTCTCTCTCTCTCTCTCTCTCTCATTCTTCCCACCCCCATCCTAGGCTCTGAATGGTAACCTTTGTTCTTATTCACATTGTTGATAGTAACAGGGCTGAATTAAACCAGTTATTTAGTATATACCATAATATGCTAGCCATTAGGTTAATGTCCATGATTATCATCTTATTTAAATTTCCAGAACCATCATGGCCTCATTCTCATGCTCCCAGCCCTGTCACTGCAGTATCACACCAGCTAGCTAAATCCTCCTTAGAAATCACCATGGCCTAAATCAAGTCCTCACAATATTCTTGTCACCACACTAGACCTACTGGTCACTCTTTTGAGCTGGCTGAGCCCTGCAGCATTTGCCTGATATGCCCAGTGTGACCTTCATGATCTCCTGTAGCTGAGGTTCTAGCATGACCTGAAGCCCCCAAAAGCCCCTTCTACTCCACTCCAGTGGCTAATGCCATCTCCCAAAAGTAAATAATGTACAGCATCCTGCCATGCATAGATTCCCAGAGGCAGGAGACTGAACAAATGTCTTCCTTAGTCATTCTCATTTTCTTTTCTTTTCTTTTTTTTTTTTTTACCTCCAGGGTTATTGCTAGTGCAGGGTACCAGCACTATGAATCCACAGCTCCTGGCAGCCATATTTTTCTGTTTTATTGAATAGGACAGAGAGAAATTGAGGGGGGCAAGACAGAGAGGGAGAGGGACAGAGAGAGACTGAGACCTTCAGACTTGCTTCAAAGCTTGTGAAGCATCTCCCTGCAGGTGAGGAGCCAGGGGCTTGAACCCAGATCCTTGCACAAGTCCTTGCACTTCATACCATGTGTGCTTAACCAGGTGCTCCACTACCGGGCCCCCATCATTCTCAGTTTCTTTAGAAAAATGGCAGCTTGCTGCTCCTCCTCCTCCTCCTCCTCCTCCTCCTCCTCCTCCTCCTCCATCTTTCTATCTCTACAGCCTGAAAATTAGACTATTATTAGACTATTAGTCTGGTCTGTAATCCCTGAAATCCACTAAGTCATGATTCCACTTCCTGTGGATTCACGCATCATTCTGTCTGTGATGATATATTTCCCTTGTGCTTTCTAGACCCAGTGCCCTGATGATGGCAGAGTTGTTCTCATGGCGGGGCATTGCAGGCACAGCAGCAGGGTAGCAGGAAACTAGAGGAAGGAACATTTGGCTGCCCCTTGTCTGCTGGTGCATCAGAGAAGTTCAGATTTGGAGGCTGGGAAATACAGGCCAAGAAGGGTCAATGACAACAAAAAGGAAGCTAATCACTCTTCACTGGGAAGAAAGACAGCAGCCAAAGCATGTTGACCTGCTTATCTTGCATTCTGGCTGAACCACAGACCATCAACTCACATACTTCAAAAGACCCCTGGCTCAGCTCTCCAACCCCTCCTTCAAAGTTCCTGCCGGGAGAACATCATAATACATTGCCTCATTTTCTCCTGCACTTTTGAAGTCAAAGTGTGGTCTGGTTAATTAGATGTTAGTGGGGGCCCAGGGGCGCTGGAATCCAAATTCAATAAATTTCATTTTTGAAAGACAAAGAGGTCAAGTGCATATTAAACTGGAGCGCTCACAGAGCTCTGCTGGGGCGTTTATTCAGCTAGGCTCCTTACCGTTTGGGCAGAGAACACTAGGCACCTATGGGAGGCTGGCTGGGTGCGGAGGCAGATCTGGAAGTGTGCCCTACGTGCATTGTGGAAGAAGTGGGGGGAGGATCATTCAAAAGTTTTCAACATAAATAACTCAGTCTCACAGTCAGAACTGGAGATTTTTGCCAATATTCAACTCTTTTCATGAGGCTAGCCTGGTAAACAGCCTGGCCCTTCCTTTCACCTCCTACTGATATCAAGCCCACCCACTTGGCTGTCTCTGTGGGGTAGACTAGCTCCAGGCAGAACACACTCGAAGCCTCTATGAGCTCAGTGGACTAGACACTGCCTCTCACCTCACCCTGCTGCTTTCAGAGTTAGTTCAGAGTTACAGGATGAACTTTGTCTACCCATTGCCTCCCCCACTTCCTTGGCCTGAATTGCAAGGAAACGTACACACCACTCCCCACCTGTGGCTGCAGACCTCCACAGTTCTGGAAAATAGATACCAAGCAAGCATGCACATGGCCAGAGGCCTCGCTCCCAGCAGCAGAGGCCAACACAGTACCAGTCAGGAGTCTGACAGCTCAAAGGTCAAGCCTGACCTCTTCACTCTCAACTTTGGTTCTCCAGCATCCACCTGGGACTTGCCCACTTTCCTTCATTTACCACCATCTCTAACAATCAAAGTCACAGAGCAGGAAATTTCTGAGAGTTGTTTCAAGTGACATCACCTAGTATTCTCACTATGAAATGGAAAGAACCCATTCCCAGTCATCTATTTTGCAGCCTTTCCCTTCCTGATTTATTTTTATTATTAGTGATTTGGCAAATTATAAGTTTGAGTGACCTAATGTTCTTGCCAGGATTCTCAGCAACATTGCGCCAGTCTTGCAAAAGCCAGATGGGTAACTTTAAATCTCAGCAATGTCTCGCTTAGGCAATAAGTTCATAATAAAGTATGCAACGTCGAAGGCTAAATCCATAAGGATATATGCAAAAATATCCCTGTTGCTCTGTTTTGTTTGTTTTCTTCTTTCCTTCAGTGTATTTTGATTGGGGAATGAAGGTGTTAGTCACGCATGAGGTGGCTGCAGTTAGAAAATTACTGATTCGGCAGTTTGGAGGCCACTAAATAAGACTGTTTCCCTTTATTTAGACAGCTTGAATCTTCTTAGTCATGATTTGGGAATGTGATAATCCAAGTGTTGCTTTAACTTGAAAACTTACCAAACCACCAGAGCAGTCTCTCTATGCAAACGAAATGTCATGTTGAGATGCTCTAGCTTGATGTCCCTAAAAACCCCCTATTTAAGATGTCTTGTCTGGCAAAATTCACCACTGCCTGCTGCAGTGCAGGTGGGTGGTGCCAGTCTCTAATTGTGGGGCTCCTGTTCTGTTTCTGCTGCATAGTCACTCAGCTCCATTGTTCCTCATCTCTGTACTCTGGGTTTTCCCAGAGACACTGTTTTGAGAGAGGTACTTTTCAGTTTATTGTTGTTTCCAACTTTATCAAGAAGCACTCTGTTATGGTGGAAAGAATTCTAACATATCTAATGGACCCGATTCAAGGACCGCATTTACGACCATCTCTAAAAATCAAAGACACAGAGTAGGAAATTTCTGAGAGCTGTTTCTAGTGCCATCACCTAGTATTCTCACTATGAAATGGGAAGACCCCATTCCCCATGATCTGTTTCACAGCCTTTCCCTTCCTGCTTTATTTTTATTATTAGTGATTTAGTAAATTATAAAATAATGGGTACAATACTTCCTGATTTTTACTGCTTAAAAATAATTTGCCAGGGGGGTCGGGCGGTGGCGCAGCGGGTTAAGCGCACGTGGCGCAAATTGCCAGGACCTGCGTAAGGATCCCAGTTCGAGCCCCCGGCTCCCCACCTGCAGGGGAGTCGCTTCACAAGCGGTGAAGCAGGTCTGCAGGTGTCTGTCTTTCTCTCTTCCTCTCTGTCTTCCCCTCCTCTCTCCATTTCTCTCTGTCCTATCCAACAACAATGACATTAATAACCACAACAATGTTAAAACAAAAAGGAAAATAAAAAATAAATAAATAAAAAAGTTGCCAGAAGCTTCAGAGCTATGTGTGAGATACAGGTAAAGCAATCAGCTATCAAGCAGATTCCTCATTAAAGAAATTTTTCTTTTACTTCACAGGAGGTCACAGCCCTCTGGAGGAGCAGGGAACCAGACACTTGAAAGGCAAGAGAGGCCACTCAAAGTCAGGGAGCCCATGTTCAGTTCTAAGACTCCCACCCACAGCACAGTGGGCTATGACTCAGAGCTCAGATCAGGCCTTTCCTGACACTGGGAGGAGTTTCTCCACCAGCCAAAACACTAAGGACAGAGGCTTCTGTCAGGAGAAAGTAGGAGGTGGTCTCTGGTATTTTCACATCCTGTCTCAGGAAGCTTTGTATTGGGTAGTTTTAGTTTCCAGGAGAAATGGCATCACACAAGTCCTCAGAGAAGAGATGGGAACAGCCACAGTCAAAGGGGGAGAGAGGTGAAAGGGGAAGAAAGAGCTGAACTTCTGCCAGAGGCTTGCTAAAGTAGTCTCTCAGAACCACAATCCCTCACAAGTTTACATCTTATGGTATAGCTTATGATATTAGCCATATACTAATTACATATATGGTCTACAATTCCTCTTGTTTACAACCAATAAAACACAGTGTTCCCAACACCCTTCTTCCTATCAATCAGTCAAATATCAGCCTCAAAACTTGCATGTCAAAAAGAGCAGAAACAAAAAGGCAATTTTTTTTGCCCCCCCCAAACCAAAAGATTCTGTTCTTCACACCTCTTACCCATTTGATGTATCCTATAAAGGTTGGTTTGCCTAAATAATATTTTAAGATTTATCTCTCTTTTGAATAAACTATCTTATTAAGTTGCTGTTAAAAATTATTAGAATTTTCCAGACTACTATAATAAAGTAACTGATATCAAATAGGCTTGTGCTGTAAGCAACTAAAAATCATAAAATATTTGAGAACATTATTTTCAGATGTTATACAGTGAACTATGAAAGAAGATGAAACTCACATTGCCCTGGATTTATGTCTGAGCTTGGTGTCCAAACCATGAAAAGAGAAGGAGAAAGATAGACCACAGTAATTTCTATAAGTTGAGGAAATGAAGATCAGAGCTCTGCTGAGACTGTTGAAGTATGTGTGGTAAGATACTGGGAAGGATGAAGTAGAGAAAAAACAGATATACACAAAAAGCTATTCTTATATTCTCGGTCAGGTATGAAGCTAGACTTACCCAGGACAAGACACCAGAAAGTTTACTTAAGAATAACTACTGGGTTCCCGGAAGATGGCGGACTGAGAAGCTGTAGTGGCTTGAGCTCTGACCATATCTTCTGGAAACGGTAGGATTTTCTGCCTTTACTAGGCCAGTCAATAAGGGGTCCTAGTGGTGATACCAAGGAGGTGACTATAACTTAATTCGGATAGAATAGAAAAAAAGGGAAAAAAAAATTTTTTTCCTTTTAATTATTAAGCACACCTTCTCCCCCTCCGCCCCCCATAACCAGTCCCTGGGGACCAGCTCCTAGCAGGCTCCCCTGCTGAGCTTCTTTCTTTACCAAATTCCTGTCCCACCAGGGAGTATCATTCATTCTAAGTCTATATCCTTCTGAAACCTCTGGCCTTCTTTCTTTCTAAGTAGCCAAGCCCCCACCTCACCCCGCACAGCTAATTAAATAATTAAAAATAAATAAATAAATAAAACTCATTCCTTTCACTGCTCTTTTATGACTGTTCTTTTTCTTATCTTTTTCTTTTTTCTCTCTCTCTTTCTTTTTTTTCTTTTTCTCATTCTTGTCATCCTTTCTTCCTTAATCCTACAGCTTCCAAAGCCACAGGCCCCAGCCCCCACACCACCAAACAGTGTGCTTTTTTGAATTCACTGATACACATTTGGGAATTATTTTGGGGAAGAATTCTGACTCAGTGTGGACTCTCACTGCGAGTGTCTCTGCTCAACTTCCCTTCCTCCTTTAGCCACCCCTAGAATATACAGTGGATAGTAGATTTGCCTAACTGTCTATTTCAGCTATCCTTGTCTAGTCCTGAGGTTTTTTTGTTTTTTTTTTTCTCATTCTTAACAATAAGCTGCCTCTGATCACGAGGTTTGAGGTAATCTTGGACAGGGTGTCTGTTTTTTTTTTACCCTTCTCTATTTTATTATTAATGTTATATAAAGGCATATGTCTTCCCCCCCTTTAGGTTGATCAGAATTAACTCTTAGGGTATCTTTCATTGCTAGGGTAGGGGGCATCTTATATTGTGGGAGGAACTTGTCTCATTACTCCTACCTCCTCTACAGACTCTCCCCCTCCCTCCTCCTCCTAGCTAATTAAAAAAATTAAATTAAATTAAAAATAAAGTAATAAAAAAAACCTTTCCTTTCACTGCTCCTTAATTACAGCTCTTTTTCTTATCTTTTCCCTTTTCTCTCACTTGTCTCTTTTTTCTTTTTATTCTTTTTCTTTTTTTTTTTTATCTTGTCATACACTTCTTCCTTCTTTGCCTTTCTGAATCTGTAAATTATTTGGGGGAAGAAATCTAACACAGAGTGGACTCTCTGTGTGTATCTCTGCTCTAGTTCCCTTTCTCCTCTTGTTACCCCTAGAATATACAGTGGATAGTATATTTGCATAACTGTCTATTCTTGCTATCCCTTCTTTCTTTTCTCTTTGTTCTTCACTGGGATTTGGTTACTATTTTTTCACGGACTGGAGAAATTCTTTGGTTAACTGGTAGTGATTAAACTGCTTTAATATTGGTTTCAGTTGCTACTGTAATTCCTGAGGTTGGTGAGTGCAATTGTCATAAAGGTATTTAGTACAGTGTTGCTTGTACTCAAGACACAACAGTTGAGGAACAACAGAGCATAAAAAAGAAACACATAAGTCAAAAAAATGGGTAGATCAAAAACAAATAAAACTGCTACTCCAATGAATGAAGACAAGAGCCCAGAAGAAACTACAAATCAGCCAGAAGTAACCATAGATAAGAAAAGTATGCAAGCAATAATAAACTTATTAATCACAGAAATGAAAACAACTTTGGAGGAAAGGAATAGCAGTATTAGGGAAACAACAGTTGAGACCCACAAGGAAAATACTGATTATCTTGAGGCAATTAGAGAACTGAAAGCTGAAATAGCTGTAATGAAGAAAGAAGCTTAGGTAAGGGGAAGCAGACTAATAGAAGCAGAAAACAGAATTAGTCAGACAGAGGATGAGTTAGAGAAAATGAAGAAAGAGGTGAAAGAGCTTAAAAAGAGATTGAGAGACACTGAAAACAACAACAGAGACATATGGGATGATATCAAAAGAAGTAACATTCGCATAGTTGGCCTGCCAGAGGAAGAAAGAGAGGAAGGGGAAGCAAACATTCTAGAGGAAATAATTGAAGAAAACTTACCAGACCTGAATAACAGAAAGGACATCAAGATTCAAGAGGCCCAGAGCGTACCAAACAGAATCAACCCAGACCTGAAGACACATCATAGTCACAATGAGAAGAAGTAAGGATAAAGAAAGAATCCTAAAGGCTGCAAGAGAGAAACAAAAAGTCACATACAGGGGAAAACCCATACGATTATCTGCAGACTTCTCCACTCAAACTCTAAAAGCCAAAAGAGAATGGCAAGATATCTATCGAGCCCTGAATGAAAAAGGGTTTCAACCAAGGATAATATATCCTGCTAGACTTTTATTCAAACTAGATGGAGGGATCAAAACCTTCTTAGAAAAACAACAATTAAAGGAGGCAACCATCACCAAACTGGCCCTGAAAGAGGTTCTAAAAGACCTCTTATAAACAAGAACATCACTATAATACTGGCAATATATCAGAGCAAACAAAAAAATTTTTTTGAACAATGGCACTACAATACATTAAATCCATAATATCAATAAATGTCAATGGCTTAAACTCACCCATCAAAAGGCACAGGGTGCGGGAATGGGTCAGAAAACATAATACAACCATATGCTTCTTGCAAGAATCCTATCTGTCACAACAAGATAAACACAGACTTAAAGTGAAAGGATGGAAAACTATCATACAGGCTAACAGACCACAAAAAAGGCAGGAACAGCCATTCTCATCTCAGACACGATAGATTTTAAATTAAATAAAGTAATAAAAGATAGGCAAGGACATTACATAATGATTAGAGGATCAATCAGCCAAGAAGACTTAACAATTATTAACATCTATGCACCCAATGAGGGACCATCTAAATACATTAAGCACCTACTGAAAGAATTTCAAAAATACATCAATAGTAATACAATAATAGTGAGAGACTTCAAAACACCACTCTCACACTTAGACAGATCAACAAAGCAGAGAACCAACAAAGATACAAGAGAATTGAATGAAGAGATTGACAGACTAGACCTCTTGGACATTTTCAGAGTCCTTCACCCCAAAAAACTGGAATACACCTTCTTTTCAAATCCACATAACACATACTCAAGGATAGACCAGATGTTAGGCCACAAAGACAGCATCAATAAATTCAAGAACATCGAAATCATCCCAAGTATCTTCTCAGACCACAGTGGAGTAAAACTAACATTTAACAACAAACAGAAAATTATTAAAACTCACAGAATTTGGAAAATAAACAACATACTCCTTAAGAACCACTGGGTTAGAGAGTCACTGAAGCAGGAAATCCAAATGTTCCTGGAAACAAATGAAAATGAAGACACAACCTATCAACATATTTGGGACACAGCTAAAGCAGTACTGAGAGGGAAACTTATAGCCATACAATCACATATTAAACACAAAGAAGCTCAAATGAACGACCTTACTGCACACCTCTTATAGGAAGAGGAACAAAGGAACCCTAAAGCAACCAGAAGGACAGAAATCACTAAAGTTAGAGCAGAAATAAACAACATCAAAAATAAAAGAACCATACAAAAGATCAATGAAGCCAAATGTTGGTTCTTTGAAAGATTAAACAAAATTGACAAACCCCTAGCCAGAATCACCAAACAAAAAAGAGAGAAGACTCAAATTAATAGAATTGTAAACGATGGAGGAGATATCACAACTGACACCACAGAAATCCAGAGAATCCTGCGAAACTTCTATAAAGAACTATATGCCACCAAGCTAGAGAATCTGGAAGAAATGGAACAATTCCTAGAAGCATATGCCCTTCCAAAACTGAACCAAGAAGAACTACAAAATCTAAATGCACCTATCACAGACAAAGAAATTGAAACCGTTATTAAGAATCTCCCCAACAACAAAAGTCCTAGACAAGATGGCTTCACAAACGAATTCTACATAACTTTCAGGAAACAGTTAGTGCCCATACTTCTTAAGCTTTTCCATAAGATGGAAGAAACAGGAATACTCCCTTCCACCTTCTATGAAGCCAAGATCACCCTGATACCAAAAGCTGATAGGAACACAACAAAAAAGGAAAACTACAGACCAATATCTCTGATGAACATAGATGCCAAAATATTAAACAAGATCTTGGCCAACCGGATACAGCAACATATCAAAAAGATTGTTCATCACGACCAAGTGGGATTCATCCCAGGAATGCAAGGCTGGCTCAACATCCATAAGTCAATCAATGTCATTCATCACATCAATAAAGCAAAGCCAAAAACCACATGATTATCTCAATAGATGCAGAGAAAGCCTTTGACAAAATCCAACATCCATTCATGCTCAAAACTCTACAAAAAATGGGAATAGATGGGAAATTCCTCAAGATAGTGGAGTCTATATATAGCAAACCTACAGCCAACATCATACTCAATGGACAAAAGCTGAAAGCTTTCCCCCTCAGATCGGGGACTAGACAGGGCTGTCCACTGTCACCGTTACTCTTCAACATAGTATTGGAAGTTCTTGCCAAAGCAATCAGGCAAGAGAAAGAAATCAAAGGAATACGGACTGAAAGGGAAGAAGACAAGCTCTCACTATTTGCAGATGATATGATAGTATGCATAGAAAAAACCTAAAGAATCCAGCAGAAAACTACTGGAAGTTATTAGGCAATATAGCAAGGTATCAGGCTACAAAATCAATGTACAAAAATCAGTGGCATTTCTTTATGCAAACACTAAATCTGAAGAAGAAGACATCCAGAAATCACTCCCATTTACTGTTTCAGCAAAATCAATCAAATACCTAGGAATAAAGTTGACCAAAGAAGTGAAAGACTTGTATGCTGAAAACTATGAGTCGCTACTCAAGGAAATAGAAACTGATACCAAGAAATGGAAATATATCCCATGCTCATGGATTGGAAGAATAAATATCATCAAAATGAATACTCTCCCCAGAGCCATATACAAATTTAATGCAATACCCATCAAAGTTCCACCAGGCTTCTTTAAGAGAATAGAACAAACACTACAATCATTTATCTGGAACATGAAAATACCTAGAATTGCCAAAACCATCTTGAGGAAAAGAAACAGAAATGGAGGCATCACACGCCCAGACCTGAAACTATATTATAAAGCCATCAACATCAAAACAGAATGGTACTGGAACAAAAATAGGCACACAGACCAGTGGAACAGAATTGAAAGCCTAGAAATAAATCCCCACACCTATGGACATCTAATCTTTGATAAAGGGGCCCAAAGGATTAAATGGAAAAAGGAGGCTCTCTTCAATAAATGGTGCTGGGAAAACTGGGTTGTAACATGCAGAAGAATGAAATTGAACCACTTTATCTCACCAGAAACAAAAATCAACTCCAAATGGATCAAAGACTGAGATTTCAGACCAGAAACAATCAAATACTTAGAGGAAAACATTGGTAAAACACTTTCCCACCTACACCTCAAGGACATCTTTGATGAATCAAACCCAATTGCAAGGAAGACTAAAGCAGAAACAAACCAATGGGACTACATCAAATTGAAAAGCTTCTGCACATCCAAAGAAACTATTAAACAAAAAAAGAGACCCCTCACAGAATGGGAGAAGATCTTCACATGCCATACATCACACAAGAAACTAATCGCCAAAATATATAAAGAGCTCAGCAAACTTAGCACCAAAAAAGCAAATGACCCCATTCAAAAATGGGCAGAGGATATGAACAAAACATTCACCACAGAGGAGATCCAAAAGGCTAACAAACATATGAAAAACTGCTCTAGGTCACTGATTGTCAGAGAAATGCAAATTAAGACAACACTAAGATACCACCTCACTCCTGTAAGAATGGCATACATCAAAAAGGACAGCAGCAACAAATGCTGGAGAGGTTGTGGGGACAGAGGAACCCTTTTACATTGCTGGTGGGAATGTAAATTGGTCCAGCCTCTGTGGAGAGCAGTCTGGAAAACTCTCAAAAGGCTAGACATGGACCTGCCATATGATCCAGTAATTCCTCTCCTGGGGTTATACCCCAAGGACTCCATATCACCCAACCAAAAAGAGGTGTGTACTCCTATGTTCATAGCAGCACAATTCATAATAGCTAAAACCTGGAAGCAACCCAGGTGCCCAACAACAGATGAGTGGCTGAGAAAGCTGTGGTATATATACACAATGGAATACTATGTAGCTATCAAGAACAATGAACCCACCTTCTCTGACCCATCTTGGACAGAGCTAGAAGGAATTATGTTAAGTGAGCTAAGTCAGAAAGATAAAGATGAGTATGGGATGGTCCCACTCATCAAAAGAAGTTGAGTAAGAAGATCAGAAAGGGAAACTAAAAGCAGGACCTGACCAAATTGTAAGTAGGGCACCAAAGTAAAAACCCTGTGGTGAGGGGTAGACATGCAGCTTCTTGGGACAGTGGGGAGTTGGAGTGGGTGTGAGGGATGGGTCACAGTCATTTGGTGGTGGGAATGGTGTTTATGTACACTCCTAGTAAAATGCAGTCATATAAATCACTAGTTAATTAATATGAGAGGGGGAAAATTAATTGTATGTCTCGAAGTTTTTCAAAACACAAACTGAATCTTTTCAATATATAGGCTGTGTAATTGATATGCAGACTCTCTCAAAAGCCTAGACCAAATAGATCAGAAGCAAACAATAGCACAACTATATACAAGATACTGGGTACTGTACAGCAAACCCTAACAAAAGGACTTTTCAAAGTTAACCCAATTACCAACTAATGTGATGATAACACTAACTATCGATTGTCTTTTTGAACCCTTAAACAGCAGGAACCTCACATCTCCACTATAGAGCCTCTACTTCCCCCAGTCCTGGAACCCTTGGATAGGGCCCACTTTCTCGTATGCCTCTACCAATCCATATCAAATAATATTGCATCTGCCGATCACAACCGAACCAATGCAACAATTGCCACCTCAACATGCTTCACATCAGACTGTGTCCAGAGACTTCAAGTGTGGAATGACAACCCTTCAGCTTCATTACTCGGGTGAGACCTTTCCTTTCATAGTATTCTCTAATTCCATCTCAGGTAGTTCACTTTCTAACAAAGTCCCAAAACCTAGATATACACTAGTTTCTGTGAGAGAGAGCATATGTTCACATGTATCCGTAAACTACTGCAAAATATATACCTGAAAGCAGAAGTACACTAGAGTTTGCAGTGAGTACCTCCCTAACACTTCCTCTCCACTATTCCAAGCTTTGGGTCCATGATTGCTCAACAAATTGTTTGGCTTCATATGTTAACTCTCTTTTCAGTTACCAGGTTCCAGATGCCATCAGGATGCCGGCCAGGCTTCCCTGGACTGAAGACCCCACCAATGTGTCCTGGAGCTCAGCTTCCCCAGAGACCCACCCTACTAGGGAAAGAGAGAGGCGCAGACTGGGAGTATGGACCGACCAGTCAACGCCCATGTTCAGCGGGGAAGCAATTACAGAAGCCTGACCTTCTACCTTCTGCAACCCACAATGACCCTGGGTCCATGCTCCCAGAGGGATAGAGAATGGGAAAGCTATCAGGGGAGCGGATGGGTTATGGAGATTGGGTGATGGGAATTGTGTGGAATTGTACCCCTCCTACCCTATGGTTTTATTAATTAATCCTTTCTTAAATAAAAAAGAAAAAGAAAAAAAGAAACTACTGAGTGGCTTCAAGAATACATCCATTGTGTTGGAATATATGGTAGTTCCAACCAACCAGAGTTGAGAAATCCCAGAACACCCCAATCATTCAACTGAGAGCCCAAAGAGAACAGACCTGACCACACTGCATGGAATACTTTAAAACCACCCTATGAGAGCTGTTTTTTTAATATTTATTTATTTATTCCCTTTTGTTGCCCTAGTTGTTTTACTATTGTAGTTATTATTATTGTCATTGTTGTTGGATAGGCCAGAGAGAAAGGGAGGGTGGGGGAGACAGAGAGGGGAAGAGAAAGATAGACACAGACCTGCTTCACCGCTAGTGAAGTGACTCCCCTGCAGGTGGGAAGCCAGGGGCTCAAACTGGGATCCTTACACTGGTCCTTGTGCTTTGCACCACGTGCACTTAACCCACTGCACTACTACCCGACTCCCTATGAAAGCTATTTTTAAAGTCCAAAATGACTGTAGTTTTTTCATATAAATTAATTTTCTACGAGTAAAATTAGCCTATACTCCTGCCTGAAGAAATCATATTAAATGAGATAAGCCAGAAAGAGAAGGATAAATATGGGATGATCTCACTCACAGACAGAAGTTGATAAATAAGAACAGAAAAGGGAAACACAAGTAGAGCCTAGACTGGATATGGTGTATTGCATCAAAGTGAAGGTCTTGGGTTGGGGTTGGGGGGGAGATTTCAAGTCCTGGTACAAGACAGTAGAGAAGGACCTGGGCTGGGAGTGAGAGTATTTTGCAGAAAATTAAGAAATTTTATACATCATTTACACTGCAAATACTGTAAAGCATTAATCTTCTCAATAAAAAAAGAAATAACAAAATGCAAAGACTCAACAATCTCCATTTGTAAAAATTAAGTTATAACAGACATGATAAATAAGAAATCATGTGTGACAATTATTAGATGAAAAAAATAAAAGAAACAGAGTGAGAATAATAAAGATGCTGAACATGAATGTCTAAAATCAGCCACTGTAAATATATTTAAGAGAAATGTAGGAAATAGATGTTTCAATACCAAATTGAGACAATGGATGCCTAATTTTAGTGGCAATATAGAAACTATAAAAAAATAACCAACAATAAATTTGGCATATACAATAAAAGATGTAGTTCTAGGAGACAGCATACTAGATAGACTCACTGGCATATGAGAGCAGCACAGCACCACGGGAAGTTCCATGGATTGTAGAGCAGAGCTGTGGTATCTCGCCCTCTCTTTGTGTCTCCTTTTCTCTCTGCCTATCTCTCTCTCTCTTTATGAAATTAAAAAGAATAAAACCTCAGCCTGGAAACAAATAAATAGTATAGTCATCTACTGAAAAATCTGGTAGATGGTCATAAAAGCAGATTAGACATTAAAGCAGAAAAGATCAGGGAACTTTGTGGTCCGGGATGTGGCGCAGTAGTAAAGCTTTGGGCTCTCGAGTATGCGGTCCCGAGTTTGATCCCTGGCAGCACATGTGCTATAGTGATGTCTGGTTCTTTCTCTCTCCTCCTATCTTTCTCCTATCTTTCTCATAAATAAATAAAATCTTTAAAAAAAAAAACAGACACAGGGAGTCGGGCTGTAGCGCAGCGGGTTAAGCGCTGGTGGCGCAAAGCACAAGGACCGGCATAAGGATCCCGTTTCGAACCCCGGCTCCCCACCTGCAGGGGAGTCACTTCACAGGCGGTGAAGCAGGTCTGCAGGTGTCTATCTTTCTCTCCTCCTCTCTGTCTTCCCCTCCTCTCTCCATTTCTCTCTGTCCTATCCAACAACGACAACAACAATAATAACTACAACAATAAAACAACAAGGGCAACAAAAGGGAATAAATAAATAAAATAAATATTTTTTTTAAATTTTTTAAAAAGACACAAATATAATGAATTTACCATTAATAAAAGAGAAAAGGGGGTTCAATGAAGAAAAGTCAGGTACTTAGACAACTGTATATTCACTGTAAAAAGTTAATAGCAGGTCTGCAGGTGTCTTTCTCTCCCCATCTCTGTCTTCCCTTCCTCTCTCCATTTCTCTCTGCCCTATCCAACAATGATGACATCAATAACAACAACAGTAATAACTACAATAACAATAAAAAACAAGGGCAACAAAAGGGAAAATAAATAAATATTAAGAAATTTTAAAAATATATATCCTTTAAAAAACGTTAATATAGACACAAACCTCACACCTCTCACAAAGATTAGCTCAAGGGGCCTGTGAGATAGTTCACCTGGCAGAGTATGTGACTTGCCAGGCACAAACCTCAAGTTCCAGCTCCTGGCACACAACAATGGAGTGCCATAGGCCCAGGGGAGCTTCAGAGCTAAGGTTTCTCTCTTTCTCTTTCTGTTTGTCTGTCTCTCCTTCTCCATATATATGTGTGTGTGTGTGTGTGTGTGTGTGTGTATACACATATACATGTACATAAATGTATGTGAAACAAAGTCATGACAGAGTAGTGAAATTGCATATGCACAAGATATTTTATATATACACAGAACTATAAAACTCCTAGACCATAGTGGAGAAAAAACTTAGGTAACCTTAAACTGGCAATGACTTAATAGATAAAACACTGAAAATATATATATGAAAGAAAATATTGCTAACATGGACTTCACTACAGTTTTAAAACTTCTTCTCTTCAAAAGACAGAAAGTAAAAAGCAAACCAGACTGGGAGAAAATCATTATTAAACATATGTCTAGGGCCAGAAAAAAAAAGTTCATTTGGATAATGTATTGCTTTGCTTTGCACACAACCCAGGTTCAAGCCCAGCCCCAACACACTGACGATAGCTACAGTGCTAAAAAGTCTTAAGACCAACAATAAGAAAAAAAAAATTTTCCCACCAGGGTTTTAATTGGGAGTTGGTACATGCATGCATGGCAACTCTATCATCCACAGAAGTCATTTTTCCCTTTTTTAAACCTTTACTTTTTACTAGATAGATACAGAGGTAGAGAAGGAGGAGGAAAATAAAGAAGGAGAGAGAACGAGAGATACCTGCAGCACTGCTCCACTTCTTAAGACTTTCCCTCCCCCTCCCCTAGAAGATGGGAACCAAGGGCTTGAGCCCAGGTCTTCACCTCATACATGATAATATATATAACACACTCGATGTGCCATCACTTGGCCCCATAAAAATAAAATATTTAAAACCCAATTTTAAAATGGACATTGACAAAATATCTAAACAGACATTTGACCAAACAGATACACAGGAAAAAATAAGTAGACACATAAAAAAGTTTTTTTCAGCAGCACATCACTAGAGAATGACAAATTTAAATGCTAATGAGATATCACATTGCAAATCTTCTGTTACATCCTAATAAACCCATTTAGTTGAAAGTATTGTAAGTCAAGAATATTATCTGAGAGAAGTGATTCATTGACACTACCCAGCATCATGAGAGAGCATTATGCCAAAGATTCTGCTGAATGTGTGTTATTTTTACACTACCACCATCAATCATCCACACAATGGAACTATTCGGTGATATAAAGAAATAATCTATCAAATGTAAACAGATGAAGCTTAAATATATACTGCTAAGTGAAAGAAGTTAATCTGAAAAAATACACACTATATAATCTAACAACATGATATTCTGACAAACTAGAAAAGAGGTTAAAAAAAATCAGCCCCTGCACCTGCAGGAGGGGACACTTCACAAGCAGTGAAGCAGGTCTGCAGGTATCTATCTTTCTCTCTCCTCTATCTCCCCATCTTCTCTCAATTTCTCTCCTGTCAATTAAAATTAAAATTAAAAAAAAAGAAGGAAGAAAAAAAAGAAAGAAAAGGTCACTGAGAGCAGTGGATTCATATAAAAAGGAAACATGGACTTCCAGGAGGTGTGGCCGTGGAAGAACTGGGACCAAAGCACCTCTCCTCCCAAAACAACAAATAAACACAACAAGAGACCCAACTGAAGTCATAATCTACAGCTGAAAGTTCTGCAGCCTCAGGTGGATGCTCATGTGCTGTCGGAGCAAAAAGGGGTGTGGACGCAGGTTGAAGAACAGCAAAGTCAAATCAGAGCTCTGGGTAGCATGGGCTCTGAGCTGTGCCATTTTGGTGATTTCACTTTAATAACCGCAAGCAAGTAACATGTTCCTAGTGTCATAAGAAAAGAGACAAGGGCTTAAAACCTCTCAGTCTTTGACTCAAGGGGCCTTTAGCCTTCTGAATTCAAGGCAAGGACACAACATAAAATAGGGCATTTGTGACCACAAGACAGCCCAAAACAACTACCCCCCCCACCCCGTCCCATATGCCACAGATCATACAAGCAAGAAAAACCTAGAGATCACAACAGCATCACCTGCTGGCCATCAATAACCAGCACAAAAAATGCACAAGCAGAGAAACAGAACTAAACGGCCAACTATGCTATATCAGACAGACAGAAATGAAACAGAGGAAATCCAAGGAATTACAAATTTAGAGAGACCCTCAGAGACAGGCTACACAGAGCTCATTATAAGTGCTCACCAAGAATTTAAGCAAGAATTAAAAGAGTATGTTACTATGTAATTAAAATGCATGAGAGGTGAACTTATAACAGACATCACTAAGTTTTTGAAAGAAGAACATCAGTCAGAACTCCAGGGAGTAAAAGACACCCTAACTGCAACCCATGCCCAGGTAGAAGGCTTAGCAAATAGATCCACACATTCAGAAGAAATAATCTCCAGTCCAGAAGATACAGCCTGGCCACTCTTTCAATTCAAAGATGGGGGAGAGGAGTGGTTTAGAAAGACTGAAACAACTCTCTGTGAAATTGCAGATTCCATCAAAAGATTGACTATAAGAGTGATAGGTATGTCTGGAGAGGAAGACAAGGCCAAAGACCCAGAGTCCATTTTCAGAGCAATTTAGCTGACAGATTCCCTCACTTAGGAAACCATCAGAACACTCGCATTCAAGAGGCAGAACAATAACCCAGATTTATAAATACAAAAAGACCAACAACAAGGCACATTATTGTAAAACTATCAAAAATCAATGACAAGGGGAAAAATGCAGGCTGCTGGGGAAAGGAAAGAAGTTATATACAGAGGCAGAGCTATAAGACTTTCATCAGACTTCTCTTTACAAACTCTAGAGTCAAGGAGAGAGTGGAATGACATACTCAAAAGTTCTAAAGGAGAGGGAATTCCAGCCACAAATATTGTATCCTGCAAAATTATCCTTCAAATATAAGAGAGATAATGGTTTTCTAAAATATTCAGGAACTAAAGGAATTTTCCACAGTCAACCCCACCTTACAAGAACTATTGAACGAGTCCCACAAGACAGGAGGAAGTAAAGGAGTACACACGTTCCAAACACCAAGTTGCAGATGCTACCATAATGTTAACCTGACTCGCCTGGACAGACAACTTCACCAATGTACCCTAGAATCTCACATCTCCTGCCCCAGTAGGGAAAGACAGGGACAGGCTGGGAGCATGGATCAATCTGTCAATACCCATGTTCATCAGAGAAGCAATTACAGAAGCCAGACCTCCCACCTTCTGCATCCCATAATGACCCTGGGTCCATGCTCCCAGAGAGATAAAGAATAGGAAAGCTTCCAGTGGAGGGAATGGGATATGTAACTTTGGTGGTGGGAAATGTGTGGAATTTCACCCCTCTTATTCTATGGTTTTGTCGATATTTTCTATTTTACAAATAAAAGGGAAAAAAATCAAGGGAAAAAAAAAAGGAAACACTAACAAAAACCAAAGGATAAGAGGGGTACAACTCCACACAATTCCCACCATGAGAACTCTGTATTCCATCCCCTCCCCTGATATCTTTCCTATTCTTTATACCTCTGGGAGTATGGACCCAGGGTCATTATGGGGTGCCAAAGGTGGAAGGTCTGGCTTCTGTAATTGCTTCCCTGCAGAACATGGGCATTGGCAGGTCAACCCATACTCCCATCTTGTCTCTCTCTTTTCCTAGTGGGGCAGGGTTCTGGGGAAGTGGGGCTCCAGGACATATTGGTAGGGTCGTCTACCCAGGGAAGTCCGGTTGGCATCATGTTAGCATCTAGAACATGGTGGCTGAAAAAAGAGTTAACATATAGAGCCAAACAAATTGTTGACTAATTATGAACTTAAAGGCTGGAATAGTTCATATGAAGAGTTGGGGGGATCTCCGTTTTGTAGATAGTTAGTAGGCATATTTTAGTTGGCAAACGCTAGAAGAAGAAAAGTTATATGCCAAAGAGCCCATGACTGTACTAGATGTCAGGCTCAGGAGAGAAAAAAAAAAAAACTAGTATAGTCATGGGCTCACTTATTTTTAATGAACAGTGGTGATTCATGGAATCAATGTATACAGCAGTTTTTTTGTAGAAATTATTAATAGAATGCTGGTTCTAAACTTTATATAAAAACTCAGAAAACCAGGGGCTGTGTGGTGGCACACCCGGTTGAGTGCACATGTTACAAAGTGCAAGGACCCATGTTCAAGCCCCTGCTCCCCACCTGTAGAGGGAAAGCTGTGCGAGTGGTGAAGCAGGGCTGCAGGTGTCTCTCTGTCTCTCTTTCTCTCTATCACCCCTTCCCTCTCGATTTCTGGCTATCTCTATCCAATATATAAAAATAAAGATAATAAAAAAATCCTTAAATACTCAAAATACTCAGAATGAAGCAATTTTTTAAAAGGAAGAATAAATTTTAAAAATTATACCACTTGATTTTACAAGTTGCTATAAAACTATAATAATTAAGAAAGTGTGATATTGTTGTAAGGTTAAACATATAACTAGAATCATACAGTTTGCATTTAAATAATGACATGAAAAGTACTTAATGTCATAAGTCATTAGATGCAGGAGGTGATTCAGTGGTATAGTACTTGCCATGAGTATGTAAAGTTCTGGGTTCAATCCTTGGCACCACTTGAAAACAGCAAAATGAGTATGAATTCCATGGATGGTGGAATAGTAGGCCAGTGTTTTCTTTCTGTCTCTCCTTCTCTTTCTCACTTTCTTCCCTGAACTTCCCTCCACTTTCTCCATATAGACATTTTCCACAATTTTTAAATTTACATTAAATTAAATTTATTAAATGTGTGACAGAGAGGTAGTACAGTGGATAAAGCACTGTACTCTCAAGCATGTGATGATTTCCAACATCACATGTCCAAAAATGATGTTCTCTCTGGCTCTCACTAATAAATATAATTTAAATTAAAACTAGAATGAGATACTACCATATGCTCAATAGTATGGCTAATATAAAACTAATAAGGTCAAAATGCCACACAAAAATGTGGGGCAGTCTGAATTCTCATACACTGCTACTGGAAGCACAGAATGTTATTCCATTTGGAAGACTCTTGTCAGTTACTTATAAGGCAAAGTATATGCCTACTATTTGACCTAGCAATTCTACTTGTAGATATGTATCCAAATGAAATAAAAACGGAGCCCATAAAAACAACTGTGGAAGAATATGCATAACATGATTGGGAAAAGGAAATATATAATGGAATATTAATCAGCTATTTTTAAAAATGGGGTCAGAAAATTACTTAACTAGTAAAGCACATGCCCAACCATATGTGAGACGTTAGGTTCAACCCTCTACACCATGCAGAAATACCATGAATGGAAAGCACCAAGGAGATTTCAGGGATGGTGGAACAAAAAAATGTATCTCTCCTTCTCTCCATTCTCTCTCTCTTTTTTTTAAATTTTTTATTTAAGAAAGGATTAACAAACAAAAACATAAGGTAGGAGGGGTACAACTCCACACAATTCCCACCACCCAATCTCCATATCCCACCCCCTCCCATGACAGCTTTCCCATTCTCTAGCCCTCTGGAAGCATGGACCCAGGGTCATTGAGGGTTGCAGAAGGTAGAAGGTCTGGCTTCTGTAATTGTTTCCCCGCTGAACATGGGCGTTGACTGGTCGGTCCATACTCCCAGTCTGTCTCTCTCTTTCCCTAGTAAGGTGTGTCTCTGGGGAAGCTGAGCTCCAGGACACATTGGTGGGGTCTTCAATCCAGGGAAGCCTGGCCAGCATCCTGGTGGCATCTGGAACCTGGTGACTGAAAAGAGAGTTAACATACGAAGCCAAACAATTTGTTGAGCAATCATGGATCCCAAGCTTGGAATAGTGGAGAGGAAGTGTTAGGGGGGGTACTCACTGCAAACTCTAGTGTACTTCTGCTTTCAGGTATATATTTTGCAGTAGTTTATGGGTACGTGTGCACATAAGCTCTCTCTCACAGAAACTGGTGTATATCTAGGTTATGGGACTTCGTTAGAAAGTGAACTACCTGAGATGAAATTAGAGTGTACTATAAAAGGTCTCACGCGAGTAATGAAGCTGAAGGGTTGTCATTCCACACGTGAAGTCTCTGGACACAGTCTGAGGTGAAGCATGTTGAGGTGGCAATCGTTGCGTTGGTTAGGTTGTGATCGACGGATGCAATATTATTTGGTTTGGATTGGGAGATGCATACGGGAAAGTGGGCCCTATCCAAGGGTTCCAGGACTGGGGGAAGTAGGGGCTCTATAGTGGAGATGTGAGGTTCCTGCTGTCTTAGGGTTCAAAAAGACAATCGACAGTTAATGTTATCATCACATTATTTGTTAATTGGGTTAACTTTGAAAAGTCCCTTTGTTATGGTTTGCTGTACAGTATCCAGTATCTTGTATATAGCTGTGCTATTGGATGCTTCTAATCTACTTGGTCTAGGCTTTTGAGAGAGTCCGCATATCAAATACACAGCCTATATATTAAAAAGATTCAGTTTGTGTTTTGAGAAACTTTGAGACATACAATTGATTTTCCCCCTCAATTCTCTCTTTTTGTCTCTCAAACTTTCAAAAATATAACTCTCAAAAATATATAGAAGAGAACATGTCTACAGATCCAGTCAGCATCCTGCCATGGATGTTGAAGGTGGGGCCCAGCTGGGTAAATAGAATGGCCTGTCTAGTCTTCCTCCAAACTGACAGCAAAGAGACAACAATATCAAATATAAAAACAGACTTTGCACAGCCCCACCACCACCATTACAGAACAACAAAAAGACTAGAAGATATCTATAAGGTGTAGAACTCTGGTCTGGGGGTGGAATGGGCATGTGCTTTACCAGAGTGGGAGGCAGTCTGTGTTGAAATCCTAGCAACCCAAATCTATTCCTAAAACTCTGCAATGACGCAAAATAGAAAATTAAAGCCATAAAGAAAGAGAAAGTGAGTTGTAGAAGTTTGCAGAGCTCTAGTGGACTCAGTTATATTGGAGTTCAGTGTCCAAAATAAAAGATGTTTGGTTAATCTCAAAATCTTCCCTGCTAGACCCAGAGTGCATGCAGAGCTGTCAGTACCTAGACTGAGACCACAAATACATTCTCAGACCTGAACCCCTATCCACAGCAACCGGGTAACTGCAGAGCACGCGTAATGCCGAGATACTGGAGAACTAACCAGGTCCAAACACAGACCCTCTCCTCAAGTCCAAGTCTTCCCAGAGCAGCAAAAAAATGAAAATGCAGAGAACACTACACTGTTAGATCATGACAAGCAGAAGAAAACTCTAAATTCAACAGGGTTATATAAATCTTCTAAAGAAAGCCTTCTAGCTCTATTCTAAATTCTGACAACATCTCCCCAGATATTATTTTTAGTCCACCTGTATGTTAACTATCAGGATCAGGCAAAAATTACTGAAGTCACGGGCTCCTTGGAACATACCTAAAATAGAATTCCTAGCTTCTTCCCAAACTAAGACCCTTAATTTCATCTGCTCTATTCCTACCTGTTTATTAAACAAGTTATACTGCTTTATATCTTACTGCCTTTCAGCCACCAAGTTGCAGATGTCTCTCTGTTTCTCTATCTATCTATCTATCTATCCCCCTATCAATTTCTCTCTATCCTATTCAATAAAATGGAATAAAAATGGCCACCGGGAGCAGTGGATTCGGAGAGGTGCCATCCTGACTTCCCTGGGCAGACAACCTCAGCAATGTGTCTCAAAGTTATCTCCCCAGAGCCCTGTCCCACTAGAGAAAGATAGAAACAGGCTGGGGATATGGATCGACCTGTCAATGTCCATGTCCAGAGAAGAAGCAATTACAGAAGCCAGACCTCCCATGTTCTGCACCCCATGGACATCTCTGGTCCATACTTCCAGAGGATAAAGACTAGGGAAGCTTCCAATGGAAGGGGATGGGTATATGGTGTGGGAATTGTATGAATTGGATCCCTCTTATCCCACAATCTTGTCAATCATAAGTAAATCACTAATAATAATAATAAGTGAAGTTGAAAAATAAAAAAACACAAAACATAACTTGGAATAGGTTTGGTATATTGCACCAACATAAAGACTCTGGGTTTTTTTTTTTTTCAAGTCGAGAGAGAGAGAGAGAGAGAGAAAGAAAGTTCTCAAGGGAAGTTATATAGAAACCAGAAACTCCAGTAGTGCCATCAGTTAGTGTGCGGTACTTATACATAAATAATACAGTAGCTGAACTAAAAAAAAAAACAGTGGAGGGGTCCACCTGCAGAAAAATAGAGACCAAGTAGCAAAGAGGTGATGTATGGGAGTGAGTAGAAGTAGAAGAAACCATCAAGCAAGTCTAGAAAAATTAAAAGAATTGAAACAAATAAATAAAAAAATAAGAGACTTGTGGGATATCAAGAAGAATAGCACTCACATCACATAATAGGGGTGACAGAAGAAGAAAGAAAGGAACAGAATTCTTATTAGAAGAAATATTAGCCAAGAATTCCCCCATAGTGAAAGAGAGCATTTCTTCAACCTATGAAACTCTGAGTGTTCCAAACACAACAAAAGCAAGCATGAGCTCAACAAAGCACATAATATTTAGCAAAATCAAGGATAAGAAGACAATTTTAATAAAAGTAAGAGAAAGGGGGGCAGATGGTGGTGCACCAGGTTAAGCGCAAATAGTACAAAGCGCAAGGATCCCAGTTCAGGCCCCCAGCTCCCCACCTGCAAGGGGGTCACTTCACAAGAGGTGAAGCAGGTCTACAGGTGCCTTTCTCTCTCCCTCTCTATCAATTTCTCTCTGTCCTATATGAAAAAATTGCCACAGGAGCAGTGATTCATAGTGTAGGTACCAAGAAGCCCCAGTGATAACCCTGGAGGCAAAAAAAAAAAAAAAAAAGGTAAGAGAAAAATCAAATAATCATTTAGAAAGAAACCTCCATAAGACTATCAGTTGATTTCTCAACAGAAGCTCTAAGAGTCAGAAAGAACTTGCAGGATGTATTTATAGGTTTTTAATAGAAAGTACCTCTAGCCAAGAATACTTTATCCAGCTAGGTTCTCACTCAGGTTTGAAGAAAAGTGAAAGGAATTCCAGACAAGTAACAGTTAAGAAAGTCATTACCAACAAACCATCCCTACAAGAAATACTAAAGGTACTTATATACAATGAAAATAGAATTATTTCACCCAGAGGGAGAAATAAGACAGAAAAAGCAAGTGAAGTCAAATGAGGTCAAACCTTTGGACTCAGACTTTAGAAGCTAAATTGTTAAAGGGGATCTTGGAACAGGAGGACTGGTCTGTAAGGGTGAAAGGGGGCCAGTGGACCTTGGTGGAAAACTATAAATACTCCAGGGGTGGGCATTATTCACTAGTATTTACCCCTGCCACCTTAGTGATGGGCCTAGGATTCACTCCAGGTTTTATTTTTCTTTCTTTCATTATAAATGAAACAAAAAACTTCATCAAAATCTTCCTTAGCTGGGAAGACAACTCAACATGCCAGATTTGTAGACCTGAGGTCCCAGATTCAGCTCCCTGACACCATTGTAAGCTGGAGCTCAGCAGTCCTCTAATCTTGGTTAATCAATCTCTCTCTCTCTCTCTCTGTCTCTCTCTCTCCATCCCCCTCTCAGCCCCCTCCCCCTCCCTCTTCCTCTCTATCTTCCTCCCCTTCTCCCTTCCCACCTGCTGCCCTCTCATAAAAATAAATAAACCTTAGAAGCATCCAATAGCACAGCTATATACAAGATACTGGATACTGTACAGCAAACCATAACAAAAGGACTTTTCAAAGTTAACCCAATTAACAAATAACGTGATGATAACATTAACTATCGATTGTCTTTTTGAACCCTAAGACAGCAGGAATCTCACATCTCCACTATAGAGCCCCTACTTCCCCCAGTCCTGGAACCCTTGGATAGGGCCCACTTTCCCGTATGCATCTCCCAATCCAAACCAAATAATATTGCATCCGTCGATCACAACCTAACCAACGCAACGATTGCCACCTCAACATGCTTCACCTCAGACTGTGTCCAGAGACTTCACGTGTGGAATGACAACCCTTCAGCTTTATTACTCGGGTGAGACCTTTCCTTTTATAGTACACTCTAATTCCACCTCAGGTAGTTCACTTTCTAACAAAGTCCCATAACCTAGATATACACCAGTTTCTGTGAGAGAGAGCTTATGTGCACACGTATCCATAAACTACTACAAAATATATACCTGAAAGCAGAAGTACACTAGAGTTTGCAGTGAGTACCCCCCTAACACTTCCTCTCCACTATTCCAAGCTTGGGATCCATGATTGCTCAACAAATTGTTTGGCTTCATATGTTAACTCTCTTTTCAATCAGCAGGTTCCAGATGCCACCAGGATGCTGGCCAGGCTTCCCTGGATTGAAGACCCCACCAATGTGTCCTGGAACTCAGCTTCCCCAGAGACACACCTTACTAGGGAAAGAGAGAGGCAGACTGGGAGTATGGACCAACCAGTCAACGCCCATGTTCAGCGGGGAAGCAATTACAGAAGCCAGACCTTCTACCTTCTGCAACCCTCAACGACCCTGGGTCCATGCTCCCAGAGGGCTAGAGAATGGGAAAGCTATCATGGGAGGGGGTGAGTTATGGAGATTGGGTGGTGGGAATTGTGTGGAGTTGTACCCCTCCTACCTTATGTTTTTGTTCATTAATCCTTTCTTAAATAAAAAATTTTTTTAAAAATAATAATAAATAAATAAATAAATCTTTTAAAAAACTTCCTTAGTTATGCACATAATCTCCCTGGTACTTTTGTTTCTACAGGAAAATTTCCCAAAGTGGGAATGGTGAATAAAAAAGACAAGTGTGCTATTTGTTTTAATAGATATTGCAGATTACATTCTACAAAAAAAAGGTTGTAGAAATCTCATTTAGTGTTCAGTCTGATATATTTTATGTTACTGCAGACTGGCTTCAGAAATGGAAATAAATTATGAACATAGCATAATAATAATTTTGGGCAATTCATCTATCTTCAAGGGAAAAACTTGAGTAACACATCTAAGCCCATAGATAACCAAGCTATTCTATCAAATTATATCCTCAGAGGCATGATGGCTGAGAACTCAGACCACCAAGGGTAAGGGACCACTGAAGCCTGTAGTATAAAATCTCTGTGACCTTGAATAGCTTGCTAAACTGTTTCCTACCTGAGATACCTCATAAAGAAAAATGTAAATAATAATAGGGCCTATATCATGGAAGATTAAATAAAGATAATGTAAAGAGCCTGGTACATGGAGAGCAGTCTCTGATTCAAGGAAAGGGATCTATAAGTGTTAATTATTACTGTCCCTTGGCTTGGGGACAGAAACAGCAACAAATTGCTTAATGCTTCTGATCTCCATTTTCTTATCTGCAAAATTGGGACAATAATACCATTTGATAGAGCACAGTCAGAAAAAAAAATGAATGTCACATTGACTTTACAGTTGAAGTAGTTAATGTCACTGTTAAGATGCAATGCTATCAGGGAGACACTAAGCATATGCAACTGCAGGAGTAAGAGTGTGGCATGATGACTCTCACTACTTTCTAAAAGTCAAGAGAAACCTCAGCTCCTGCCAAGATTGGTGATACTATACTGACTTCTTGGAAGGCCATGCAAACCTTCCGGAATGCAGAAAGAAATCAACAGGCACCCCCAGAAGATGTGTTTCCCTCCACCATGAATCATACATGTGGATTTTTTTTTTTGTTTTACAGAGTGGCTCTGAGCATCAAAAGGACACCCCCCACCCCAGCACCAGTAGTGACAGTGCACTTCCTCCTTCTATACCACTTCTGCAAGGCTCCCTGATAACTCACCCAGTCAAGTACACACCTTATCAGAGCACTTCTGCAGCTGTGTCCTTCTTGAGGAACATGTGCCAGGGCAAATATCTTGCCAGCTGGTTAGGCTGCCAGATGGCTCCACATGCAGATGACATAGAGAGAGTCAGCCATTTGAGTGATCTGCATTCACTGCACCTTGACTAAGTCCAAAGACCCAGACTCTGGGCTGAACAAGAGGTGAAGGGTAGTGGGTGAAGATGACATAGAACAGTTTCTGCCCTACATAACACAGCTGACAGTAAAAAAAAAAAAAAAAAAGGGTGTCTGCAACTGTCACTCAGAATCACATAAGCTTAGCTTTGATTCACTAAATAATCCCAGTGGGTGGTCTGGGAGATGGCGCATTGGACTTTTAAGCACGAGGTCCTGATTTCAACCCCAACAGCACATGTACCAGAGTGATGGCTGGGGTTCTTTCTGTCTCCTCTCCTCTCCTCTCCTCTCCTCTCCTCTCCTCTCCTCTCCTCTCCTCTCCTCTCTTCTCCTCTCTTCTCCTCTCTTCTCCTCTCCTCTCCTCTCCTCTCCTCCCTTCCCTTCCCCTCCCCTCCCCTCCCCTCCTCCTCTCCTCTCCTCTTCTCTTCTCTTCTCTTCTCTCTCTCTCCCCTCCTATCTTCTTCATGAGTAAATAAATAAAATAAAATCCCAATGGTGCTTTTTTCCCCAAGTTTTTGGAGAAACAGAGAGAACTTGAGGGGGAAGGAAGACAAATAGGTGATAGATAGATAGATAGATAGATAGATAGATAGATAGATAGATAAACACACATATAGACAGACAGATAGATAGATAGATAGATAGATAGATAGATAGATAGATAGATAGATAGATAGATAGATAGATACTTGCAGCACTTCTTCACCACATGAGAAGTTTCCCCCATGCAGGTGGGGGCTGGGGCTTGAACCCAGGTCCTTGCACACTGTAACATGCACTCTCAACCTAATGTGCCCCCACCAGGCCCCTGCATTCTTTTTCCTAAATTTTATTTTATCAGTGATTTAATAATGGTTCACAATGTCAGAAGATTACAGGGGAATAGTTCCACCACCACAGTTCCGTGACCCCTCAACTCTTCATCTTGGTTTTGCAGAAACAGCATTTTCCTAGTTTGACCTATCTGTTTTGGCTTCTGTTGTTGCCCACAGGTGGTGCCGGGTACTTCTTTGTATATGCGACCTAGAGATGGGGAGGAGCTTTGAAGTGGCAGAGGATGATTCCCCTTAAACAGAGACCTAGTCTGGCAAGGGAGGAGAACAAGATCCCATACGTCTTTCTCATCCCAGACTGATTCCTGAAAGTGTACATTTTGTTCCTACTTGGACCCAATAGTGCTTTTAGCTGAAAGATACATGTCCCCAGCTGGGTGGATAGCATAATGGTTATGCAAAAGACTCTCATGCCTGAGGCTACAAGGTTCCAGGTTCAATTTGTATAAACCAGAGCTAAGCAGTGCTCTGATCTCTCCCTTCCTCTCCTCCCCATCTCTCTTTTTCACCAAAATAAAATAAAAATATGGAAAACAGTTAGTCTTGGGGACAGATATATCAGCTCAGAAAGTCAAGTAACCTGTGGCTGTTGCCTTGATAATGAGAAGTACAAAAAGCAGTAGTGCACCTGGTTAAGTGCACACAGTACTAAGTACAAGGAGTTCAAGCCCCCAGCTCCCCACCTGCCCAGGAGACACTTCATAAGCAGCAAAACAGATCTACAGGTGTCTATCCTTCTCTCTCCCTCTCCACCTCCCCCTACCCTCTAAATTTCTCTCTGTCCTAGCAAATAAAATGGGGAAAAATGGCTGCCAGGAGCAGTGGATTCATAGTGCAGACACTGAGCACCAGTGATAGCCCTGAGGGAAATAAATATATATATAACAGAGAGTGCTACCAGCAGCTGATGCATCCAGGAAAAGAGCTACAGACAAATCTGTTAACTATTCAGGCCTAGACTCTAAGGCTAGGGGCAATGGCGTGACAGGCTGGGAGGACGGGGTTGTACACAAGGTAGAGCACTTTCAGTGCCCCTTCTTTCTTCTTTGGTTGCTAAGAGCAATGGAGACCTGTCCTCAGGGACACAGTAGGAAAAATAAATACATTTGTAGGTTACATTTCTAAAATGAAATTTTACTTAGTCCCACAAGGAAAAAATACATTCTTATCATTTTAATTACTTAATGTAGTATAGGCTTATGAAGTGTGGGCTTACAGAGGCTCATTCACTTACCCAGCAATGTTTACCAGTACTTATTGTTTGTCAGCTAGTGTTTGGGTAAACAGAATAAGAAATGAATAGGAAACACACAAGTGAATAAATTATTGCAACATAATATGGGAAATGCAATGCATAAATAGGACTCTGGAAGATATAGTAGTCTATTAGTAGGCCTGGTCCCTTTCCTTCATTGGGGAGATTTGTACAGAAGTGTGGATCTGGGAACATTCTCCAGACTTATCCACAGCCAAATCTAATATCTTTAAAAATATTAGATCCTTTCTATTCATTTTCCACATACAACCTATTGTCATATATTGGATTTCCTTAGTCCCTTGATAATAGGACCAAAGCTATCTGGGGATAGGAATAAGTGTTACAACTGCATTGTACACCCCACTGGGGCTCAATGCTCAATGGATTCATAGTACAGGCACCAGCTCCCAGTGATAACTCTGGTGGCAATTATCAAAAAAAGTTATAGTTATATCACTTGGAAGCTGCATTTTTATGTCCATATCTGAAAGAGATGAAAATAACTTTTTTAAAAAATATGTATTTATTTCCTTTTATTGCCCTTGTTGTTTTGTTGTTGAAGTTATTATTGTTACTGATGTCATCATTGTTGGATAGGACAGAGAAATCAAGAGAGGAGTGGAAGACAGAGGGGGGACAGAAAGACACCTGAAGACCTGCTTCATCACTTGTGAAGTGACTCCCCTGCAGGTGGGAAATAGATTAAAATATCTATCCACAAAGATTATACATGAATATCCACAGCATCATTACTCAAAATAGCCAAAATGTGGAAGCAATACAAATGTCCAATCTATGAATGGATAAACAAACGTGGCATATCCATTCAATGGAGTGTTATTCATCTATGAAGTTCTGATACATGTTATAATATGCATGAAACCTTCAAATCACTAACCTAAGTAAAAGTAAAATACAAAAGACCAAGGGGAAGAAAGCACCATAGAGGAAATAATAGAAGAAAACTTCCCAATCCTAAACAACAGAAAGGACACTCTCTCTCCAAGAGAGTCCCAAACAGAATAAATCCAGACCTGAAGACACCAAGACACATCATAGTGACAATGGAAACAAGTAAGGATAAAGAAAGAATCCGGAAGGCTGCAAGAGAAAAACAAAAAGTTACACATAGAGGAAAACCCATAAGACTATCATTAGACTTCTCCACAAAAACTCTAAAAAATCCAGAAGAGAATGGCAAGATATCTACTGAGCTCTCAATGAAAAAGGGTTTCAACCAAGGATAGTATATCCTGCTAGACTGTCATTCAGACTAGATGGAAGGATAAAAACTTTCTCAGACAAGTAACAGTTAAAGGAGGCAACTATCACCAAGCCTGCCCTGAAAGAGGTTCTAAAAGACCTCCTATAAACATGAACAACTTCACCAAAAAAATTCCCATGTATCAGTGCAAACAAAAAATGGTTGAATAATGGTACTCCAGTACCTTAAATCCATAATATCAATAAATGTCAATAGCTTAAATTCACCTATTAAAAGGCACTGAGAAGGAAGATGGATCAGCAAACAACCCAACCATTTGCTGTCTGCAGGGTTCAGCAAATGACACTCAATGCTTAAATAACAGGTAGAAAGTCTAAGGTCATCAGACAAAGAGAGGACTATACATACTCAAAGTGAAAGGATGGAAAACTATCATAAAACTTAATGGACTGGGAGTCGGGTGGTAGTGCAGTGAGTTAAGCTCATGTGGCGCAAAGAGCAAGGACCTGCTTAAGGATCCCGGTTCAAGCCCCCAGCTCCCTACCTTCAGGGGAGTCACTTCACAAGTGGTGAAGCAGGTCTACAGGTGTCTATCTTTCTCTCCCCCTCTCTGTCTTCCCCTCCTCTCTCCATTTCTCTCTGTCCTAGCTAACAATGACATCAATAACAACAGCAATAATAACTAAAACAACAATAAAAAACAACAAGGGCAACAAAAGGGAAAATAATAAATAAATAAATAAATAAATAAGGTAACGGACCACAAAAGAAGACAGGAACAGCTATTCTCATTTTTGACAGTAGACTTTAAAATAAATAAAGTAATAAAAGATACGCATAGACATTACATAGTGATCAAAGTATCAATCAACCAAGAAAATTTAACAATTATTAACATATATGCACCCAATGAGGGCCCATCTAAATATGTCAAACACTTACTGAAAGAGCTACAAACACAAAAGACCTTGTATCATAAAATTCCATTTATATAAAACATCCAAGGAGATGAATAGTGGAAACATGTTTTCCAGGGATGATGGAAAGACAAACAGAAATGGGAAGCAGCTACTAATGGTAAGGAGATTTCTTTCGGGGGTGATGAAAATGTCCTGAAATTAGATGGCGATGATGGCTTCACAATTCTGTCAACTTTACACTTCCGAGGAATGAATTTTATGATATGTGAGTTCTATCTCCAGTAAATTATTTTTAAAGATTAGCAACTGCATAAAAAAATATCAGAAATTGTTTGAGGGCCTATGCATAAGAAACTTGATACATCCCCATATTTGGCAACATTTCTAAAAATGTGCATGCCATTACTAATAAAGAGCTGTGGAACTGAAGGACTTATAAAGCATCAATAATAAAAAATGCTAGAGGAGACGGAATTACACTTCTCTCTATAAGGAAATTATAAATTCTTTGTGATATGAAGAGGCATTGACAGTATGGAAGCAAAGATTACATGAGGAAAATATTAGAGCTATGTCATCAAAACAATAAAAACATCTGAATTTCTGACATTTAATACATTTTCAGTTTTTTTAAGTAAGGTTTTTTGTTCTTTGCTAAATTTTTTAATTGATTTTGTATCTAAAGGGAGTTTTGCTAAGCTGGGAGTGTTTTCAAATCAAATTGTATGAATATGAAGTCTATGCTCCCATCTCATTCTTCCACTCAGGCCCACAGCAGAGCTGTGGTCTTCTGCCCTATTGACTTATTCTCCCTTCTTTCAGGGCACCAGACTCAGGTGCTACCTCAGACCAACAAGCCAAGTATGGACTTCTGGGGCAGCTCTGCTCCAGAACTGGAGCCCTCTCCACTGTTCAGGTGTTCTCAAAGCTTCTCTGTAGGTCCTGGGAATAGTCTTATTTTAGAACAGGTTATCCCTGCTAAAGGCTACTCTGTTTTTAAGGCTTATCTCAAGCAATCAGCCTAATGTCCCTGAAGTCCACAAAGATTACGAAAAGGGAGTCCTTCACAGTTTCTATCTTGGTGTACAAGAAATCAACCTTAGTTCTTGGAATCAAGTTCCCATCAACAATGTAACAACTATGCTTTTGTTTGCTTTTCATCATCCTAGGAATTAATTAACTTCCTGGGCACCAGGGAACAGATCAGGATGCAGGAAGCCATGGGTCTCTGGCTGGGATGAAATCTCAGACTTGACATAACTTTCTCACTCTGAAAAGTGGTATTCAACACATGAAGAAGGAATCAGATTATATGGCTCTTGAAAGGATGAGGAGGGTCAGGTGGTGGTGCACCTGGTTGAGCGTACACATTACAGTGTTCAAGGACCCAGGTTCAAGCCCCTGGTCCCCACCTGCAAGGGGAAAGCTTTGCAAGTGGTGAAGCAGTGTTGCAGGTGTCTCACTGTCTCTCTTCCTCTCTGTCACCCTCTTCCCTCTTGATTTCTGACTGTCTATCAAATAAAATAAAGATAATAATTAAAAAAGACTTGTTCTTTAAAGAAAGAAAGAAAGGATGAGGACTTTTATTCATGCAGAAGAAGGGTAGGTAGATGTATGGAGAACTGGTGGATAGATACCAAAAAAAGCTTCACAATCAATAATAGTTCTTTCCTCACAAGAACTGTGAGCTTCATAATCTAAGAACAATCCTGACCAAAATTAACTCAAAATGGATCAAAGATCTGGATATTAGACCAAAAAGTATAAAGTATATAGCAGAACATACCAGTGAAACATTTCATTACATTAACACTATAGACGTATTTGGAGATGTATTTTGTTTCCCTATCAGCAAGGGAAACAAAAACAAGAATTAACAAATGGGATTATATCAAATTAAAAAGCTTCTTTGTATGAAAAGAAAACTCCATAAGGATAAAGAGGAAACCTAGCAACTAGGAGAACATATTCGCACACCATGCTTCAGACAAGTGGTTAATATAAAACATCTATAAAGAATTCAGGTGGTTCTGGAGGTGAAGCTATGAAGTAGCAGCAGCAGCAGCAGCTGTGTTTCTCTCCTCTCCTCTCCCGGGTCAACTAGGAATACCAAAGGAGACCACCTGGGCCCACAACAAGACAGGACTAGAACGACTTCAGGAACCCACCAAATCACTGGTGAGTGCAAACATGTGTGGTGTGTGAACAGAGAGGAGCCTAGGGAGAGATTAAGTGACTGGTAACAGTCCAGCAGTTTACCAGACAGCCGAAGGGAGGAGAGGACTCCTCTAAGACTCACCAGATGCAACTGTGAGTCTCCACTGCTACTGCCCTCAGAAGCTGGAGCAACAGGGGAGAAGCCCTGGGCTGACACCAGGGGACAGAGAACTAACAAGGAAACTCAGGAGAAGATCTATACCTTGGTGGCATAACGGTGGGGCTGTGAGAGTCTCTTTGCATAACCACTGGATTATCTCTGCCATGCCCTGCTTTATCTCTTGGTCAGAAGTCAGTGATTAAGCTAAGAAGCCTACTTATAGATTAAAAGCCCTCAGGTTCCCATAGCCTACAGGGAAGAAAAAGCTCAAAAGAGGCTTTTAAGCCACTGTGCTCTTACTCAGGGATTAAAATACTATTGAAACAACTGTCAATTTCAACTGTGAACCCTTTAATTACCTAACTTAGACACAAGTCAATCCAAGCAAGAGTGGTCAGTAATTTGAAAAGCACTGAGAGAGGGACCTCACAATACACTATATAAAATGGTTAAACCAACAAGAAATATTGGAGAAATGAACTAGGACAAAAGTCCAGATAAAAGCCCCCAAAGGGTGAAGCACAAAATAATGAGATCAATATCCAAACACTAGTTAAGGAAATAATCACAGGAGTGAGTAAAGAGTTTGAAAGAATTGTCACCAGAAATGCAGAAACAACCAATGAGAAGAAAGCACTAATTATATCAAGGTTATTAGAGAGCTGAAAGCTGAAATAGCTGAGCTAAGAACACAACTAACTGAACAAGCTAAAACAGTATCAGAACAGGGTAACAAAATAGATGAGCTCCAGACAACAGTAAAGGGGAGAGAGAGTAGAATAAATGAGGCTGAAGACAGAATTAGCAAGATCGAGGACGAATTAGAGACAACTAAAAAAGAAGTAAGAGATCTCAAAAAGAGATTAAGAGATACTGAAAACAACTACAGAGACCTATGGGATGACTTCAAAAGAAACAATATACACATTATTGGCTTACCAGAGGAAGAAGAGAGGGAGAGGAAGAAAGCATTCTTCAGGCCATAATAGCTAAAAACTGCTCTAGTCTAGACAACATCAAAGACATAAAGGTTCAAGAAGTCCAGAGGGTCCCAAACAGAATTAACCCAGACTTAAAGACATCAAGACACATCCTATTTAGAATGGAAAGGAATAAGGATAAATAAAGGATCTTGAAGGCTGGAAGAGAAAAACAAAGAGTCACCTACAGAGGAAAACCCATAAGATTAGCAGCAGACTTCTCCACACAAACACTACAGGCCAGAAGAGAATGGCAAGATATCTATCAAGTGCTCAATGAGAAAGGCTTTCAACTACTGTATCCTGCTAGAATGTCATTCAGACTAGATGGTGGCATCAAAACCTTCTCAGACAAGCAACAGTTGAAAGAATCAACTATCACCAAGCCCACCCTGAAAGAAGTTCTGAAAGGTCTCCTATAAATAGTCAGATCACCATAAATATGCCATATATCAAAACACTCTAAAAATCTGTAAGAATGGTGTTAAAATATCTTCAATCTTTGATATAAAGAATTCATACAGATCAACAAAAAGAAAAAAGAATAATCCAATAAAAAAGTGGGCAGGGGCCAGGCAGTGGCACACCTGGTTAAGTACATATATTACAATGTGTAAGAACCTGGGTTCAAGCCCCTGGTCCCCACCTACAGGGGGAAAGCTTCACAAGTGGTGAAGAAGAGTTGCAGATGTCCCTCTGTCTTTATCTCCCCCATCTATCTCAATTTCTTTCTGTCTCTATTCAATAGTAAATAATTTTGAAAAATAAATATATAAAGAGTGAGAGGAACTCTATTACACTGCTGGTGGGAATGCAAACTGGTGCAACCACTATAGAGAACAATGTGGAGAATTCTTAAACAAATACAGATGGAAATACCTTATGTTCCAGCATAATGTCCACTCCTAGACATTTACCCAGAAGAGATAATAACACTAATTTGAAGGGACATTTGTACCCCTATGTTCATAGCTTCTTTATCCACAATAGCCAAAATTGAGAATCAATTAAAAAGTTCTTTGACAAATGATTGAATAAAAAAATTATGGGGCATAAACTCATTGGAGTACTACTCAGTAATAAAAAAAAGTCAATTTTACATCCTTTGGGATAAAACTGATGGAACATTATGCTTAGTGAAGCAAGTTAGGAGTAAAGTAAAACCACAGGGTGGTTTCACTCATGTGGAATTTATAGAACTAAACACATATACTTGAAACAAACTAACTAAATACAACCCATGTTTAGACTATGGAAAACTATAGTGGTTATCTAGGGGCTTGGGAGGTGGGCACAGACTTTCAGTGGCAGGAAAGGTGTGAAATTATAATTCTATTGATTTAAACTCTCATAAATCATTATTAATGTGACATGTCAGAGAGGGGAAAGATGTAATACTTCAAGTTCTCTAGCCCATAGCTCTAAGTACAAACATTTACTTTAGCCTAAGTATTCAATACCTCACATTTGTAAGATGATCAAACTCTGACACTGAGCTTAAACTATTCAAGGAACTCTAAAAATATATATTCACATATAGCTTTTTACACATGTAAGTCAACTATAACGTTAGGCTAGACAGATCAAGACCAGTATCTAAAATACAAAGATGTGCAGATACCACTAAAGGGCACAAAGCAAAATGAGGCCTAATATATTACTATAGATGCAAACCATTGGATTAAGATTTTAAAATAACCTGGCTTTAATAATAATTAAGTATTCCTATTCTAAGCTCTATCTAAGACTACAAAAACTGCTTGAATTCTCTTTAAGATCCTCATTTCTCCTAGTCCTGGAACCCCTATGACTATGCCCATATTTCTCGCTATTTCTTCTCTCTGATTCCTAACCACCATACCACTAGTACAGTGAGACCTAGGCTCAAACTCAGGTCACATTATGACAAAGCAGCCCCCTTCTATATGAGCTGCCTTGCCAAACCATAAGAAAATATTAAAACTCATAGGATGAATCATTACTAGTGCTGCCATCCCACATCATGCTGTTACTTAATTCTTTTTTTAATTTATCTTATTTTATTTTATTTTTTATACTAACTTTTTTATTGTTTTATTTTTTTTTAATTCTTAAGGTGGACTGCAACCAGAGATAAGGAACCCAAGATGTCAACCTCACAACTCTTAAAATCTGGTGAAATATTTCCTAACACATGGAACTACCAACATCCACTTTAGACAGCACATCATCTAACAAAGTTACAGATACTAGGTATAGGGTAGCATTTAGGGTACTGGGTACAGGTGTACATGTAGCCATAAGCTAAGGGCAATTGTATAACTCAAAGTAATAGTACTCAATAGTCCTTGATGATTACTTAGACTGAATAATCCAGGAATCCTAGTTGTAATACCTAAATAAGGCATCATAAATTCTCTAATCTATTAGACTTAGACAAAATTAGCTTAGCAATATAACAGAAAGGCCCAAAGAAGACAGATCCCAAAAACCTAATTCCCGTTGGGTTCAACAAATGACACTCAATGCTTAAACAACAGGTAGAAAGTCTAAGGTCATCGGACAAAGAGAGGACTACAAAAGTTGTATAAGCACAAGAGACAGGCTCACTTAATAATGGCCCTTTGGGTCAATATTACACCACCTCACTATCTGGGGCCCTAATCAGGGAATCCTTGGATTCCCGCACAAGTATGATGGGCCTAGACCTCTAATGGATCTCTCTCTCCACCAACACTGGTCTCTTCTGGTAGTGGAGTTCTGACTCCTCTACAAGCCCTCTTTTTGGCCCACTCAGGACCTTACCCTCATCATAGAGCAGCTATGGTAGGGACTGCCTCAGTCTCCAAAGTGAGGCTGGGGTATCCTGCCCTACCACTCAAGGAAGAGTGGTCCTGAAATGAGTGCAGGACCAGTTATTCACTATTCCCATCTGTGACCATGAACTGTGAACTCAGACCAGTTGTGACTTAGAGGTTACACAGGCTCTGGTGCTAAATATATATAGACAGATATAGATATAGATATAGATATAGATATAGATATAGATATAGATATAGATATAGATATAGATATAGATATAGATATAGATATAGATATAGATATAGATATAGATATAGATATATGAGATAGATATAGAGATATATAGATATAGAGGTAGAGGTAGAGGTAGAGGTAGAGGTAGAGGTAGAGGTAGAGGTAGAGGTAGAGATAGAGATAGAGATATACCCTGGGTCAGGTGGGTGGAGGTTAATCTTTAATTCTATCCAAAGAATATTTTCAAGAATGGGAGCTACTCACTGCCCTAATACAACTTTCTAGCCCTTTTCTCTACCCCAATACCATTTTCTCAGACAAGGTTTTTTATCAAACTTCATGCTATCTAGCAAACTCAAGCAAAACTACCATAGTCGTGGGCCCCAAGAAACATGCCTAAAATGGACTTCTGAGTTTCTTCCACCCTAAGGTCCTTAATCTCATCTACTCTGTTCCCACTTTTTGGTTCCTGTTCATTAACCATTTGTCTCACTTTATGTCCTTCCAACTTCCAGTCTCCAAGTTGTAGACACTACCATGATTCCACCCTGACTTCTCTGAGCAGATGACCTTACTAATGTGTCCTAGAACCTCACCTCTCCAGAGCCCTACCCCACTAGGGAAAGATAGAAACAGACTGGGGGTATGGATCGTCCTGTCAACATTCAAATCCAGTGGTAATTCAAAGGAATTACAGAAGCCAGAATACCTACCTTCTGCATCCCCAAAACAACTTTGATCCAACTCCCAGTGAGGGAGAAGTGATAGGAGGAAGAGGACAAGAGGACTCTGAACTTCAGATTCATCAGGTCCCAGAGAAAAACGAAGAAAAGGGGAAAGATCTTCAATAAATGGTGCTGGGAAAACTGGGTTGTAACATGCAGAAGAATGAAATTGAACCACTTTATCTCACCAGAAACAAAAATCAACTCCAAATGGATCAAAGACTGAGATGTCAGACCAGAAACAATCAAATACTTAGAGGAAAACATTGGTAAAACACTTTCCCACCTACACCTCAAGGACATCTTTGATGAATCAAACCCAATTGCAAGGAAGACTAAAGCAGAAACAAACCAATGGGACTACATCAAATTGAAAAGCTTCTGCACATCCAAAGAAACTATAAAACAAACAAAGAGACCCCTCATAGAATGGGAGATCTTCACATGCCAGACATCAGACAAGAAATTAATCACCAAAATATATAAAGAGCTCAGCAAACTTAGCACCAAAAAAGCAAATGACCCCATCCAAAAATGGGCAGAGGATATGAACAAAACATTCACCACAGAGGAGATCCAAAAGGCTAACAAACATATGAAAAACTGCTCTAGGTCACTGATTGTCAGAGAAATGCAAATTAAGACAACATTAAGATACCACCTCACTCCTGTAAGAATGGCATACATCAAAAAGGACAGCAGCAACAAATGCTGGAGAGGTTGTGGGGACAGAGGAACCCTTTTACATTGCTGGTGTGAATGTAAATCGGTACAGCCTCTGTGGAGAGCAGTCTGGAAAACTCTCAGAAGGCTAGACATGGACCTTCCATATGATCCAGTAATTCCTCTCCTGGGGTTATACCCCAAGGACTCCATAACACCCAACCAAAAAGAGGTGTGTACTCCTATGTTCATAGCAGCACAATTCATAATAGCTAAAACCTGGAAGCAACCCAGGTGCCCAACAACAGATGAGTGGCTGAGAAAGCTGTGGAATACTATGGAATACTATGCACAATGGAATACTATGCAGCTATCAAGAACAATGAAACCACCTTCTCTGACCCATCTTGGACAGAGCTAGAAGGAATTATGTTAAGTGAACTAAGTCAGAAAGATAAAGATGAGTATGGGATGATCCCACTCATCAACAGAAATTGAATAAGAAGATCTGAAAGGGAAACTAAAAGCAGGACCTGACCAAATTGTAAGTAGGGCATCAAAGTAAAAACCCTGTGGTGAGGGGTAGACATGCAGCTTCCTGGGACAGTGTGGGGGGGTGGGAGTGGGTGGGAGGGATGGGTCACAGTATTTTGGTGGTGGGAATGGTGTTTATGTACACTCCTAGTAAAATGTAGTCATATAATCACTAGTTAATTAATATGAGAAGGGGAAAATCAATTGTATGTCTCAAAGTTTTTCAAAACACAAACTGAATCTTTTTAATATATAGGCTGTGTAATTGATATGCAGACTCTCTCAAAAGCCTAGACCAAGTAGATCAGAAGCACAGCTATATACAAGATACTGGGTACTGTACAGTAAACCCTAACAAAAGGACTTTTCAAAGTTAACCCAATTACCAATTAATGTGATGATAACACTAACTATCGATTGTCTTTTGGAACCCTAAGACAGCAGGAACCTCACATCTCCACTATAGAGCCTCTACTTTCCCCAGTCCTAGAACCCTTGGATAGGGCCCACTTTCCCGTATACCTCTCCCAATCCATATCAAATAATATTCCACCTGCCAATCACAACCTAACCAACGCAACGATTGCCACCTCAACATGCTTCACTTTAGACTGTGTCCAGAGACTTCACGTGTGGAATGACAACCCTTCAGTTTCGTGCTGACGGCTCTATCTTAGCCGACTGGGCTTCAGTGAATGACCTCTCCCTATTATACGATCCCAAACAGCCAGGCTCTTTTCACAGTGCTAGATGGAATAAAGACTCGTCACCCGACCTGTGCTGGATTAGCACAGTCAACGGCCAAGCCTTTCCCGCTACGAAACAAGTTCTCAAGGTCTTCCTGCACAGTCATCACCACCCAGCTATCATCCACATTGGTCTCCAGCTCCCACTGATTCTGTCCTCGGAGAAACTAAGATGGAACTTTCGGAAAGCAAACTGGCGTCTGTTCAGTGATCTTACCAACAAATCTATTCCTGCAATTCCAATTAACTCTATCCCCTCTGAAGATTCCTACAGGCGCTTCTGCCAAGCCATCTTCAAAGCAGCTTCCCAAGCTATTCCTCATGGGAGACGTGCTAACTATACGCCTTGTCTTGATGCTGAATGCGAGCAACTACTAAAGCAGTATGATGAGTCGGGCGACCCAGATATGGCCGACCATCTCATTGCCTCCCTGGATGCAGCACACCAAGCCCGCTGGCAACAACTCACAGAAAGTCTGAACTTCACCCACTCAAGTAGGAAGAACTGAAAGCTTCTTCATAGTCTGGGTGCCGGTAGCCAACCCTCTCCCGTCTCCCATCCTCCTGTATCTCCAAACTCAGTGGCTAGTCACCTAACTCAAATTGGACGTGCTAAGATCGACCCAGTCTGGAAAAGAGAAATTTCCCATGAGTGGTCATCCCACTTCCGTTTATCTTGTCCATCTCCAAAACTCTCTCCCTTTACACTGTCTGAACTGGAAGACGCTTTGAAAAGGGTTAAACCAGGAACGGCTGCTGGCTATGATAACATCACCCCAGAACTCATTCTTAACTTGGGCCCCGCGGCAAAGAAGTGGCTCACTACATTCCTGTCCCACACCTTGGAATCCGAATCTATGCCCAAAATTTGGCGTCGTGCGAAGATAATTGCAGTTTTGAAACCAAAGAAAGACCCAACACTGACCGCCAGCTATAGACCAATTTCTCTCCTCTCCGTGTGTTACAAACTCCTTGAGAGGCTGCTTCTGTCACGTATTTCTCCTCTTACAGAGAAATTTCTATCACCCGCCCAAGCTGGTTTCCGCCCAGGAAGATCTACCTGCGAACAAGCCCTGGCCCTCTCAACTTACATTGAAAATGGATTCCAGAAGAATTTAAAGACGGGTGCTGTCTTTGTTGATCTCACAGCAGCCTATGACACAGTCTGGCACCGTGGTCTCCTAGTCAAGATCTCAAGATGCCTGCCTCCATGGGTGGCCAACACTATATCTTTTCTTCTCCAAAACAGAAGATTCCGGGTGCATCTGAGTGACAAGTCTAGCAGATGGAGACTTGTCTCAAGTGGCCTCCCCCAGGGCTCTGTTCTGGCTCCTACGCTATTTAATATTTACATCAATGACCTTCCAGAAACTTCTTCAAGGAAGTTCATCTACGCTGATGACATCTGCTGTGCAACTCAGGCATCCAAGTTTGACATCCTCGAGGAAACACTCACGAAAGACATGTCTCTGATATCTGATTACTGTAAAAAATGGCGACTAATCCCAAGCACTGCAAAAATGGTATCATCTGTTTTCCATCTACACCATGCCTCGGCCTCACGTGAGCTTAATGTGCAGATTGACGATACGAGAATCCAGCATGAAGCCCAGCCAGTCTATCTTGGCATTATTCTCGATCGCAACCTGTCATTTCACGAACATCTCATAAAAACTGCAGCAAAGGTGGGTGCGAGGAATAACATCATTGCAAGACTGGCCAGCTCCTCATGGGGCGCGAGCGCTTCCACACTACAATCATCATCTCTGGCTTTATGCTATTCCACTGCAGAATACTGTGCCCCAGTATGGTTCCGTAGCCCCCATGTCCACTTGGTCGATTCCAAATTACATTCCTCCATGAGGATAATTTTTGGAACCATCCGTTCCACCCCGGTTCCATGGCTGCCAGTTCTTAGCAACATCGCCCTGCCAGATATTCGTCGGGATGCGGCATCATCTAAGTTCATTCCCCACGTCTACGCTCGACCCGACCTGACAATATACGTGGATATCTTCGCCCACCCTGTTCAACGCTTGACGTCTCGTCATCCAATCTGGTCTCCTACGCCTACACTGAACTTCTCTGTTCCAGTCTCTTGGAAACAGAGTTGGCAGTCAGCTGAGGTAAAGAACAAACACCTCATCACAGACCCCTGCAAGTGTCAACCCGGCTTTGACCTAGCACGTTATGATTGGGCCCTCCTCAATCGCTACAGGCCATGGCCGGTGAGCAGCTATGTTCCACCGCTGGGGAGCCAGAGATGACCTGAACTGCCCCTGCGGCTACAGACAGACTATGACCCACATAGTTAACGACTGCCACCTCTCCAGATTCAAAGGAGGTCTCGAAACTTTACATCAGGCTCAACCTGACACTGTTGACTGGCTACGGAAGAAGGGCAAATGCTAGAAGAAGAAGAAGCTTCATTACTCGGGTGAGACCTTTCCTTTCATAGTATACTCTAATTCCATCTCAGGTGGTTCACTTTCTAACAAAGTCCCAAAACCTAGATATACACCAGTTTCTGTGAGAGAGAGCTTATGTTCACACGTATCCATAAACTACTGCAAAATATATACCTGAAAGCAGAAGTACACTAGAGTTTGCAGTGAGTACCCCCTAACACTTCCTCTCCACTATTCCAAACTTTGGGTCCATGACTGCTCAACAATTTGTTTGGCTTCGCATGTCAACTCTCTTTTCAGTCACCAGGTTCCAGATGTCATCAGGATGCCGGCCAGGCTTCCCTGGACTGAAGACCCCACCAATGTGTCCTGGAGCTCCGCTTCCCCAGAGACCCACCCTACTAGGGAAAGAGAGAGGCAGACTAGGAGTATGGACCGACCAGCCAACGCCCATGTTCAGCGGGGAAGCAATTACAGAAGCCAGACCTTCTACCTTCTGCAACCCACAATGACCCTGGGTCCATGCTCTCAGAGGGATAGAGAATGGGAAAGCTATCAGGGGAGGGGGTGGGATATGGAGATTGGGTGGTGGGAATTGTGTGGAATTGTACCCCTCCTACCCTATGGTTTTGTTAATTAATCCTTTCTTAAATAAAAATTAATTAATTAATTAATTTAAAAAATTTAAAAAAAAAAAGAAAAGGGGAGAGATGTTTGGATGTAGCAATAGGGATATGTGTGGCTTGGAAGGGAAGAGAGGATTGTACCTGGAAGAAAAAGGGGGCAATTATGTACAAATGTAGACAGATAGTCATAGAGATGACAGTTAACCCATGTCTGCAACCTCGGGAGAACCACAGTGGTTTGCAATGGAAGGACTTGGGATCCAGAACTTGGTGGTAGGAACGGTGTGGAATTATACCCCTGTTGACATGTAATTTTGTAAACCAACATTGAATCACTAATAAAATTAATAATACCCCTGAGATATTTACACAAATGCCCCACTCAATCAGAGGTGTTAGGATTGAGGAGAAACTAATTTCAATTCTACTACCTAGCAGCTAGTCTTTATATCCCATAGATTCAGACACAGACAATTAAGAGGAGATGGATATTAGAGGATAAATGTCACTTGTCCCATTAATTTTCTAAGTCACTCTGCAGACTTCCTCTGTTCTGAGATGAATGGTTGGTGCTGTGTTCTTAATAATCACCATCAAACTTTAGCATTTGTTTAACATTTGACAATTTAGATTAACTTATATTATCCCTAGAGCTCTATGAAGTACAGCAGAACAATTATAACAATTATACAGATGAGAAAACTGAGGCTTAGTGAGCTGAAGCAATGGCCTGGCCAAATAGTGACATTTGTCCAAGCACTTTTATGTCTAATAGGTTGTCTCAGACTCTTGAATATGAGTGAAACCCTCCCAGAGCTGAGGAGTACAATTTATCTCAACTGTTGTTTTGTTTTTTTTTTAATGTCTTTCACACATAGAGGGTGGGGGTGATCTTCAAATGGAGTCAATCCATAGGGGAAAGATCCCTTGCCCTTCAGACAATGGTAGATACATGTTGTGTATAAAACAGATCTTCAGGGGCCAGGCAGTAGTGCACATAGTACAGTACACACATTACCGTGCTCAAAGATCCAGGCTCAAGTCACTTGTCCCCAGCTTCAGGGGTTGAAGCCTCAAGAGTTGTAAAGTGTTGAAACAATGAAGCAGTGCTGCAAGTGGTTTGCTTTCTCTTTCTCATAATAGCTCCCCATTCCCTCTCAAATTCTCTTTGTCAAAAAGAAAGAAAGTGTGTGTGTGTGTGTGTGTGTGTGTGTGTGTGTGTGTGGCGGGGGGTGGTCAATGGATTCATTATGCAGGCACTGAATCCTAATGATAACCCTGGGGTCAATAAAAATTAAGAGAAAGAGAGAGGGAGGGTCAATAAAAAAATAAGAGAGAGAGAGAGAGAGATGGAGGGAGGGAGGGAGAGAGGGAGGGAAGGACAAAGTCCCCTGAATCAACAGAGCACTCTCCTTTAAGCACTATGGATTTTATAGAAACTTGTTGCTAGCCAGTTCTCTTTCCATACAGTAAAGTATGTTCACCTTGCTCTCTAGCCTCGATTAAAACTCACCTTGAACAGACAAAGAAAGCAAAAGCACATAAAGAATCTGCTCAGGAATGTCAGCGTGAAGGTGGATGTGTGCTTAGCAGCAGCAGAGCAACTGTTCTCAACATCCCAGCCAAGGAAGGGCTTCTGCCTCTAAACCTAGGCACTTTCTCCACGTCTCACTGGGACACACTGTTCCTCTTTTATGGCTACATCTATCCAAGCAGCCAAAGAGCTAGAAGGCCTGGCAGATACACATCCAGGTTGAATCAGTAAAATGGTCAGATCCACCCAGAAAATGGAGATGAGGAGGAGCAAGGAGACCACAGAAATATGAGCAATCCAGCACACACCAAGACAAGTATTCTGTGAACCACGGAGAGAAGCAAGATCAAGGGGGTACTCTCCTCTAAATACAGTCCTCTAAAATACTTCCCAAACAGTCCACCAAGTCGATCTTCTTTGGAGTTAACAGATTTTATTGACTGATTTATTCATTCATTCATGTATTACCACTAGTCGCTGGGGGCTTGGTATCTGCATAGAAACCCACCATCTATGGCAGTTATTCTCTCTCTCTCTCTCTCTCTCTCTCGACTCTCTCAATGGGAAATGAGAAAGAGACAGAAAGGCAAACACAGTGAAAAACACAGTGAATCCCACAGAGAAAAGGCTCCACAACATGTGAAACTTTCCCCTGAAGGTGAGGACCAGGGGCTTGAACCCAGGTCTCTGCACATAGTTATTTGTGTCTCTATTAGGTGAGTCACCACAGATTCTACTTATGAAGTGTATCAAGGAAAGCTGTGGATCTCATATCTTAGTAGATGTCTATCTCTAGCTCTCACATTCTGGATATGAGTAATTCTCGTATCTATAGATGCCAGCATTAAGAGTAAACATAAACTTGCAGATGATTATATCCCCAACCAAAACAGGGACAGAAATGCTACAATTTCCCTGCATGTCCAATCACCTTTCTATATCTGGTCTTCACTTTACCTCATCTTTTTTAAAAGATTATTTTTTTCATTTTTTTTTCTTTGTGATACCTAAAAGATTATTTTAATATTTATTTATTTATTCCCTTTTGTTGCCCTTGCTGTATTGTTGTTATTGATGTCATTGTTGTTGGATAGGACAAAGAGAAATAGAGAGAGGAGGGGAAGATAAGAGGGGGAGAGAAATATAGACACTTGCAGACCTCCTTCACCACCTATGAAGTGACTCCTCTGCAGGTGGGGATCCGGGGGCTTGAACCCAGATCCTTATGCCAGTCCTTGCACTTTGCGCCACATGCTCTTAACCACATGCTCTTATGTGCTACCACCCGACTCCCCACTCTACCTTATCTTATCCATTTACCTATTCACCTTGACAACAACTGTGAATAATTCTAACTGTATGGCAGGGCCTTTAAGTTTGATCACTCTTCTAACTGAAAACCTCACCATCTATGTGGAGAGAGGAACAGATGAATAATGTGATCTAAAACAGCCAAACTGTCTCTAAAAGTTTGTGAGAACTATAGTGGCTATTATTGGAGCTGGTGGGTGCAGTGTGGAACTATACCTTATAATCTTAAAATCTTGTAAAGTACTAGAAGATGTCATGTTATAAGCTCCTCCTCCTCTGGAGGGACATGGAATGGCAAGAAGACTTCAGGGAGAAGGTATCAATGAACAGCACCCTAAAAGGATGGGTTGACCAGCAAGTCAAGGTAAGGAAAGGATATTCCTGGTAGAAAGAAAAGCAGCAGCACCCTCCTGTTGGGATTAGGTGTGTGTGTGTGTGCGTGTGTGTGTGCGTGTGCGTGTGTGTGTGTGTGTGTGTGTGTGTGCGCGCGCGGAGGGTGGGTGGGGGGGAAGAATCAGGGTAAAATCCAGAGTGGCACATTCTCTTTATTGGCTGGTTTGAGACAATAACAAATAGTTTCCCATATTTTCCAGTCATGAGTCCTGTTTGTGGTTGACCTAGTTAAAGCTAAAATGGTAATAGTAGGAGAAAGAAAAAGCATAGGGGGCAATGCCATGGGACTGGGAACAAGTAAATCGAGTTCTGGGAATAGTGAATATACCAGCCAAGTTTCTTTGGTTTATTCAAACACATCCCCCTTTCCTGTGAAGAATATGGAAACCATGCCAAGCCACTGGCTTGGCATGGGAGAAACCACATGGCAGTCTTTCAAAAAATACAGTATTACACTGCTGACACATTAGCTTTTTTCCTGGATTTGATTTAGCAAAAAGGGATACTGTCTTAGTCCATTTAGGCTGCTATAACAAAATCCACTGACTGAGTGGCTTATAAACAATGAAAATTTATTGCTCACAGTGCTAGAGTCTCAGAACTAGCAGATTCAGTGTCTAGTGGAAGTCTACTTCGTGGTTTCCGAAAATCTGCCTTTTTGTTTTCTTTGCTATGTTCTCCCCAAAGCAGAAGAGGTGAAGGTGAATCTGTGAGGACTTTTATTTTATAAGGGCAGCAATACTACTTATGAGGGCTCACCAAGGTCCTTCACTTCCAAAGACCACTAGACTGGAGATTAGATTTCAAGATGTTAATTGTGGGGAGCACAAATATTTACTCTATAGTCCCTCAAAGCCAAACCATGAAAGACATCTACACCATCAAATAGAATGTATTTGATGTTAACAGAACATTTTTAAATGGTGAAGGAACATTGTGGATTATTGTTTATGAATAATTTGTGTATAAGGCTTTTCAAATCAGACCATTTCTCTGGCATATGCATCACATTTACATTAGCCACAATGAAGGACTGTAAGTTTCTACAGGAAAAGGGGAAAGAGTCTTATAAGAAAGCCTTCTCAGTATTGCACAGACAGAATTCAGAGTGCAGAGATTAGGAAAAGACAGAAACCAGCAAATACATTCTTCTCTTCTCTTCCCTTCCCTTTCTTTCCCTTCTCTTGGCCTTCTCCTCCTCCTCCTCCTCCTCCTCCTCCTCCTCCTCCTCCTCCTCCTCCTCCTCCTCCTCTTCCTCCTCCTCCTCCTCCTCCCCCTCCTTCTCCTTCTCCTCCTTCTTCTTCCTCCTCCTCCCCCTCCTCCTCCTCTTCTTCTTCTTCTCTCTCTCTCTCCCTCTCTCTCATCCTCCCATCCCATCTTTGGGTCAGGCAAGAGAGAACACTAAAGGCAAGTTTTGTCCATTCTCCACCCCCTAAGGTTTCAGTTATGGAACTTAAAACTTCAACACTACTGAATGTCTTCGACAATCTGTGAGCATCAAGGTTAATATGCTGATCACTGAATCGAACAGTCAAGGGATAGGATAACAATCTCTGTAACATTCAACATTCAGGAGGAAGGTGCTATAATCTTCTTTGTACAGACATGAAAACCAAGACTTGAGAAAACTGTATGCTCTGGATCATAGTTTATGAATCGCCGAGCTGACATTTATTCTGTTCCACTTTTCCCAGGACTTGGACAGAATGAAAACATAACACAAGCTACTATAAGATTCAAATGACTAGCATTGTCACTGTAAGGATGATTACCTTTCCCATATCTGTATTAAGAATATTAGGCCTCTATCCTACTGGAGAGGTTTGAAAAGGTACATGCCCCTCGTTGAAAGCACAGCACTTTGAATTCGTTTACTAGGAGTGTCATAACAAAGAACCCGAAACTGGTGACTGAAAGCAACAGGAATGTATTGCCACAAAGTTCAGAAGGCTAGAAATCAAAAATCAAAGTATTGCAGAGCCATAATCTCCCTGAAAATTCTAGGAAAAGAATGCCTCCTTGAGTTCTGGTTTCTGATATCTGCCAGTAATCCATGGCATCCCTTGACTTATAGTCACACATCACTCCAGTTACACAAGTGTTCTCTTGCTGTGTCTCTTCAACCCTCAATTTCCTCTGTGTCCAGATTCCTCCTTTTTAAAAAGCTAGCACTATATTGGATTAGAACCCATCCTTGTACCTTCATTTCAACTTTAATACCTCCATGGTCACTCTATATCCAAGGAAGGTTGCATTCTGAAGTGCTGGAAGTTAGGACTTCAATATGCCTTTTTGGGGGAGAGGAGGAAGCATAAATCAAGTCATAATGCTCTTCAACTGCTAATCCTCAGATTTCAACTTCAATTTATCTGCTACCTGCCACTAGCTCCCACCTGTCCCTGAGATTAGTTGTACTTTAAAGATTGTCTGGAACTATAATTGAGACAAATCTGTCCCCAGCCCTGGCTCTTACTCTCATCCTAGTGTCATCCTTACTGTATTACCCAAGGAACTTCTATGAGGTGCACAGAGGCTTCTTTCCTGGCAACTCTCCAATCTAACTTTCCCCCCAGTTGTTCAAGGCATCTGGCAGCTCAGCACAGACAGCCCAGTGCCACTCTCATAATCAGCTCTTTGTCTCATGCTTCCGGTTGGGTGTTGATATGCAGCTGGAGACAGTCAGCATTTCTCCCAGTGCTATTGTGTGCTTAAGAAGACAAACTTAAAAATCTTTTTAATTAACTACCACCCCATTTTACCTCACTTCACCCCACAAATGTATCCCTAAGGTAAGGGGACTTCAAAAAAAATCTCCAAGAGTAGTTTTCACTACTTTTCTAAGCTTTTTCCCATCTATAATGTCTTAATGATAAACAGAAGGTCAAGAATTCCCCAGTGGGCACATGGGGATACCGGGGCCATTCTCTGGAGTTGATGGTCTCTCAGGTAATGCTTAATTCTAGTTTGTCATCTCTTGTGTTAATAAAGCTGAGAGATGGTTGATTATTTAAACAAAAATTAAGCAATGGTAACATCTACCTGTTAGCCATGCTGAGCCTTCATTTGGAGGAACACATTGAGTTCCACTGTGATCCTGTGCCTTTGTTTCTCAGAAACTTACTGTTTCTGCTACATGGAATGTGCCTTCTCCCACTATTTTTCCTTCAAGTATTAGGTCATGGGAATGCTTTTCTTATTTATTTGTTTTGTTTACCACCAGACTTGTTGCTGGGGCTTGGTGTCTACCCAACTCCACTATTCCTAATGGCTTTTTTCTTTTTTTTTTTTTTTACACTTTTCTTCCCTTTCTGACAGAGGTTGTGAGACAGACAGAGATAGAGGGACAGAGAGAGAGATACTTGAACCACTATTCTACTGCTCATGAAGCTTTCCCCCTCTAAGTGGAGACAGGGGCCTAGAAACTGGGTCATCACAGATGGTAATGTGTGCGTTCTGCTACATGAGCAGCACCCAGGCCAGGAACGATTTTTTTTTCACTTTAGTGAGGAATAATTGACAAATGTAATTGTATATATTTACTTTTAATGGTATATATTTAAAGTATACTGCACAATGATTGAATACACATAAACACTGCAGAAAGATTGCCAAGATCAAGATTATGAAAACATTCAACACCTCACATAGTTAGCATAATTAACTGTGTGAGAGAGATGCTTTATATCTACTCAGAGCAACTTTTTCATTGCCAACAGGGTTTCTCACTGGGACTTGGTGCCTGCACAACGAATCCAGTGCTCTTGGCAACCATTTTTTCCCCTTCTTCACCTCCCTTGGGTATAAACAAAGAGAAATTGAGAGAGAAAGAAAGGATATACAAGGAGAGAGAAAGTGAGATACCTGTAACACTACTGCACTGCTCATGAAGCTTCCTTCCGACAGGTGGGGATGAGGGGGTTGAACCCAGGTCCTTGCACATGGTATAATGTGTACTCTACTGGGCGTGCCATGTGCCACCACCTGGGCCCTCAGAAACTTTATTTATTTATTTATTTATTTATTTATTTATTTTATTTTCCCTTTTGTTGCCCTTGTTTTTCATTGTTGTTGTAGTTATTGCTATTGTTATTGTCGTTGTTGTTAGACAGGACAGAGAGAAATGGAGAGAGGAGGGGAAGACAGAGAGGAAGAGAGAAAGATAGACACCTGCAGACCTGCTTCACCACCTGTGAAGCAACTTCCCTGCAGGCGGGGAGCCGGGGGCTCGAACCAGGATCCTTCTGCTGGTCCTTGCACTTCGCACCATTCTCTATTCCATTTTCCATAAATCTTCCACTTGGTCTTACAAGTTTGGGAGTCGCATGCATATTTTTCCATTCATTTCTTAAAGATGTATTTATCTATTTATTTATGAGAAAGAAGGAGAATATCACTCCATCACATGTGATGCTGGGGACTCCATTCACTATGCCACCTCAATGGAGGGTTATATTCCATTTTTATCACAAAGGATATCATATAGTGAGCATGTTAAACCTAGAACTCATACAATATGTATAAATTTATACCTTCCTCGAGCAAAGTGCAAAGGCCAGCGTAAGGATCCCGGTTCGAGCCCCCAGCTCCCCACCTGCAGGAGGTCACTTTGCAAGCAGTGAAGCAGGTCTGCAAGTGTCTGTCGTTCTCTCCTCCTCTCTGTCTTCCCCTCCTCTCTCCATTTCTCTATGTCCTAGCCAACAACAACAACAGCTATGACAACAATAACAACTACAACAAGCACAACAAAAAGGGCAACAAAATGGGAAAAATAGCCTCCAGGAGCAATGAATTCATAGTGCAGGCACCGAGCCCCAGCAATAACCCTGGAGGCAAAATAATAATAATAATAAAAATAAAATAAAAATAAATTAAAAATGTATAGCTTCCAAAGCTTATCCATTATACCTGTTTAAATTGCTCATGATATTCACAAATAAACCTAGCTGCCAAAATCAGAGTCAAGAAAACATCTCAGAAAGAGCAGGGCCAGGCAGTGTACTCCTGGTAGAACACACCTTACAAAGTACAAGGATCCCAGTTTGAGCCTTAAGTCCCTACCTACAGGATGAAGCAGTGCTCTTTTCCCTCTCGATTTCTCTTTTTCTATCAAAAAATAATGAAAGGAGAAGGAAGGAAGGAAGGAAGGAAGGAAGGAAGGAAGGAAGGAAGGAAGGAAGGAAGGAAGGAAGGGAAGGAAGGAAAATTGGGAGGGGAAAATGACCACCAGGAATAGTGGATTCTTAATGCGGGCCCAGCGATAACTCTGGTGGTAATAAAAATATAAATAAGTGAATGAAAAAGGAAGTCAGACTAACCAGGCTCTTTCATCTTTCAGGAAACCAATGCTTTTCACATTTTATTCAGAATAGAATCATGGGAGGGGGATGTCTTCTTACTATGCAGATTAATTCTTATTAATATGCTTGCATTTAAAAACTTCCAAGTGGTGCTAATGCTGCTGACATGGATCACCCTCTAAGTAGCCGGAATCTAAAGTCTGTTGCTTACATAACCTAAACCTCAATGGCTTCATCTGTAAGATGGTGTCAGGATCCCACCTACTTTCACAGACCATTATGAACTTGAATTATGACCATATGTGACTGTCAAGCAGATTCTCTCTCCCTCCACTTTGGTACTAGGAGGAGCGTAGGTGTATAAATGCTGGCAAAAAACCACTGGGGCATTCTAACTGCCCACCTATTCCAGGGTAGTGATCGTAATGGAAAGATCCCTGGAAGCCTCCAAACTTTGAAGGGAACAAAGGATTTCATTTCGGTAAATACAAGAGCCTTTCTTTGTCATTTTATGTTCAATGGTAGATGTCACCTACACTATATTATAACTGAAATGTGAACAGACAAAAAACCAAAAGGTTCATAAACAAGTAAACGGAAAGGTTCATAAACAAGTAAGCTTAATTCAAAATGTTATTATTTCATGGGCATGGCACACTCAAATCTGAGACTTTGTATTATGTTTTATAGCATGTGAACAATTAGGGCTGACATTTCTACAGAGAGGAAGCTGAGAAAGAGTAAAGCTGGGACTGGACTGTGAATGAGTTTGTGGTAGAATCAGGCTCCTCAGCTAGGCATTCAAGACCATCTGTCATGTGACCTCCGCATGATTCTCTGGCTTCCCCTCCTGTAAGCCCCCCTCTTATCATGCTCAGTTTATGCTATTCTACTTCCTGGACATAAACAATATATTCTCTCTGCTCTGCATTCTGACATGTGTTCGGGCCTTTGCACACAGCATCCCGACTCCTGAGTGCCCTTTATCATCTAAGACATAAACACTTCTGTTTCCACCAGGGCTATCACTGGGACTTGGTTCCTGCACAACTCCAGCATTTCAAGTGACCATCCTTTTCCTTTTTCTTTCTTTTTGATAAAGAGAGAGAGGTGGAGAAAAGTAAAGACTTACAGCGCTGCTCTATTGGCTTGTGAAGCTTCTCCCCTACAGATGGGGGGGGGGGGCGTTGTAGAGGACTTGAACCCAGGTCCTCAAGCTTGGTAAAGTGTTCAGCCCCGACCATATTTTAAGATTCAAGTACTATTCAATTCAAATTCTTCTTTATTAGTTTTTTTTATTATTATCTTTATTTGTTTATTGGATAGAGATGGTCAGAAATCAAGAGGGAAGGGGGGATAAAGAGGAAGAGAGACAGCACTGCTTCACCGCTAATGAAGCTTTCCTCCTGCAGGTGGGGGCTGGGGGCTCGAACCTGGGTCTTTGCGCACTCTAACATGTGCACTCAACCAGGTACACCACCTCCAGCCCCCTTCAATTCAAATTCTATGAACTCTTTTATGACTCTCCTACCTGAAATGACCTCCCCTTGCTCTGACATGCCACATCATACCCCATATATATGCCACAGTCTGTTTATGTGTCTGTCTCTTGCTTCTAGATGAAACTGAAACTCCCTCAAGTAGCACTGTTTCTTGTGTCTGTACAAGTCCCACCAGTACCTTAGCAGGTTTTAGTCTTTGTTGGATGAATAAATGAATGAACAGCTAAGTGAATAAATGAATCTTAGTGGCAATACTACGTGAATGCCTAACTCAATCACTCACTATCTTGATCATACAAAAATTCAGTCTCTTGTTTATATAGTTTTTCCCCTATTAGACCGGGAGCTCCTTGAAGACAGGTTCTGGGACCTATACCTTCACTACCTGCCAGAGCTAAATAAACATTTACTGAATGAATTGGAGTTGCTTTGAATCAAATTCAGCTAAGGCTTCTCCAAAATACAAAGAATAAATACATGATGATAAGATTTCAAGGGGCTGTCAAGTTCATGTGTTGATTTATGGAGCAAATTAATACGACAGCATCAACACTTCCAGCCCTCCCCAATCAGTTTCAGCAATTATGTGTACCCAGGGCAGGACGCAGCTGTTTGTGAGATGCAACACAAGAGAGGTCTCCCTTGGTTTGCTCAAAGGTCTTCAAGATATTTTTAGTCGATAAACAACCATGTGTCACTCATCAGACATCCCATTAAACCAAATTGTACAACTTGTTAGACAGTTTCCCATATTAATTGTGAAGGCTCTGTACGTGACTTCAATCCTGCTGGGTGCTGAGCCTACGCCAAGGCCAGGAATAGCATATGACCATGCATTTATAGGCATGGAAAATAGTGACCCCATGGCTTCACTTACCACCTATGAGCTTCCACCACCCATGACAGTGCAGTTTTGTATCGATTTCCATAGGAAATTAGTAATGGAGGATATTATCAGCTAGAAAAGTTCTCTACCCCAGAACTCCTCAGAAATACCTAATGTTATTGGAAATTCTCCAATTCTCTTGCCATAGACAATAGTAAGTTGTCGGAAAAGTTGTGGCTCACTTTTGTATAGGAAAATAGAAAACATGCCATGACTTTTCCGACAGCCCAATATTTAGAAGCTTTATCAATAGAGACTACATAGCATATGTGTAATGCTGGTTGGTGTGATATATACAGACACTAGTCATTCAGGGCCACTGCAACGGCATGAACACAGTATCTCTGAGCGCACAGAGGAAGGCAGAGGAAAAGAGGAGCAACACTTCAGTGCAAGTCTAAAAAATGCCTGGAGATTCTGAAAGATCACTGGGCCAGCTGATGTGTTGCCTTAATGATATCCAAGGCTCAAGTGAAGTAAACATTCATCCTGCAATGAGGCTCAGCATTTCATAAAGCCAGCTATGAGACACAGAAGAGTAGAAAATCTATTGATCCTCCCAGTGGAGCTATTTTCCCCCAACCCTGCTGACCCCACCTCCTAAGGTTTCCATAAAAATGGACTTCTCCTCCTGCCTTCTGGAAGGAATAGCTTCAAATGTGATAGCTGAACTTTATTTTATTTTATTTATTTATTTATACCCTTTTGTTACCCTTGTTGTTTTATTGTTGTAGTTATTATTGTTCTCGTCATTGTTGGACAGGACAGAGAAAAATGGAGAGAGGAGGGGAAGACAGAGAGGGGGAGAGAAAGATAGACACCTGCAGACCTGCTTCACCACTTGTGAAGTGACTCCCCTGCAGGTGGGGAGCAGGAGGCTCGAACCAGGATCCTTATGCCGGTCCTTACGCTTTGTGCCACATGCGCTTAACCCGCTGCGCTACCACCCAAAAGTTGAACTTTTAAACAAACAGAAGTCAGTTGTAAAATATAGTGATAAACAGTATAGCAGAACTACATTCAACATATGCCTAGCAATTAGAACCCATCTAAACACATGCTAAACAAGAAAGATACAAACATTTTTTTTAAAGAATTTATTTATGAGAAGGATAGGAGGAGAGAGAAAGAACCAAACATCACTCTGGCACATGTGCTGCCCGGGATCAAACTCGGGACCTCATGCTTGAGAGTCCAAAGCTTTGTCACTGCGCCACCTCCCAGACGATGAGATGCAAACACTTTCTATGGAGATAGACTTAAAAACATTTTCAAAGTTAACCCAATTACCAAATAATGTGATGATAACAATAACTATCCATTATCTTCTTGAACCCTAAGACAGTAGGAACCTCACATTTCCACTATAGAGCCTATATTTCCCCCAGTCCTGGAACCTTAGGGTGGAGCCCACTTTCCTGCATGCTTCTCTCAATGCATATTAAATAATACTGCATCTGCTGATCACAACCTAATCAACCAACGAGTACCACCCCAGCATGCCTCACTTCAGACTGTGTCCAGAGACCTCAGGTGTAGAATGACAACGCTTCAGCTTCATCACTCTGGTGAGACCTCTCCTTTCATAGTATTCTCTAATTACATTCCAGGTGTTCCACTCCCCAATAAAGTCCCCAAACCTAAATATAGACCAGGTCCCCTGAGATAGAGCATATGTTCACACATGTCCATAAACCAGGGAAAAAATATATACCTGAAAGCAGAAGTCCACAAAGTCTGCAGAGAGTACCCCCCCCCCAACACTTCATCTGCACTATTCCAGCCTTTAGGTCCATGATTGTTCAACAATTTGTTTGGCTTTGAATGTTAACTCTCTTTTCAGCCACCTGGTTCCGGATGCCAGCATGATGCCGACCAGACTTCCCTGGACTGATGACCCCACCAATGTGTCCTGGAGCTCTGCTTCCCCAGAGCCCCACCCTACTAGGGAAAGAGACAGGCAGGCTGGGAGTATGGCTCCACCAGTCAATGCCCATGTTCATCGGGGAAGCACTTACAGAAGCCAGACCTTCCACCTTCTGCAACCCACAATGACCCTAATTCCATACTCCCAGAGGGATAGAGAATGGGAAAGCTATCAGGGGAGGGGATGGGATATGGATATTGGGTGGTGGGAATTGTGTGGAGTTGTACCCCTCCTATCCTACGGTTTTGTTAATGTCTCCTTTCTTAAATAAACAAATATATATATATATATATATATACATAAAAAAACATTTTCAAGGGGGTGGGGTAGCAGTGCAGCAGGTTAAGCATACTTGGTGCAAAGTGCACAGACTAAGGATAAAGGTTTGAGACACCGGCTTCCCACCTGTGGTGAAGCAAGTCTGCAGGTGTCTATCCTTCTCTCCCTCTCTCTGTCTTCCCCTCCTCTCTCAGCTTCTCTCTTTCCTATCCAACATCAACAATAACAATAATAACAACAACCAGGGCAACAAAAATGGGGGGGAAATAGCCTCCAGAGCAGTGGATTTGTAGTGCAGGCACTGAGCCCTAGCAATCACCCTGGAGGCAAAAAAAAAAATTCAAAAGATCTAAAAAGAGAGACAGAGATTCTTGGACATAAATATACATATTATATATTTCTTTACTCTTCCCCAAATTCATTCATTATTATAATGTTATTTCTGTCAGGCTACTAAACATTGTTTTAATATAACAAATTGATATTAAGGTCATTTGGAAAACAAATATACAAGAATAGCGCAAACGTATATAAAAGAATGTTCTGTAGGGATCTTGAGAGTTCCAAATACTGACACTTAAATTACTTTAAAATAATTCAAAGAGCTTGGTGTGGGTCTGATCAAAGGACAGCAATTACCTGAAAGGTCCCATACAGGGATATATAGGACCCCCAAGAATGAAGGAGCTCAGGAAGCTAGAAAGTAAATCAAGAAGTCACAACAATAGGAGTCAAAATGGGAGCCTGTGATTTACACACTGCTCTGAGGCCCTATTCGGGGAGTCCTGAGATTCCCAAACAGACATGCTGGGCATAGATCTCAAATAAATCCCACTCTCCATTGTTACCAGTCGTCTCTATCAGGAACAACAAAACAGACCCCTTTGTGGGCCCCATGACCTTGCCCTCAACTTAGATTAACAATGGTAGAGAATGTCCATCCTCTGAAGGGAGGATGGACAACACATTCTATGCTACATTTGAGGAAGATGGGTCAATATTGGGGCAGCTTAGAAGGTTCCTATTCATGACCACAGAATATGAGCTCAGCTGTACAGGGATAAAGAGGTCACATAGGCTCCTAAGCTTAATATGGGCCCCAGATCAAATCAAATCGATGGGTTTTATAGTCAACAATATTTATATGGCAATATATTTATACCTTTCCCATATTTCAGATATTTATACCTTTCCCATATTTCCAATATTTATACCTTTCCCATATTTCGGAGCTACTCTCTTCCCAGATCCAGCGTTTTGGTCTTTTTTCCAGCCATGACATCATCTCCTCAGACAATAACTAGGATCCACCTGCATTTCAGATTTCAGGATCAGAAGGGGAAAAAAAAAGCCAGTATAGCCACAGGCCTTTTGGAATATAACTAAAATATGCCTACTAGCTACCTACAGAATGGAAACCCCCCCACCTCAACTCTTCATCTGCACTACTCCAGCCTTTAGGTTCATGGTTAGTCAACAACTTGTTTGGCCTTATAGGTTAACTCTCTTTTCAACCACCAGGTTCCAGATACTACCACGATGCCAACCAGATTTCCCTGGACAGACAACCCCACCAATGTGTCCTAGAGCTCCGATTCCCCAGAACCCTGCCCCACTAGGAAAAGTGAGACGCAGGCTGGTAGTATGGATAAACCTGTCAACACCGATGTTCTGCAGGGAAGTAATTAAAGAAGCCAGACTTTCCACCTTCTGCATCCCACAATGACCTTGGGTCCATACTCCCAGAGGGACAAAGAATAGGAAAGCTATCAGGGGAGGGGGTGGGATATGGAGTTCTGGTGGTGGGAATTGTGTGGAGTTGTACCTCTCTTATCCTATGGTTTTGTCAGTGTTTCCTTTTTATAAATAAATAATAAAGTAAATAAAATAAAAAATAAAAAGCAACTGTTTCTGTTCTTTATGTTTTGTTTTTTTTTCTTTTTAAGTTCATGTGTACCAGTTCTCTAGATACCACATATGAATTAAACCACTAACTGTCCTTCATCTCTCATATTGCTGAACACAATTACCTCTAGTTCCATCCATTTTTGTCCCCAAAGACACAATATCTTTCTTTGATTGCAGGGTAGTATTCCATGGAGTATATACCCCATCGCTTCTTTATACAGTCAACTGTTGATGGGTATTTAGGCTTTTTTCCATTCTTTGGCTACTGTAAATAATGCAGCTTTGAACATAGGGGCCTATATATCCCTTAGAAACAGTGTTTTTGAGTCTTTTGAATAAATGCCTAAGAGTGGTATTGCTGGATCTTGAGGTAATTCTATTTTAATTTGTTTAAGGACTTTCTATACAGTCTTCCAAAGGTCTACACAGTTTGCATTCCCACCAGCAGTATAACTGAGTTAGAGAAAATACACTATCTGAAAGATGCTTGTATCTATCAACAGTATATATATATATATATATATACATATATATATACATATATACATATATATATGCAGAGAGACAGATTCTTATATCACTTACATATAAATACAATTTTAGTTGTTTTAAAGTCTAAGTATAAAATAAAAGGTTATAAAACCACTACAAGGAAATATAACGAAAGCGTCATGTCTGGGAGGTGAAGAATAGCTATTTATTTTAGACAACACAAAACACCCAGAGTCACTGGATTTGACATACTTTGATGAATCTGGTTAAATACAAAGTTTAAATTTTTTCATGTTAAAAGTAAGTGTTGTATTAACGGAAAATCCTTATACAACCAGGGGTGATGACATAGGACACACATTACTGAACGTGAGACCCTGGGAACAAAGCCCTACACCACCTGGGCACACCATGGACGGCACAGCAGAGAAGCTCCATGATTGTGGAGCATTCTGTGGTCTCTCCTCTGTCTGTCTCATCTCTCCCCAAAACATTAAAGAATAGAGGACTGGACAGGGAAGACTATTCATCAGTGCCATGTACATACAATGTCTTGGGTTCACTCTCTGGTACAGATAACTAAAAAAGGATAAACGTCCAAAATGTACTGAAATTGTCTACGAATAAACAATAAAATATAAGTATTAATTTTTGTTGAGTCTATTTAAAGTAGACAGTTTACCAAGGAAGAAATTGAAATAGATTATAATATTTTGAAAAACTATTTATTTACTTATTATTGGACAGAGACAGAGAGGAACTGAGAGGAGAAGGGAGATAGGGAGGGAGAGAGACACCTGCAGCCCTGCTTTACCACCTGTAAAACTTTCTCCCTGCAGGTGGGGACCAGGGGCTTGAACTTGGGTCCTTATTCACTGTAATATGTGTGCTTAACCAGACATACCACCACCTGGACCCCAGACTATAATATTTTGGTAAGAATTCTCATTTAGGGTAAAATTATATTTATATATATATATATATATATATATATATATATATATCCCAATGGATTGAAAATACTTCAGTGGGATCATTAGAAAATAGTACTTTTACCCACCTATAGTGGAAATTAAAATTAATATAACCTTTTTGAAAATGATCTAGTATCTGTTGAAGGGCAATGTATTCTTGACAATGTATTCTAATTACAGGGATTTTTTCATTCAAGACACTTCTCTCATACACTCAAAGACATATTGCCACATGATTTGTAACAGTGAAAGTTTGGGATGGGGGAATAATAAATCAATGTTCTTGAGTAAATATAATGTATACATTTAGTTGAATAAACTGTAATAAAAACCATACAGTGGAATATTTATCAATATTTTATATTCAATATTATATTCAATATAAAAGACAAGTTATATATAAATAAAAATGATATGGTGGGTTAAGTGGTGGCACACCAGGGAGTTTGCACATGTTACCATGCACAAAAACCCAGATTCAAGTTCCTGAGCCCTAGTGGAATAGTGGTACATGTATCTCTCCTCTATCTCTCTCCACTTCTCTGCCCTTCTCTCTGTCTCTCAACCTCTATCAAAAAAGTATGAAAAATGGTCACCAGGAATGCTGAAGTTGTGCAGGCACTGAACCCCAATGATAATCCTAAGGGGAAAAGAAAAGAAAAGAAAAGAAAAGAAAAGAAAAGAAAAGAAAAGAAAAGAAGATAGGGACAGATGTCCATAATATGAATATATAAAAACACTTATCATTTGAACTCAAGACTCTGAAATTTTCATATTACTACTTCTATCTTACTTTTGTATATTTTTTTCTTCCACACAAAGAATTATGATTCCCAAGACATGGAAGATGGCAGAATTTGAATATCTGCTAATTGTTTATTTACTTCGTGCCACATTCCAGAGTAACTGTTAGTACTACCAGAGTAACTATTAGCACTACAATCATCAATATGATTACTGAAATTTATAAAGATGGTTTTTCACATTTTGTCTCACTTTCCACTAAAATAGTTGTATTGCATATACACTAACAGATAAATTTGCCACTCTTTTTCATTAATTAGTTATATTTTCAACTAACCGTGTACTTAATGTTCACCATAATTCTTTGTATTAATGTTTTTCTAGCTACTTGGACATTCTGAAAATCCCTTGTTAGCAGAATCCTCTTAGAGTATCAATAGAACGAAGTCTAGAGTTTCTGTATGTAAATAATAGTCCATTCTCTAGTATACATGAATATCAGAGTTGATGAACATAAAATCTACATTCTTCCCTGAAGTAGATAAAATATATTAACTCTGCTTTGACTTGTAATAAAGCATCACACTTTTTAACCCCAGTGATGCTTTCGTTTTCCTTCTATGTTACTAGCTCTGAGTAAATATCCAAGTGATTTTTCTTTTCTTTATAACCAAATGGTTTTACAGGAATATATATTTGATTTGATTATTTTGTGTCAATATTCTTGGGAAAGCCTGAGAGATGGCACAGTAGATAATGTGTTGGACTCTCAAGCAAGAGGTTGTGAGTTTGATGCCCGGCATTGCATGTGCTAGAGTGCTGCTCTATGTGGGTCATAGTCTGTCTGTAGCCGCAGGGGCAGTTCGGGTCTTCTCTGGCTCCCCAGCGATGTAACATAGCAGCGCACCGGCCATGGCCTGTTCGATAGCGATTGAGGAGGGCCCAATCATAACGTGCTAGGTCAAAGCTGGGTTGACGCTTGCAGGGGTCTGTGATGAGGTGTTTGTTCTTTACCTCAGCTGACTGCCAACTCTGTTTCCAAGAGACTGGAACAGAGGAACTATGACCCACATAGTCAACGACTGCCACCTCTCCAGATACAAAGGAGGTCTCGAAACTTTACATCAGGCTCAACCTGACGCTGTTGACTGGCTACGGAAGAAGGGCAAACGCTAGAAGAAGAAGTACTGCTCTGATTCCCTTTCATTGGTAAGTAAATATTTTTTTTAAATATTGAAAACATCTTATGCTATATTAATATAGAGTCTTGAATCACATTTTATTTCAGAACAGTTTACTTGAATTACAGTTGTGGGGTTTATTTATTGTTTTGCTTTGGCTTTCTTTTCCTTCTTTCTTTCTTTCTTTTTTTTTTTTTTTTTTGCCTCCAGGGTTATTGCTGGGGCTCAGTGCCTGCACTACCAATCCACTACTCCTGAAGGCCATTATTTCCATTTTGTTGCCCTTGTTATTATTGTTGTTGTTATTTCTGTCATTGTTGTTGGATAAGACAGAGAGAAACTGAGAGAGGAGGGGAAGACAGAGAGGGGGAGAGAAAGATAGACACCTGCAGACCTGCTTCACCGCTTGTAAAGCAACCCTCCCCCAAGATATGGAACCAGGGGCTCGAACCAGTGTCCTTAAGCCAGTCCTTGTTCTTCGTGCCATCTGTACTTAACCCACTGCCCTACTGCCCAGTCTCCTTTGGTTTTCTTCTTTGGGAACTTCTACTATCCATACACTAAACTGACTTTGCTTTTCTTCAATATTTTCTTATTCTTTTAAACTATTTTATATTTAATTTTTCTTTGGTTCTGAATTTCCTTCTCCTTTTAAACATTGTTTCTATGAAGATATTTAGATCATTTATATTCCCCTCTGTCCTCTATGTTTTGGAATTCATTTTCTAATTTAAATCTGAGTTATATCACTTTGCTTCTGAGTTTTCCTAGTTCTGATTCCGTATCAAGTGTCATCGTATCTCTTATTCATTTGAAATAGGAAGCCATACTTTTGTTCTCTTTGTGGCATATTTTCTTTGTTTGTGGAAATGCTATTCTGCAAGAAAATTGTTGTTTTTTTTTAACTTTGTATTTGATTTGGTCTTCATTCTTCCCTGTGACTCTGTGTGTGTGTGTGCATGAAAGCAAGTTGCTGGCTTTTTAGGAAGCATTGTTGAGAAGTTAGAAATACTAACTGCATAGGAATTCTACTTTCACTTTTTTATTTAGTGTTCAAAACTATGTAGCTTGCTTTCTTCGATTTTCTGGCCCATGTTATCCTCCCAGTGTAATCTGGGTTTTATCATCCTTTGTCTCTACAGGCCCTGTCTTATTCAATTTTGATTCCACAACCAGTGATTCTCATGAGTTTGTGCCCTATCCTGAAGGGAGTGCTGGATAGTATTATGAGTCCATAAGTGGGGAGTCACATGGTAGTGCAGCGGGTTAAGTGCATGTGGCATGAAGTGCAAGGACCGGCTTCCCACCTGCAGGGGAGTCACTTCACAAGCGGCGAAGCAGGTCTGCAGGTGTCTATCTTTCTCTCCCCCTCTCTGTCTTCCCCTCCTCTCTCCATTTCTCTCTGTCCTATCCAACAACAACGACATCAACAACAACAGCAATAATAACTACAACAACAATTTTTTTAAAAGGGCAACAAAAGGGAAAAAAAATAAATACATAAAAAATTTAAAAAAGAGTCTATAAGTGTAGCCACCCATTCTCTATTGTTTCATCATATACTCTTCTATTGGATTGAGCAAAATCTCTCCCATTTCAGCTGGCTTTCTCTAAGAAATACTAGGTGGGAGTGTGAAAGGGCCAGAGCTTCCTGAGGTTTGGGTTGTGTTTGGCTATATTTTCCTCACTAACTGCATACTCTATGCATATAATATAAGGCATTTCTCTCAGTCTTCTCCTGGAAGCTTCAGGTAAAGGTGAGGCTGAGGTGATAAGGAATACTGAGATTTCCTCACCCACCCATCAGAGTCTCCAAATCACCCAGTATCTTACCTACTCAGTAGCCTATTACTGAAAGACATCTCTTACAAAGGCATGGATGATTGATTTAAAAATATGCTGGTTTACACATTTTGCAGATTGATTTTTTTTCCACCAGGGTTATTTCTGGGGCTCAGTGCTGGCACTATGATTTCACTGCTCCTGGTGGCCATTCCTCCCCCCCCTTTTTTTTCTATTTTATTCAGTAGGACATAGAAATTAAGAGGGGAGAGGGAAATAAATAGAGAGGGAGAGAGAAAGATAGACACCTGTAGACCTGCTTCACTGCCCTTGAATCATCCCTGCTGTAGGTGGGGCAGGGAGGGGCTCAAACCTAGATCCTTGCACAGGGCCTTCCATATAGTATGACGTGCCCTTAACCAGGTACACCACTGACCAACCCGATAGTTGTATTTTAACACAAGACACTTTATCTTTAGCCAAACAAGTGGCATTACAATGTTGGGCCTCAGGTACCATGACAGGTGGGTGAAGGCATGGTTTCCTATTAATTTTGACACTCATTAACTAAAATTCGAATTCTCAACTGGAATGTGAATTAATTCATGGGGTGGTATGATCGAAGCAGTAACCTTGTCAGAGAGTAGGTGAAGGCCGCATATTGTGTAGGGGATTGTGGGAGTAGCTTGAGTGGTAAATAGTTACAGGATCCACAGTGCAGAGGCAGGTGTCACTGGCCATCCAGAACAGGACTAAGATGCCATGAAGGTGGAAAAATTGGGGAAATGTGAAAAACCAAGAACCAATCTGGGGAAAAATTTCCACAAACATCTGCCATCACAAATATCAAAGAGATGAAATACTGGAGGAGAGGTAAAGCAACGGTCTTGCTCCTAAGTGAGAAAACTTCACAGGGAATATAAGGCAGCCAGAATTATCTTACAGGAGGGCTGGCAAGTAGAGTGAGAAGGCTGAAAGGGGGTGAGAGCTCTAAAAGACAGTATAGCACCTCAAGGACTTACGAAACGTTTTCTCATCCTCCTTCTCCCACACCTTTGCTCTTCACCTCTAAATCTGGGTCTAACTTCCAACTCTGCCATAAACTGTGTGACCCTCTTCTGACCGCTTGGCCTCTCATCACTTCCTCATCACAGAAATGAAATGACTCATTCAAGTCATATGCATTTCATGCCTAGCCTGATGGTGCCTGATGTGTAGAAAACCCTTATCCAACTTCCCATCCATCACCGGCTACCATCTGTGCATAATCTCATAAGCAATCATTAATCTGCTGTCACTCTCAATCATACCTGCTTCATTCTCTTCATTAAGTCTGTAGAAACTGTCTGTGGGAAAGAGTTATATGGCATCCATGGGAAATATGGAGAGAAAGATTACAGTTTTATCAATGAATTCCAATGACTTGCCTCTATGACATTTTAAAGCAGACAAGAAATTTGCTTTTCCTAGAGTGTCAAATGACATTTGGAGAATTATGTTTTGTCTTATCAAAAGAGATACTCCATCTAACCCTCAAAGGGATGCATTGGATCGACCTTCTCGTGGTGCATCCCGTGAGTACCCATTTATTGGGGAAACTGACGATCCTTCCTAGCCGACTGAATCCACATGGATCCCAGTCACTTTCAAAACCAGCAACAAGCAGACATCAGGCTCAACCTGACGCTGTTGACTGGCTACGGAAGAAGGGCAAACGCTAGAAGAAGAACCCTCAAATATCTGACAGTGCATCAACCTCAGTACAAGACCAATTGAGAGAAACAATCTCCAGAACATCCTCCAACACTTTGTCTGGAAGTCACACTTGAGACCTGGCTGTGTTGTGAACAATAAAGAGTAGGATAGCATCCAGGATTGGGGCTCACCAATGGATTCTCATTCTAGAGAGCAAGAGGGACTTTTGAGAGATATTCTTACCTTATGCTTCTATTTCACAGATAGAGAAACTGAGGCCCAGAATAACAGATAATGAGTATAAGTAACTGCTACATCTAAAACTTGACCAACAGCTTTTGATTCCCACTTCATGGCTGGTCTTGACACATTCTGCAACCTGTCCTTTGGAAACTGGGACTGCCCAATCACCAGAAACAAATCCACCTCTACCAGTTAATGATAGCAGACTGGATGCTCAGCAGTTTCTTTTAGCCTGATCTTCCTGTGTTGAAATGGGAATGATACAATTTGGTCTTATGGAACTAAAAGAGATGATAATGTGAAAAAGCCTGGCAAAACAACTTGCCCAGAGTGAAAAAAAAACAAAAAAACAACCTCCAAATAAGGTTCTGTCACATTTCCTGTATGCAAAGAGGCTCCTCAGAAGCAGAGCATGGCACAAGGATTTAAAAGTATATAGTTTATTAGGAAAGAGATGCCAATAATCACTAAGAAGAGAGTGGGGAAGTGAGAAATAAGGAGTACAAGCAGGCAAATACAGGGTGTGGGAATAAGTAGGTCTGTGATTGACTTGCGGATATTGTATCATCCCTGTTTCCCAGGGATGAATTCCACTTGGTCTTGGTGGATCATTCTCTTAATATGTTGTTGGATTCAATTAGCCAAGATTTTGATGAGGATCTTTGCTTAAATGTTTATCAGGTATATGTCTATAGTTTTCTAATGTATATGTCTATAGTTTTCTTTTTTGGTGCAGTACTTTCCTGAGTTGGAGATCAGAATAATATTAGCCTCATAGAACGTACATGGGAGTATTCCTTCTATTTTCTGTAAAAGTTTGAGGAGGATGGGTGTTAGTTCTTCTTTGAATATTTATAGAATTCATTAGTGTATCTATTTGGACCTGCAATTTTGTTTTTGGGGAGGCTTTTTATTACTGTTTCAATTTCTTTTTTTTTCCTTTTTTTTTTAATTTATTTATAAAAAGGAAACACTGACAAAACCATAGGATAAGAAGGGTACAACTCCACACAATTCTCACCACCAGAACTCCATATCCCATCCCACCCCCGATAGCTTTCCTATTCTTTAACCCTCTAGGAATATAGACCCACGGTCATTGTGGGATGCAGAAGGTGGAAGGTTTGGCTTCTGTGATTGCTTTCCCACTGAACATGGTCATTGACAGATTGATCCATACTCCCAGCCTGCCTCTCTCTTTCCCTAGTGGGGCAGGGTTCTGGGGAATCAGAGCTCCAGGACACATTGGTGGGGTTGTCTGTCCAAGGAAGTCTTTACTAGTGACTGGCCAGTTAAGTTTACCTACTTCCTCTGTGTCAAGATTGGCAATTGGTATGACTCTAAGAATGTGTCCATACCTTCTAAGTTTCAAATTTATTTCCATATAGATGTACCTAATAGTCTTGCAGGATCCCTTGTATCTCTGCCTCATCTGTTATAATAGCTCCTCTCTCATATCTGAGTAATTTTACCATAGCTTTCTTTCTTTTTCTCTTAGTGAGTATAGCTAGTGGCCTGGTCTCTGTTACTCCATGGCCATGCCTCCCAAAAGTCTTATGACTGTGTCTTTATAAGAAGATATTGGGAGAGTCGGGCAGTAGCGTAGCGGGTTAAGCACAGGTGGTGCAAAGCACAAGGACTGGTGTAAGGATCCTGGTTCGAGCCCCTGGATCCCCACCTGCAGGAAAATTGCTTCACAAGCAGTGAAGCATGTCTGTGGGTTTCTATCTTTCTCTCCCCCTCTCTGTCGTCCCCTCCTTTTTCCATTTCTCTCTGTCCTAGCCAACAACAACAACAATAAAAACTACAACAATAAACCAACAAGGGCAACAAAAGGGAATAAATAAGCATTTTTTTAAAAAGAAGATATTGGGACAGAAGTACATACTTGAAGAGTGTTTTGAAGATACAGAGAAAAAATGGTCATCTACACGTCTTTAAATGAAACCTACCCTATAGATAACCTTTCTCTTGGAAATCTAACCTCCAGAACTGTGAGATAGTACATTTCTATATCTTAAGTCATCTACCTATGGCCATTGATATGGCAGTCCCAAGAAATTAACACACTCCTCTATCACCCTTCCTAGTTTTTCCTTGGCTAGTTCTTTGATTGGTCTAGACTCTTTCCAGTCCTTCACTACTAAGGGTCTGACTCCTGGGTTCCAGGCCTTCTACTGCTTGCCCATGTTATCCCCATATTTTCAAGCACACTTGTACATATTTCCAAGCATGTCCTTTCCTGACCGCATTAAATAGTAATCACCTTGTCTCCCTGTGGTAACCAGTCACTCCCACTATGGGTATTCAAACTCCTTTCTCTTCTGCTAATTTACAAGCATATAGAGCCCAATATGACCAGGCAAAGGCCAGGTCTTTAGAGGAGCCTTTTCTGTGTCCCTGGGAAACAGAAGTCCCCCAGGTAAATCACTGGGAATAATGGAAGGATATCACTCCTGCTTCTGCCTCTTGTTTCCATCATGTCATGCTGGAACCCAACCATCTTATGATCAGTGAACCTCCAGGTTTGTTTTTTAATATTTTATTAATATTTTTAATATTTTATGTTTTTAATAGTTTTAATGAAAGAGAGAGAGCAGGAAACATAGATAAAGCAAGGCCAGAGTGCTACCTAGTTCTGGCTTATAGAAGTGTTGGGGATTGAACCTGGGAGCTCAGAGCCTCAGGCACAAAAAACTTTGTGCATAGGCTATCTTCCCAGCTGATGAGAATTCCAAGATCTATTAATCTCTGCCTTTTTCTGCCTGCCAGCATGACATGGATGGCTTCAGAGAGGAAGTCAGCAGCCTGAGTTGCTATCTGATCCAGACAGTATTCAGCATTTATATAAAACACATACTAAAATTACAAATTGGGTAGAATGATAGGTACCTGATGGTGGTCTGATGGGCTTTAAAGAGAGCAGCCTCAAACTTCACCCACTAGAAAACTCGCACTCATCATTAAGACCATATTATTCAGCCTCCTGTCACCTGAAAGGCTGAGAGTGGCATTTGCACATACACTGCAAGAGCAGCATCCTGTGTGTACAGGTGCTCCTTCAGTGTGCGAGGGCCCACCACAGGTGAGGAAAAAATGACAGGAAGGTAAGGAAATTTGCTCAAGATCACTTAGTCTTCAGTGGCAGGTCTGAGATCTGAACAGAAGCCCATTTGCTTCTGGAGCCCTGGCTGTCACGTGAAAAGACATGACCAGGAGCCGGGCGGTAACGCAGCAGTTAAGCGCACATTGTGCAAAGTGCAAGGACCAGCGTAAGGATCTGGGTTAGAGCTCCTGGCTCCCCACCTGCAGGGGAGTCGCTTTACAAACGGTGAAGCAGGTCTGCAGTTGTCAAAAAAGAAAAGGAAAGGAAAGGAAAGGAAAGGAAAGGAAAGGAAAGGAAAGGAAAGAAAAGAAAAGACAAGACATGACCAAGCAATGACCCTCAGAGAGAGGAGAGAGCATTCTCCCTTACATGTGGTTCAGGCCTTTGTATAAAGGAAAAAGGACCTCTGTCTCACTCCCAGCCCCTACATCAGGGCCATCTCCCTTTCAATGTACCAAGTGCAGTTATATTTATTTCCATTAAAATACAGGTGTATTTTGCTTAGCAACATTTCAGTCAATGACAGATAGTGTAAATGGTGGTAGCTCCAACAGGCTATGCTACATAGCCTAGGTGTGTGACAGGCTAGACCTACTAGGCCTGAGTACATGCGTGCTACACATTCACACAAAGACAAAATCACACAAGGATACGTTTCTCAGAAGACATCCATATACTTAAACAATGCTTGACCTTAAACTATTTGTGTTCAAGTAGAACCTGAACTAGAATTGGTGTATTGCAACAAAGTAAAAGACTCCGGGGTTGGGGGGGGGGGGAGAATACTGGTCCAAGAAGGATGACAGAGGATCTAGTGGGGGTTGTTTTGTTCTATGGGAAACTGGGGAATGTTATGCATGTACAAACTATTGTATTTACTGTTGAATGTAAAGCATTAATTCCCCAATAAAGAAATAAATTATTTAAAAAAAATGGGAAACTGGGGAATGTTATGCATGTACAAACTATTGTATTTACTGTTGAATGTAAAACATTAATTCCCCAATAAAGAAATTAAAAAGACTCAGTCTGTGTTTTAAGAAGTTCTAGACATATCATCAGTTTTTTGCCTCTTCTTCTTCTTCTTCTAGCGTTTGCCCTTCTTCTTTGCCTCTCATATTAATTAAATAGTGGTTTATATGTTTACACTTTAATAGGATTGTACATAAACACCACTCCCACCACCAAAAGACTGTGTTCCATCCCCACCACCCACCCCCGCCCCCCACCCCCCACCATGACAGGAAGCCCAATGGCCACCCTCCCCTTCTCTCCCAAAAGCCTAGACCAGGGAGAACAGAAGCAACTGGTAGCACAGCTATATACAAGATGCTGGGTATTATACCCCAAACCCTATGAAAGGGACTTTCCAATGTTAACCCTATCACCAAATAATGTGACAATAACAATAACTATACATTGCCTTCTTGAACCCTAAGACAACAGGAAGCTCACATTTCCACTATAGAGCCTATATTTCCCCCAGTCCTGGAACCTTAGGGTGGGGCCCACTTTTCTGCATGCTGTTCTCAATTCAAATCAAATAATATTGCATCCACGGATCGCAACCTAATCAACGCAACGAGTGCTACCCCAGCATGCTTCACTTCAGACTGTGACCAGAGACTTCAGGTGTGGAATGACAACCCTTCAGCTTCTTCACTCGGGTGAGACCTTTCCTTTCATAGTATTCTCTAATTCCATTCCAGGTGGTCCACTCCCCAATAAAGTCCCCAAACCTAGATTTAGTCCAGGTCCCCTGAGATAGAGCATAGGTTCACACGTGCCCATAAACTAGGGAAAAAATATATACCTGAAAGCAGAAGTACACAAAAGCATGCAGGGAATACCCCCAACACTTCATCTGCACTGTTACAGTCTTTAGGTCCATGATTGTTCAACAATTTGTTTGGCTTTGTATGTTAACTGTCTTTTCGGCCACCAGGTTCCAGATGCCAGTAAGATGCTGACCAGACTTCCCTGGACAAACGACCCCATCAAGGTGTACTGGAGCTCCACTTCCTCAGAGCCCCACCCTACTGGGGAGGGAGAGAGGCAGACTGGGAGTATGGATCGACCAGTCAACGCCCATGTTCATCGAGGAAGCAGTTACAGAAGCCAGACCTTCCACCCTCTGCAACCCATAATGACCCTGGATCCATACCCCCAGAGAGATAGAGAATGGGAAGGCTATCAGGGGAGGAGATGGGATATGGAGATCGGGTTATGGGAATTGTGTGGAATTGTACCCCTCTTGTTCTATGGTTTTGTTAATGTCTCCTTTCTTAAATAAAAAAAAGAAGAAAAAAAGAACATCAAAAAAAAATTTTAAATAAAGAAATTTAAAAAAAACTGTTTTGTGTCAGTTTGAACACTTGAGTTGACACCCCAGCAACCCCCTCCCTGTTAAAGTTCCCCTACCTGAGAAATCAGCATTAAACAATCTAGTGCTAAAGTTCTGCTGGGAGGGGCAGCCAAATCTCCTACAAATGTTTCACAAAATTCCGGTGTAAAGCTAATAGAAGCTTTTAGGAAATAAGTGTGTTGATTCTGATCCAGAAACTAAATACATATATATATGGAAGGCAGAAACAGCTGTGGAGGCTATTGGGCAGCATTTCCAATTAGAAGCAGGTCAATGCAGTTTTATCTGTAGAGGTTTGTATCTCAACAGGGAGTGGAAAGGAGCTTTTTCAGGGGTTATGGGCTTTCCTACAACCCTGCATCGCTCCCCAGCCATGGGGTGGCAGGGCTGTGGGTGCTTTTTGAGAAAGCAAACGTTCATTCTGCACAATGTGTGACCTCTGCTCTATCTCCACAAGGATAAAAGGATAGAAGAGCTTTCAATTGATTCTGACATTCTGCCTTATTTGATGACTCCCATAGAATCCACTGCTTAACTGTCTTATGGCCAAAATAAGAGAAGTAAGGCCCTAAGAAGGCTTAGAAGTGTCATGTGGAAAGCTGGAAGTCTGTGAGTGATCATTGTGCATTTGCTATATAAACAAAGTGTTCCAGGCCCCAAAGCTTTGACAGTTTTGGTGACCTGAAACTGCCTCCAATTGGTTTCAAAACTGAGAGCTGTGAATGGAAGAATACAATGAAACAAAGTGCAGGACTTGGCCAAGGGGGTGGATGCAGATGACCTGACTGATGGTGCAGTACCAGGAAAATGGGTTTGGGTATCCCATATATCTGCATATCTGCCCCATTTCTCTCCCACTTACTGCCCATGTGAACTTGCACCAGTGATTGCCACTTTGTGAGCCTCAGTTTCCTCATCTGTAAACTGGGGGTAGCATGGTCTATCTCAAAGGATACATGAATGCCTCAGACCCTGAGATAAGGAGACATGTTCATATAAAAAACAGTAAGAAGACTAGAAAGGCAGAAAGGAGAATCAGAAAGAAACATCATCAAGAGAGGATGCCATTACAAGATGTTGGCTACCTGAAACAGGCCCATTAACAGATGGAGTTTGTGAACAGTCAGACCTATCCGGCCAGAATCCACATTTTAACAAAATCCCCAGGAAATGTGAAAAGTTCTAAGAGGAAAGTTTATAGTAATCAATGCCTACCATAGGGGGAAAAAGGAAAAGAAAAGAAAGATCTCACTTTAGGGAGATATCACACCACATAAGTAGTGCTCAGGCCTGCATGGGAGAGGCCCCAAATTCAACAGCTAGAGCTGAGTGGTGCTCTGATGAGAAAAAAAAAAAAAGGAAGGAAGAAAGAGAGAAAGAAAGGAAGGAAGGAAGGAAGGAAGGAAGGAAGGAAGGAAGGAAGGAAGGAAGGAAGGAAGGAGGAAAGGAGGGAGGGGAAAAAAACTGTCAGAGAGAAATATCTCAAACAACATGACTTTATCATTCAAGAACCCAAAAGGGAAAAAGAACAAACTAAGCTCAAAATTAGTAGAAGGAAAGAATTAATAAAGATCAGAGTAGAAATAAATGAAATGAAGATCAAGAAGACTTAAAAAAATCAACAAGTCTAAGAAATGAGTTTTTTATAGACATAAGAAAAATAAACAAACCTCAGGCAGAGTAAAAAAACAAACAAAAGGCAGAGAAATTTTAAATAGAAAAATTAAAGAGAATGGAGGGGCAGGCAGTGGTGCACCAGGTTAAGTGCAGATAGTATAATGCTCAAGGTCCTATGCAAGGGTCCCGGTTCAAGCCCCCAGCTCCCCACCTGCAGGGGGGTCACTTCACAAGTGGGAAGTAGATCTGCAGGTATCTATCTTTCTCTCCCCCTCTCTATCTTCCCCTCCCCTCTCAATGTCTCTCTATCTAATGCAATAAAAATGGGCGGGGGGGGGCAGAGAATGACCAAAAGAAGCAGTGGATTGCAGGCACCGAGCCCCAGTAATATCCCTGGAAGCAAAATAATAATGATAAATTAAGGGGAAAGTATTACAACTGACACCACAGAAGAAGAAAGGATAATAAAAGGCTACTAGAAATAACCACATACCACTATACTGAATAAATAACCAGGAAGAAATGTGTATATAACCTATTAAATCTAAAAAAAATCCTGGACAACCAATAATGAGAAGGAAAATTGAATCAACTATAAAAAATCTCCAACAAAATAAAATCCTAGGACTAAAGTAATTTACTAGTGAATTCTATCAATCATCTAAAGAATACATATTGCTGATTTGTTTAAACTCCTCCAAAAATTTTTTGAAAAGGAGGGGGCACTCTCAAAAATTTACCTCAAAATTGTCCTAACACCCTAACCAGATAAGAACACTACAAGGAAAAAAAGAAACTACAGTCCAGTATTACATATTTACAATAAGTGTCAAAAAAATTCTCGCAAGCCAAATTTAACAACACATTAAAAGGGTTATACCATCACAATCAATGGGATTCATCCATGACTCATCAAGACGATTCCCTACATTCATAGAATGCAAGAACGACATATAACTATTTCAATAGATGTAAAAAAAATGTATTTGGCAAAATACAATTTTCATGATAAAAGCTCTCAGCATACTGGTCACTGAAGGAATGTTCTACACACAGTAAAGACATTTAGGTAAGCCCACAACTCACAAAGCCTGTCAAGGATGAGGTAAACATAACTGTCTCACACTTCTATTTAATATAATACTGGAAGTTCCAGTTAAAGAATTAGGCAAGAAAAAATATGTAAAAGTAATTCAAATCAAGGTGGGGGCATATAGTGGCAGACCTGTTTGAGCACACATATAACAGTAGTGAGCAAAGACCCAGGCTAGAGCCCCCAGACCCCACCTGCAGGGGGAAAGCTTTGCGAATGCTAAAGTAGTGCTGCAGTTGTCTCTCTTTTTATCTCCCTCTTTATCTCTCCCCTACTCTCTCAATTTCTGGCTGTCTCCATTCAACAAATAAATAATGGTAATTTTTAAAAGGTGGGGCCTGGTGGTGGTGCACCAGGTTAAGTGCACACATTACCATATGCAAAGGCTTAGGTTTGAGCCCAGACTCCTCGCCAGCAGAGGAGAAAGGCCTCAAGAGCAGAGAAGCAGGCCTGCAGGTATTTATATTCCTCTCTTGAACTCCGCCTCCCCTCTCAATTTTATAGTAAACACATAAGAACAGATGGAACAGAGGTGGGGATGCAAGTGGAGGAAAGGGAGATGTCAGTCAAAGCACCCAAACCTCCAGTTACAAGATGAATAAGGTCCGGGGAGCCAATGGAGAACACAGTGATTGATTATAGTTAACAATACTATGTTTTAAGCTTGAAAGTTGCTCAAATATAGATATTAAATAGTCACATCACATACACACACACACACACACACACACACACAAAAGAAATAATAGTTATGTGAGGTATTAACTAACTCTATTGTGATAATCATTTCACAATATATATTTGTATCACATTACCTTTAACCTATACAATGTGATGTCAATTATATCTCAATAAAGCTGGAAAAATCAATAAGTTAATAGAAAAAAAAGCCACAAAACTGACAATGAATCTTTTCATGCATTTAGGAAACATTTGCAACAATTGTATGATTTTTAAGGTTAATGACATCTTGATTCACAATAACAAAGTCTTGTTTATCTACATATTAGGGTCCTGAAGCTAGCCTAATTTACATAATCATAAATTGCATTTCAACTGTCCTCATCAGCTTGTTCTCCATCTGATGAAGATGTAAACAGTAATTGTATTTGGGCTCAATTGCATATATATTGCACTTTATAACATCAGAAAATCACATTTTAATCTAACCAGCAAGATGAGTTCATTATACTAAAAAAAAAAAATCGAGTCAGTCCCTGAAATGTCTTTGAAGACACCATTGTCATATTATTGTCCAAGTGGTTTTCATTGTGTTTGCTCAAAGCCAAGAGAAGCTAAGAGCTCACAATGAAAAGGCACCAGCAGCCAGAGGACCCCTAGATTTGCAGCTATCAGGATGGAAGGAGGTTACAAATTATCAGGGCAGGAACTCCTTTGTAACTCACACAGAACTGGGAGAAGTAAACCATTCACTATTTGGGCATGAAACAGAACAAACCAGCATAAAGAGTAAACACAGATGTGAACATAGGATTGGCCAGATTCCATCTGCACTGCCTTCTCCACCTGGGATTAACTCACCAGGTCTTTAAGGTTTTGAAATCTCCTATTGATTGTGTGTTTCCTCTATAATAGCAAGCACTAAGCTAAAGGCAATAAAGACCCTTCCCCCTTACCCCACCCTAGACAAATAAAACTGTGCGATGTTCTCACAGACAGAAAATAAGACACGCACAAACTTCTGTGAGACAAGAAAAGAGGAGGCATAGAGAAGCTTTCTTCTACACATGCTCTAAGAAATGGGGAAGCCTTACCTTGCAGATGTGGGTCCTGAGGCTCAGGATAATTGCTCAAGTTTATCAGATATCCTTCTATACAGCCATAACATAATATCAAAAAGTAGCTAAGAGTGGACTGGAAATAAAGCATATAGTTATGCAAAAATGCTTTCATGCCTGAGGTGCCAACGGCCCCAGGTTCAATTCCCAGCACCACTGTAAGACATAGCTGAGCATATGGGGGGAAAAAAGTGGCTAAGAGTTAAGGGCTAGCTCATGCTAAAGAACATATGCCTTCCTATGTGTGAGGTCCTGAGTTCAAGTTCCCAGCAGCAGAGGAACCAATGAATGATGATGAATAGTGCTATGGTATCTGTTCTTTCTCTCTGCCAGACTCTTCCTTCCTTCCTTCCCTCCTTCATTCCTTCCTTCCTTCCTCCTCCTTTTCCTCCTCTCTCTCTCTCTCTCTCTCTCTCTCCCTCTCCCCCCCCCATTATCTAAAAAGAAAGAATAACATATTTGGCCAGGTCACCACTCAACAATATCACACATACATGACACCCATAGTTCATTCCCTGGTTCCACATTAAACAAAAAAGATAAAGTTGACTACAATAAACAAAAGGTTTTGTTTTTTTGGTTTTTTTTTTTTTTTTTGCCACTAGAGTTATTGCTGGGATTCAGTTTCAACACTACAAGTCCACCACTCCCAGTGGCCATTTTTTTCTTTTTTCTTCTTTTTCCCCCTTTCTTTTTATATTATTTGATAGAAGAGAGAGAAAATGAGGGGAGGGGGAGATGTGGAGGGAGAAAGACATCCACAGATGTGCTTCACTCCTTGTGAAGCAACCTCCCTTACAGGTGGGAGTGGTGGCTCAAACCCAGGTCCTTGTGATTAGTAATGTGTGCCCTCAATCAGGTGCACCACCACCTGGCCCCCAAGAAATGTATTCTTTATAGTTCTGGATGCTGGGATGCTAGATCCAACAGCTACAGTGTCTGGGGAGAACCTCTTCTTGGTTCACAGACAGCATATTCTGTTGTCCTCTGCAAAAAGGACACTGCAAAAAAGGACAAGGCGGCTCACAGGGGCTCTTTCCTGAGAATGCTAGTCCCATGCGTGAGAATTTGTTCACATGACCCAGTCACCTTCCCCACAGCCTCCACGTCCTAATACTATCACACTGGGGTTACCATTTCAATATGAATTTTAGAGAGAGCACAAATGTTCAGTCCATAACCCCAGACCAATGCCAGAATCAAGATGCAAGTGGGGAAGAGGCAGACAGAGATCTTAAATGAGAAGTGGCAAACTCAGCTCCCAGGGAGGCAACAAGAAAAGCAAATTGGAGGTGTGGGTGCGTATGGCACTGGAGTGGGACACCCTGTCGCCACATCAGCACCTTCACCTCAGCTAGGAGCACGGTCTTTCACAAGGCTGTATCATCAGACCCCACTTATCTCACACTATCTCTGAACTCCAGGGAAGCAGGATATATTTCCTGCTAATCAAAGCTCTGTCTGATGGCTGTGTCCTGGACATTGGAGGTCAGAGCTGTGTGACCCAAAGCTGGGAGCAAAGACAGTACTGCAGAGAAAATTCAGGGCTGAGTTGCTAGGTGCAAGGAGTGAATGTTCTCAGCTGTGGTCCACCACTTGGTCCCCATGGTATGATGGGCAAGATAGGAGCTTTCCCACAGTCTGCAGGGGGCCAAGAGAATGCAGGAGGCATCTGACATACTCCTAGATGTATGTCAAGCCCCTTAGAGAAAAATACTCAGACCTGGCAGACTTCTTTAGACCAGAGCCAGGACAGAGGCTGGGGGTGTAACACAGCCAGTTTATAGGATGGAGTAGTTCTACAAGCCCTTGCAGCTACCAAGTCCCTCCATGCCCATCACATCAGGGAAACATTCCTTGTCTTTCACAGTGACTTTGTGACATGCAGCACAGCTAGAATAAGGACTCCTTGTTAAGGCAGCCTCTCTCAACCATGAGGAGTGTAGTGTCAGGCCTCACTCCATAGTTCAGCCTGGTTGGTAGTCATCCCAGCATGTTCTGAGGGATTCTGATGAAAACTCTAGGGGGTGGGGGCAGTGGTGTTTCTGGTTAACCTCACATAGTACAAAGCACAAGGACTCACAAAGATCCTGGTTCGAGGCCCCAGCTCTCCATCTGCAGGGGGGTCACCTCATAAGCAGTGAAGCAGGTCCACAGGTGTCTCTTTTTCTCCCCCTTCAAACCCCCCCCAATTTCTTTCTATCCTATCCTATAAAAATGGAAAAAATAGCCTCCAGGAATAGTGGATTCATAGTGCCAGCACCAAGCCCCAGCAATAAACCTGGAGGCAAAAAGTAAATTGTTGGTATTCTTTGGGGAACAAACCAACACGAAGAATACCAACAGTAAATAAAAAATAAAACTCTAGGTGGTGGCAGTGGGATGACTCTGATGAGAAAATAGCTCATTATCTCTGCAATAGTAGTAACTCAGTTCCAGTAATAAGGTAGTGAGCTCCCTGTCACTGGAGGGATCCAAGCTGAATTCAATCCAGCTACCTAAAAGGAGAGCCAGAAGCCTGGCAATGTAAACACTGGACTTCTTGGCCACTGAGTTCCTTTAGATTCTAGGAGCGTCTGACTCTGAATTTCAAAATGTGACTCCCCCCACTGCATCATTAAAAACCTCTAAATTCTGCCCACACAGCTCTGTGATACTCAGATTGATTTTGCACAGAGCGGTAAAATACAATTTAAATATCTCCTCTGTGTCAGAACCATGAGAAAGAAAAACAAATTAATCAACAAAAGAATTCCTTCTCAACAGTTTTCAAGGCAGCTTGTGTCTGTCACCAAACCACAGGTGAAATGCTAATAAAATTCAGCTTGCAACAATAGCATACCAATTTAAATATGGCCTATTTTCCCAGAGAAATATATAAGCATAAATAAAATATATTTCCACGTGTGGCCTTTTTAATGGGTGAAAACTCTTTTATAAGAAAATTGTTAGGCTATAGCAAAGGTCTGCTGAAGACTGAAATGCAGTGAGACTGCCACTGAATGGCAGAGGAAACACTCCAAGGCCAGGGCACAGTTGAGAGCCACTTTCCCTGGGTATTCCAACAGGGGGAACTCAGAGAGAAGAGGCAACTGGCAAAAACAAGCTAATGAAGTCATTTCTCCTCTTCAGTCTAATTTGAAGAGATGATGCTATGGGACCTTGCTCCAGCTTTGCATGCAGACTACAAATTACAGCAACAGAGCCAAGGTGCCTGCTGGCTGCATCCAGCACAGCCAGAGCCAACAGAATCCCAGAAATGATGGGACTAGCCCCTGGCTACCCATCAGCCTCTGGCTGCCCTGCAGCCCAAGACTTGCCTTTCTCATACATGTGGTGTCTTTCTGCACTCCAGTGTTTTTGTACACATTTTCCCTCCGATTTCTTTTCTTTTCCATCTCAATCTAGCTCCAAACCCAGATTCAAAAATCACCTCTTCCATGTAGTCTTCCCTGATTTACTGAACTTGCCCACTGTGGACCTGGAGATTAAATTAATGAAATGGGGAATATATATATATATATATATATATATATATATATATATATATTATATATATTATATATATTATATTATATTATATATTATATAATATATATTATATATATATATATATTCATTGGAGATATAATACCTATCTCCAATGAATCCAAGGATTTTTTCAGAAATTTAGATATGATAATCATTTTTGGACAGACATGCTTACCTTTGTTAAAATCCAGACTTGCACTGTGGAGCAAGACAGTATCAGAATCACAGTCCTGTTGACCACCTTGCTGTGTGATCTTAGGTAAGTTATACAACCTCTCTGAACCTCGGTTACCTCAACATGTAAAGATAGCAATAAATGCTGTGTATGGTTGCTGAAAAGTGTAGTATAACAGAGGTACATGACACCCAAAACCATCTTTTTTCCTCCTTGGGATACCTGCTATTAAACTGAGACCACATAGAACCTCATTCTTTCCATCTGCACATCATTTCTAACAGGCATGAATGCTCTCAGCATATGTCATTGCTCAAGGAAATTTTAATTGCTGTTTTTATTATTGTTGTTACAGCATCTTCACCACTCAAGGCTGTTTTTTTTCCCCTCAGAGAGAGACAGAGAGGAAAAAGAAACCATACCACTGAAGTTTCCTTCATTGTGGTGGGAACTGGTCTCAGACCTTGGTGATGCATAGAAAAGCAGGCACATTACCCAAGTGAGCTATTTTGTCAGTCCATGCACAAGGAATCTATGTTAAAAAAATGATATTTATAACAGACCTCACTTATTCCAGGTGTCATGTGTGAAATAGTCACCCTAGTCTTTCTGAACAATGCAGGAATTACCACCTGCCATTCCTAAAAAGATTAAGAGATTGTCACCCTGAAAGGTAGAGGAGAGAGCTGTACTCTGTTCACTGCATACCCACCCCTAGTCATGTGTTATAAGAGGCTCTCATTCTACCAAAACATTTTTTTAAGATTTTATTTATTTATGAGAAAGATAGGAGAGAGAAAGAGCCAGACGTCACTCTGGCATATGTGCTGCTGGGGATCGAACTCAGGGCCTCATGCTTTTACCACTGTGCCACCTCCCGGACCACCAAAACGTTTAAAAGCTAAAATGCAAACCACATTTTACTAATGAGGAAATGGAGGCTCAGAGAGGTCAGCCAACCCCAGAACCAGAGCTGGCTAACCACCATCACCCAAAATACTATGAGAGGGATAGTTGCATGTAGAGAAGAATTAAACAAGTGATGGGCCATGTGAAATTCCCCAGTGCTCCAAGAGGAAGCTCAAATAACAAGAATTACTAGAGCAGACAACCCCTCCACTTCTCAAAAGGAAAAAAAAAAAAGTAGAGGGAGAAGACTTGAAGAGGTGAAATAAAGCTTTCAGATAGCAGATGGACCAGGAGGTGATGGACCTGTTGAGTGCACGTTATCATACACACGGAGCCAGGTTAAAGCCTCTGGTCCCCAGCTGCAGTAGGGAAGCTTCACAAGAAGTGAAGTAGTGCTATAGGTGTTTTTCTTTCTCCCTATCTCTCCAGTCCCTCTCAATTTCTCTTTCTCTATCCAATAAAAAAAAATATATAATATAAATAAGAAGGGAAGATAGCAGAACCTGAACTCAAATGTATGACCCTACCTTGGATTCTCTGTAGTGCTGTATAAGTGCCAACATTTGCATCCACACAAAAAAAATTACAACAAATCATAAAGCTCTGAGCATATAGCTGTGGAAGATAATTTTCAGGGCTCTCAAGATAAAGCAGGGAGGCTCACACCCCAGGTTGCCTACAACAGTGCCAGTTAATGCAAAATCATGATAGTACCTCTGCTCTCACCCCCCAAAAAAGTCATGTCAGTCTGTGTTTCTCAACCTTGACAACATGTTAAACTCACCTGGGCAACTGTATCAACATCTCTATGAGATCAAAGTCTATAGCATCCAGGCTCTGCTTTTCTGATTGTAAGCTTTACCCCAGTGGTGTTAATGTGCAGCTCTGGGTAAAGGCCACTGTCCTCAGTGGAACCTGCAGTCCTTCCCGGTTTGCACATGTGAATCAGGCTGACACAGAAAACAGTGTATCATTTTAATGTCTGAGCGTCAGCACAGAGGGACAAAGAGGGTGGCATGATTCACAAAGCATTAGTTTGAGTGAAAGGCAGCCCAAGTTCAAAAAGCCTGGCTCTGTCCCTTCTGCCATATGACCTGGGACAACTCGCCCTCCCTCTCTGAGCCTCACCTATAAATTAGGTTACTGATGGGTAAAACCCCAGCGAGTTCTGAGCTGCCTGGGGCAGCACATCAGGAAGCAGAAAGATGTCCACTTATGGCCCAGCTATGCCCATCATTTATTTACCTATTTGTGTCACTTACCTGTGACTTCTGGGTAGAGTGAAGGCTCCTCGGCGGTTCCTGTCAGGACCCGGCTCAGTAGCAAACAGGTCATTAGTGCTCCTCTGGATCCCAGAGGCAGTGTGTGAAGTCACCTGCTTCACCTTGAAGCAAGGGAGGAGAACCTGCAGAGACAGATATTTCCACACATTTTGGAGAGGTTCTGCCAGAGAATTCCACAGAGGCGCATGGAGTCAGCCTTGTGGCACTGAAGAGCCCGAGAGCTCAGGGTGCAAATGTGCTCTGTGCAGCATTTCTTGAACAGACTGTCTGCAAGTGTTGCATCTATCCTCATTAATGCTGCCAGGTAAATCTCTGGCCTCTCTTCCCACATCAGGGAGGTTCTTGAGGAGAGAAGGGCCTGACATCTCCTTGTCCCTGCCACAGAACAGAGTCTGTCCCCAGGCAGCTACACTGGTTTTGAATTTTTAGCATTTATACTCCTAACTAAAGTAGACTTTTGAGAGAAGAAAATGAAGGTGGAGGTTTTAGAGTCTCCCTCTCTCAAAAAGTAACAAGATATAATATAGGTGAATCTGCTAGGTATTTTGCAACTCTCAGATACATTCTAACATATAAGAATACAAGTAAGTGGAGGGTCAGGTGGTGGCACACTCAGTTAAGCACACACAATACCATGCTCAAGGACCAGGGTTCGAGTCCTGCTCCTAACCTACAGGGGAGATGCTTCATGAGCAGTGAAGCAGATCTGCAGGTGTCTTTTTCTCTGCTTCTCAGTCTCCCACTCCATTCTCAATTTCTCTGTCTTACCAAACAAAATAGAAAGAAAGAAAGAAAGAAAGAAAGAAAGAAAGAAAGAAAGAAAGAAAGAAAGAGAAAAGGGAAAGGAAAAAAAATGGCTGCCAGTAGCAATGGATTCCTTGTGCAGGCACTAAGCCCCAATAACAACCCTGATGGCAACAAAAAAAATTAAAATTAAAATTACAGATGATGTCATATCTGCTAAAAACTAAGAGGCCAGCCCTAAATTACCACAAGCAGAGAAAAAATTCATTTGAGTTTAAACCGCAATACCAAATTAGCCTAGGTCAACTTCATATTTATGTCTCTGGAAACTGCCAGTAAAACCTTTAAAGAGTCCCAAGATTGGGATGAGATATCCACTGAACAATTCTCCATCATTAAAAAAGAAAATTCTAATAGTATAACTGACCACTGCAAATAGAAAGAAGTTATCTGCCTTCTGAGTGATAACATACCAAGGACCCTCTTTAAAGACTCCATGTTTTTGTTTGAATACTCACAAATTGCTTGGTCTTATGCAAGTACAATAAATATTTGCTATTGCTATTTGGGTAGCTCATTGACTTTACTTCTATTTCTGAACTCCTGACATACTTATCAGTGTTCCTCAGATTGTATCCTTATAAATGATGTATTTTGCAGGGTAGCCTGCTCCATTAAATACTCGTTCATGTTTTCAACCACTCAAAAAGATATATACACCCCCATAAGTACTGCAGTACTATTTACAATATCCAAGACATGGGAACCATCTTAAGTGCCCATCAGCAGGTGAATAGATAATGAGAGCAGTATATATACACAATGGGAAACTAACTACTCAGCTGCTTTAAAAACAGAGAGAGAGAGAGAAAGAGAGAGAGAGAGAGAGAAACCATTTCTATTTGTGAACTTGAAGGAATTATATTTAGTGAAATAAAAAAAGGCAAATAAAAAAAAGAAATAAAAAAAGAAAAAGGTAAATGACAAATGATGTCCCTCATATGTGTAATACACAGAAATGAAAACAAAACCTTTTCAGGTGAACAGAGCCATGTTCTGAAGACAGAATGGTGGTGATCAGCCAGGCACTGGATGGGTTGGGAGCAGAGGGGTAGAGGAGGGTGACTGAACAGTGGTGAGGGATTTTTAGCACACTGATATAGTACGGAATCATACATTTGAAGAAGTGTGAAGCCATACAATGAAAACTTATTTGGTCAACAATTTGTTTGGCTTTGTATGTTAACTCTCTTTTTTTTTAAATTTTTTTTATTATGTTTTTTATTTTTGAGAGAGATGCAGAGAGAGACACACACATAGAAACACCAGAGCACTGCTCAGCTCTGGCTTATGGCGGTGTGGGGGATTGAACCTGGGACTTAGGAGCCTCAGGCATGAGAGTCTGTCTGCATAACCATTATGCTGTCACCCCCACCCATTAACTCTCTTTTCAACCACCAGGTTCCAGATGCTAGCATGATGCCGACTAGACTTCCCTGGACTGAAAACCCCACCAATGTGTCCTGAAGCTCCTCTTCCCCAGAGCCCTTCCCCACTAGGGAAAGAGAGAGGCAGGCTGGGAGTATGGATCCACCTGTCAATGCCCATGTTCAGCGGGAAAGCAATTACAGAAGCCAGACCTTCCACCTTCTGCATCCCACAATGACCTTGGGTCCATACTCCCAGAGAGATAGAGAATAGGAAAGCTAGGGAGTCATGTGGGTTAAACGCACGTGGTATGAAGCACAAGGACCAGCTTAAGGATCCCGGCTCCCCACCTGCAGGGAAATCACTTCACAGGCAGTGAAGCAGGTCTGCAGGTGTCTATCTTTCTCTCCCCCTCTCTGTCTTCCCCTCCTCTCTCCATTTCTCTCTGTCCTATCCAACAACGACATCAATAACTACAGCAATAAAAAACAACAAGGGCAACAAAAGGGAATACATAAATAAATATTTTTTAAAAGAATAGGAAAACTATCAGGGGAGGGGATGGGATACAGAGTTCTAGTGGTGGGAATTGTGTGGAGTTGTACCCCTTTTATCCTATGGTTTAGTCAATGTTTCCTTTTTATAAATAAAAAAATTAAAATAAATAAATAAAAATTTTAAAAAAGAAAACTTACGCAATTTTGTAAGTCAACCCTATGGCAATAAAAATAAATAATAAAAACTGTTTGGGAAAACCAGGATATTTACAAGCCCCTTGTATATGTATTGCCTAACTGCTCTCCCACAAGAGCCATAACAATTTATACTACTCCTACCAATATGCACACACACACTTGACTATCTTGACATTGTCACACTTATTTTTTTATTGTTGCAAATCTGAGGGGAAAAGAATGTGTTCTGAGTGATTTTCTTTTTTTTTTCCTATATCTCTTTTTCTCTCACTCTATATCCTCTTACCCTCTCAACTTCTTTGTATTTGCAAATAAAAGAAAGAGAGAAGGAAAAGAGGGAGAATAAGAGGAAGAGGAAAAGGGGGAGAATGGGGGAAAATGGCTACTGGGAGAAGTACATTCATAGTGCAGGCAGAGAGCCCCAGCAATAGCCCTGGGGGTGGTGGGGGGAGCTGGTTCACTATCTTGGGAAGAGAGAGCAAAGCATTGTGTGCTAAAAGGTAGGGTTGACCTAGGTAGGAGGAAAGATCAGTTTATTAGTCTCCTACCCAGATGCCCCAATTTAGAGAGAAAATGTCTTCCCCTCCCCGCCAACCTCTTTCTGCTGCCTGCTCTTGAGTCCTAGAAACTCAGGGTAAGGATAAGTAATTTAATTTTTCAGCTTTTCAGTGATATAGACTTAACTGTGTTTAATCTTTTTTTCTTTCTTTATTGGGGGATTAATGTTTTACATTCAACAGTAAATACAATAGTTTGTACATGCATAACATTTTCTGAGTGATTTTTGTGTGCTGAGAAAGGCAGTTTTACTTCCTTTGCTCATTTTTCTATTGAGCTCAGCCCTTGCTAATGAACTTGTAGGGTCACTTTGCATATCAGGGAGCCTAGACCTTCTCTTGATGTGGTGTGGAAACAGCTTTCCAGTGTAATACTTGTCTTTTGCTTTTGTTTTTACAGTGTACTTAGAAAAGCCCATTTTAATATAATTGGATTTATGAATATTATCTTTTGTGGCTTTGGGGTTTTGCATCATACATTCAAAAACTTTAGAAAGAGAACATCTTAGTAAGAAATGTTGAAGGGAGTGGGCCAGACCTGAAAGCATTCAATAAGAAAACATTCAAAGAAAACACATGATCATGATCGAGCATCACTCTCTGCACAGTATGGAAGATGCCCTAAGAGAAAGCTGACAAGCATACCATCCATCTTTCAGGACTGTCCACAATGAAGCTTCCCACCTGAAGAACTACTTCCCACAAAATGGCATAATCTACAATTCCCAGCTCTGGGGCAACAGAGTGTCTGCATACTGAGATTCTGGTTAGATTAGTCTTGTTTATTTCTAAGCCATATCAAATTTTTTTCTAATATTAGGCAGGATTTTTATCAAGACAGTAAATATCATGTCATTTTGAATCTCACAAAAAACTTCCATCTGGAGATAATTGCATGAAATAAGTAAAGCTTTCTGGGTCACAATGTAGCATGCTAGGTTTCTCTGATGACTAGGGAATGAGATATCATTTCTCATGTGGGTAGTTAGTGATACTCATGTTACTCCTCAGTGTCACCCAACCCTGCAGTGATGCTTTCATCTTAGTTTTCTGTTTGGTCTGGACACAGATGGCTCACCTGAGCTGGCAGCTGCCATCTTACCTGCTCCAGCCCAGCCCTCCCTCTCAGACCTGCTTTCCCCCTCCAGCCACCCCAGTCTCTAGGGGGGGAAAAAAGTAATCCTGAGGGTCAGGGAGGTGGCTCCGTGTTGATGGTGTATGTTCTATGTATGTGAGGTCCTGAGCTCAGTTCTAGGCACTGAATAAAATGTCTTAATGGTGTTCTGATCTCTGCCTCTCTCTTGAAACATAATATTTTTTTAATTTTAAATACCATCTTGCAGGCACATGAAGAGACACCAACATTTGGAAACTGGCTTCTACTTTCATTTACTGTGTTTGGGGGTGGGAGAGGAAAACATGCAGCTGCTGGGGGATCTGAGGCAACAGGACTGGTATAAGCCTGGATCTCTTGAACATCAAACCACTGGCTCCCTCCCATATGCCACTCATATCACTCAGACCTGCTCTTCCCTGCAGGTTCCCAAAGCTTCTAGACTTTAACCTGGAACCTCTGCACAGTGACTAGCACACTGATCCTTCTGCAGGTCCTACAAGCAGGGCCACTCCCTTTGCACAGAACCCCTGGTATGGTCTCCAGGGTACCTCCCTTCTCTTTTGACATCTCTTCTTGAAAAGCCTTGGTCTTTCCTTTCATCTGTATGAGGTACAGGAACATACTCACAAGTGAGGTGATAGTTTGAAACTCAAGAGAGTTCTCCTAACCTGAGCAAACATGTATCCACGCAAAAAGAAATCACAGCTCACAGAGGGGGTGAAATTTGCCCAAGGTCACAGCTATTCAGCTTCCAAGCCAAAACTGGCATCTAAACTTGCTGACTTCCAGGCCAGTAATCCCAAACTAAATCACTGTGGCTCTCACATCAACTGTCTCCTGCTTCCTTGGGGGTGTCTCCTGGAGAACACTGTTTTTCCTATCTGTGTGGAATGGAATGAGAACAGGTTGACTTTGTAATGTTATTAAGTAGTAAGCTTGGTTTTCTCAGCTACTGACATCCAAATTTCTGCTGAGCATGAAGGCCTCAGAGGAGCCTGTTGGCTATGCTAATAGAGTCAGGGCTTACAGCTAGCAGGAGGGGTAGCCCCTCCCAATGTGAGAAGAGATGGGGGGGGAGGTAGATTGCAAAGCTGGTGACTGCCAGGAAGCCAGAGACAGAGCACCAGACAATAAAGAGAGAACAGGGTGAGGTCCTTCATTAAAATTTTAAACCACAGGCATTCCCTGCCCAGCACACTTGACACGCCATCCCCCAGAGATGAAAGCCAAGAGGCTATTACAGCTATTGTGTGATGCCTCCAATAATTGAAGACATAATGCATTCCTTGTCCTTTGGAAATTTTCTGAGAGAAAAGTTCTCCATGACATGGAACATGCTGTGCCAATGGAGGCACGGAAAGAGAGTAAACTTTTTTTTGAAAGCAACATCAGAGTATCATTATTTGAGAGGCTAGAGTCAGAAATATCTCTGGAGTTTTTCAAGGGATTTAGGAGCTCTGTGTCAGGAACCAGGATCAAAGGCCAAATCTGAGAACAAAGTTTAGGGGCCTGGAAGGTGACTCAGCAGGTGTAATACATGCGTGCAATGTGTGAGACCCTGGGTATGAGCTCCCAAGGAGAGTATAGAGAAGAAAAATCCGGACATTGCATGTGTGTGTGTGTGTGTGTGTGTGTGTGTGTGTGTGTGTAACAATACAGAATGAAAACTGTGTGTGTGTGTCTCTGACAATACAGAATGAGAACTGGGCCAGGAGTAAGTTCAGCAATATCTTGCATGTGTGAGGCCCTAGTACCATGTTAAAAAGGAAAAAGAAGAAGGAGAAGGAGGAGAAAGAGAAGGAGGAGGAGGAGGAGAAGAAGGAAATGTGTTCTTGGAGTTCCTGTAAGTTAGGAAATGACAAGTTTTAGGGCCTCTATTCCATAAACTGGAGACAGAGGCCAATATGTGTATCTTCTGGTACTTCACACAGGCCCAAACCCTGCTCCTACAGTGCAGGGCACCTTCCAGACTCCTCCAGGGAAGATTATGCTTTCTGGTTGGAAGGCAGAGATATGATCTGGGACAAGATAGTGTATACATAAGAAATAAAGAGATGGCACCTAGAAAATCATGGAATGAGGTGTGGGGAGAGAGCCTGTGGATAGTTCAGTCTAATTTTTCAACATTACAAACTGAGGCACTGAATGGACCAAAAGAGTGATTTGTCAAAGGTCATACATCTGTCCTCCCATGTATCTACCCAACTACTTCTAGTTGGTGGCTGGAAAGATCAGAGGAGATTTAATTTATCTTTAAGGATAAGACCTTCCTTCCTCCTAACTCCTCAACCAGAAAGAACCAGAGTCTCCATTCAGACCCTTCACCATCTGAAAAATCTTGGACTACTCACCCCACCTCTGTTGATTCTGTTTTTGCAACTAAACACCTAAAACTCATACTTATTACACAATGAAGTCAGTGCAACTCTGGCCTATTTAAAAGAACTGAGGCCCAGCACTCTCCCAGGCTGAGTAAACCAATAGCACATCCCAGGCTCACCATACCCCCTGCCCACTTGCTAATGACAAATTAATAATCTTCTCCTTTGTGTGATCTCATTGGGTCATAAAGAACCCACAGGAGTGGTTTTAATACTATTCTGCAGTGAAGAAAAGCTAAGAATGACTTAGTGACTCACAAGTAGGAAGCTAACATCAGGCACAGCTGGGTTCAGCAACTCACAGTTGTGCCTCAAGTCCCTGTTTGGAAGACAACTTCATCGCCATGTGTTCTGATACCAGAACTAACTTCTAGTTGCAGGTAGAGTGGGAAGTGCAGATCAGTGGAGGCCTGAGGCTGGGGTGAGTATAGAATCTCACAGGTTTGAGGTGGTAAAAGAAGAAGCAATCTGGAAACTCAACTCTCTGGTATATGTGGCCAAGTAGGAAGGGATAGGAATTGAGTTGGCACATGTGAGAGGATTACAAGAGTCCAAAGGATGCTTACTAGCAATTACCATTGTGGCTAAGGCAGAACCCAGTCTGGCTCTTGCCTGAGCAGGACCTTCATTCTACACATGACCATCCAAAAAGACAAGTGAGTCTCATCCAATAGAATAACACTTTGAGACTTCTGCCCACATAGTATTGGCCCATAGGGTATAAGGCTACACAGAGAGGGCTGGCACTGCTACTGAAAGTTTCACAAATCAAAGCTCTCCATTGATTTGCAAAAGATGTGTCCCGATGCCTCAACTTCATGGCTCTCACCTTTCACCTTCAACCAATAAAATCATCCCAAGTTCCCTATCTGGCCTGCTGGGCACTGGTCACGACTATGCCCAGCAACTGCAGTATGAGGCAGATAACATAAAAATAAATAAATAAATGTTATGCAAATTTCCATGGCAAACTTGCAAAGCATTTCTGGCACTCTGGACCTTGGGCCCCCAAAGAATATCCCTTCCCCCATAGGTCTTTGTGGGAGGATGTCTTCAGTAACTGGCATTAGAGGATGGACCCCTTCAGCAGCCTCCACCAGACTTCCCTTTATCTGACTCTCCCATAGGATAGAAATGAAGCTGAAGCGGCCATACTAGCTGAAACCCTCCAGAAAATCTTGTCCCTGGGGGCATCTGAATATTTGTAATCAAATTGTTTCATTAAAGAGAAAGCATTCAGAGGTTTCCTGTTGACTATGTTCTTACAAATGAAAGATAATGGAATTAAAAGAGAACAATTGTAAGTCTGACACCAACAGGCAAAGGAACCCAAGGCAACTTTATCCTTGGATGGACTTGTGGAATTTGGGTCCTGCTCAGGCAGGAGCCAGACTGGTTCTGTTTCAGTCCAAAACTATGGGTTTAAGACATAAACATTTCAGCCACATACTAGACATATGCCCTTGAGCACAGTCTCTGATCCTCATGTCAATGAAACAAGCAGGATATGCAGAGTAGCCAGCTGTCCCAGTTTAAGTAGGCCTGGGAAGTGGGGCTGAGAGGTGGGGCTCCTGGGCACAGATATAAGTGCTTAAATCACAAAGCTCTAGACAAACAAGGATAAGTTAGTCACCTGTGGACTTTTCAAGATTCCTACACTGACATTCTTAGATCATTCTGACTCATGATAATACTCCTTGTAAGAGTCATTCAATAATTCCAAGGAATATTAAGTGAGTAAGCTGAATGTGGCGTGAGCCCAGTAGACTATCCAGCACACAGTAGGACCTCTATACCTACTCCCTCTGTTCCTGCCTAGCATTGTCACCTCTGGTTGATCTGAGACGTTAGAGTTCTTGCTGGTGAAGCCTTGAAATGTTACCACCAGCAACCCTCACCATAGCCCCACAGGTCAGGAAATTTCCAACTTCCAGGTGAAGAAACTGATGCCCAAAGTAATTATGTGTTTTGCTTGCAGTCACAAAGATGTTAAATAAATGAGCCAGGACCCCATCCCACCCCACATTCACTACCTCAAGCACAGTAGCTCCTTCCTTGGCCTGTCCAGGCTGCCATGAGCACCTCCCCACATACGCACAACACACACACGCACACACCCAGGCATACACACAGGTAAGCATATTCTTTCTGCCTATAGGCACCTGCTCAGTGCCTACTCCTTTTGTCCAGAGCTTCTAAGTTTCTTCATGCCCACTCATAGCTGCATGGGCATCTTGGCACTTCAATGCCCAGAGGAGGGAGAGGTGGCCAGCATACAGCAAACGTTGGTCCAGTTGTCAGACCCACCCCACATCATAAAATACATACATCCCTGTGTAACAATAAGCTCAGTTCTTGCACACCAAGTCCCCAACAACTACCCAAGAAGAAAGGGAAAACCAGAAGCATACCAGGTAGAGGAAAGAACAGGCTACCCCATCCCACCACCATCAGGACCCCAGGAGCAGAAACCCCTGCAACAAGGTGTCCTTGGAGGTTCAAATCAGGCTAGAAAAACCCAAGAACTCTAGCCAAGAGGGATGCAGACCCAGGAGGAATCAGGCCTGGGAGAAGGAAATGACAGCATGTGATTTTTAATTTACTTTTTCTTGCCCTGAGACAAAAATTAATTTTGACTTGGGAAAAAAAGTAACTTTTCACTTGACTTTTGAAAGTAAAATTTCTGCAATTCTTTTTCCACTTAACAGAACATTTCCTCAACTTCTAAAGCATAATGTTAATATGCACCAAGAATGGAAATTCCCTGAGCTCAACTCACATATCACTGAACTGATTTTTTTTTCCTTAATTTTCTAGTAATACTGACTCGGTTATGCTAACAGGAGAGTTAACAGCTAATTTTGCTACAGGGAAGATAAAAACAGGAAATGATCTTTAATAATGAATTAAACAGACTCCTTGGATTCTGATTCCTTTTATTAGATAAGGTCAATGGCACCTGAAATGAGCAAATCTATCATAGGCTGGCAACCGGATAGGGAGAAAATTGTTACCACAGATGTAATCAGTATGATCTCTAAAGACGAAATGATAAAAAAAAAAAAGTCTGCTACAGTAGCAATATCATGAGCTTTGGACTTCAAAGTGGACACTAACCCACACTAGCCATGTGACCTTGATCATGCCCTTCCTCTCTGAAGTTCTCTCTTGACAGGTTCATGGAGCTAGCAAGTCCCACTTTCTGGAGCTTTTGTGATCAATCAATCCTGAGAGAATATGTAAAGATCTATACAGTACCTAATAAACTGATAGGTGCTCTCTAAAGACAGTCCTATTATACTCACCCCATCATTACCTCACATAATTCAACCCTCAGAATAACCTTCTTGAAAAAGAAGAGGAGGAGGAGGAAGAGGAGGAAGAGGAAAAAGAAGGAGGAGGAGAAAGAGGAAGAAGAAGAAGAAGAAGGATGAGGAGGAAGGAAGGAAGGAAAAAAGGAAGGAAGGAAGAAACAAACCATTCAGGTCAAGTTAGCTTCACTCATTTCAGAGAAGAAAGGTCAAACATTGCCCAAGGCAATGCACTTAGTAAGAGAGAGGATCAGGAATTTAGGGCAGTTCTTGAGTTCAATCTATATGATTCTTTTTATTCAAACAAGTTATCTTGTTTTTGGTTTTTTTTTAATCACTCTATTGGGGGGTTAATGGTTTACAGTACAGTTGTTGACATAGGGTACTACTATTGATTGCTGGGGAATGAACTTGAAGTTCACTAACCACTGGGTGGCCTCACCAATGCATTTTTATTCTTTTTTTTAAACTTTTTTCAGTTTTATTGGGATATTAACATGTAACATTGTATAAGTTTAAGGTACATAATATTATTTGATATATGTAGATATTGCAAGATAATTACCACAAGAAGTTTATTTAACATCCTTCACCTAAGCCAAAGATCTGTACAATCAGACAGATGCACCAAAGTATTTCTCCAGCATCCATGGGGCTCCCTTGGTGCAGACCACAGTGCTCCAACGTGGTGCTGGGGAGGAAAGCCAAGTCTGCATGCTTGGTAAGGTATGTTCCTTTACCACATGAGCCTGCTCCTGGTACCTTCACCTCTTACTTTAATCACAGATATTTCAGGAAGATTTTTTTTCACAACATATCACTACTTAAATATCAGTATTCATTACTCTATTTAAAAAAATCCCTAATTAGAGGCTATAGATTACATACTATGTAGTATATATCATATGATATAAATTATATATGTAGGACCAGGGAGACAGCATAATGGTTATGCAAAAGACTTTCACACCTGAGGCTCTGAGGTCCCAGTTCAATCCCCAGCACCACCATCAGCCAGAGCAGTGCTTTGGTGGCTGGCTCTCTCTCTCTCCTTCTTTCTTTCTCTCTCTCTCTCTCTCTCTCTCTCACACACACAGACACACACACACACACACACACACACACACCTTCTCTCTCCCTGTCCAATTCTCTCTTTATTTCTCTGATTAAAATAACTAAATAAAATATGCTTAAAAAACATATTGCAGGGGGCCAGGCGGTGGCGCACCAGGTTAAGTGCACAGAGTACAAAGAGCAAAGACTGGCACAAGGATCCTTGTTCAAGCCTTCAGCTCCCCACCTGCAGAGATGTCACTTCACAAGCAGTGAAGCAGGTCTGCAGCTGTCTATATTTCTCCCTCTCTACATTCCCCTTCCCTCTCAATTTCTCTCTGTCCTATCCAAAAAACCGAAAAAATGGCCACAGGAGCATCGGATTTGTAGTATAGACACTGGGCCTCGGGGTTAAAAAAACATTGCATACATAATTCAAAGATACACATGTATTAAAGAGAGGGACAGTTTTACATGTATCAAATAATTGAGTTCTCAGAATAACCTCCCAGGAAACAGATTTGCTTCACTTATTTCAGACAAGAAAGGTCGTGGCCTGTGAGTTGCATAGTGGCTAGAGTATTGGATTCACAAGCAGATAAGAAAGGTCAAACACCCTGGGTCCATGCTCCCAGAGGGATAGAGAATCAGAAAGCTATCAGGGGAGGGGGTGGGATATGGAGATTGGGTGGTGAGAATAGTGTGGAGTTGTACCCCTTCTACCCTATGGTTTTGTTAATTTATCCTTTCTTAAATAAAAAATAAATTTTAAAAAAAGAAAGGTCAAACATATATAGCTGACTTACAAAATAAAATAACAGTAGAGTAAGTAGATGCAAGCTAAAAACAAACAGAAGTTCTAGTATTATTTTCTAGGAAGGAGATGTGAGTAAGATGGAGGAAGGGAGAGAGCTGCTGTTGTCCCAGAAATTGACATTGCCTCCAGGCTAGGGGAAGCTAGGGGGGCCTCCACAATTCATGAGAGGAAGCAGAATTCCAGAGAGGTTAGCTCAAGGTCTTATAAAACTCACTTCTTGGGGCTGGGTGGTGGTGCACCTAGCTGAGTGCACATGTTACGACACGCAAGGACCCAGGTTCAAGCCCCCGGTCCCCACTTGCAGGAGGAAAGCTTTGCAAGTGGTGAATCAGGGCTGCAAGTGTCTCTCTGTCTCTCTTTTATTCCCTTCCCTCTTGATTTCTGGCTGTCTCTAGCCAATAAATAAAGTTAATAATTTTTTTTTAATTTTTAAAAAATAAAAACTCACTTCCCCAAGTTCCCTGTTTGGCTCCCTTTCCACTGGATAGAGTGGAGTTAATCTGATGCCAGGAGACCCTAGGGACTCACTAAAGGTGTCTGAGTGAGGTGAGGGTAACACACAGCCTGCTTCTGAATATTATCCCCACTAACTTCCACAGGCAGGTAGGTTGATCTCAGTCAAAGCACTGGCTCACGTCCTCTAAGCCAAAGCCTAGGTGTGGAGATTCTGGTTCCCAGAAGTTTCCAAAGCAGGGGATGTAATTAATTATAATGTTTTTAAAGCAAACAAACACACACTTGAGTGGGAGGAATGTATATTTATTTGATTAATTAGAGGGAATTCACTGGGTGATGTACAATAACACTGGCTTTTTTTTTTTTTTTGATAATCCTAATTGACATCCTCTTTTGACATTTTATTAAGTAGCTCGTCTTTATATTTATCGTGATCTCAATAAGGTACCAAGGTGAAGCATCTTAACTCTGGCAATAACCAAGTGTGAATCATGCATCACACAAATAGCCATGGCTAGGCAAGCCCGAGATGCAGAGTGCTAGTTATCAGCCCTATGCAGGGATGGAGGGAGGATGCAGCTGTTTATCTCTAACAGGGGAAGCCTGCCAATTTGCTGCCTGGCTACAGAGCACTGGCTCTGCTTGACCCAGGTCTCAAAGAGTCTGTGGTCAGCACATCTGAAGCCCAAGCTGATAGCGCTACCCAATGACCAAGAAGTACACTCAAATCAGTAAATCCAGATCCTCTTGCTGCTTCCACACACCTGCTGTCCCTTCCCAGAAGGGGTGAAGAAACTGTACTCTACGTCCAATTCAGGTCATCCACCATGTTTTCTGAGAGCATACCGAAAGTCCAGCTAAGGTACCTGACTCAACACAGAATAACTGAGAGAGTAACTTAAAGAGATTTGTGGTTTAAGGCAATCTCTCTGAGCCCCCAATTTCCAGCCATAAAATGGAGATTAAATACCTATCTCGGGGGTTGTACTGAGAATTAAATCAGAAAATTACATAAAGCATTTAACACAACGCCTGATGCACTCATGTGGCCCAGGAAGATTTCTTAAGGGCCAATGGAAAATACAATTAACATCGCTCTGGGAAATTCACACTAAGACACAGTAGGTGAATAATCAGTACCCTATTACACCCCATAAAAACTCTTAGTGTTGGAGAGAGAGGCAAGCAGAGACACAAATCACTGTAATAAATGGTTGGCTCCAACAGATTGCACAGTGGGGAGCCAGAGAATGTCTTAGGACAGAAGGAGATCACAAGAGATGGACCGCCAGCAAAGAAGTCTTGTGGTACTGAGTGCTTGAAATGTGACTAGTTCAAAATGAAATGTACCATATGTACAGAATACACTCTGGATTTCCAAGACTGAGTACAATTAAAGACTATATAATATCTATTGATGGTTTTCACATAGTCCGCTAAATATGCTGTTTCATAAAATATGGAATAGAAATAGAATTTACCAACTTCCATTGCTTTCTTTAATGTGTTGACTAAAAATTTAAGTTACATACATGGCTCACATCATGGATCCATTGGATATCCCTGTCCGGGAGTGTTCACCGGACAAATGAGAGCAGAGAGCAGCTGGAGGCATCATCAACATCTGGGCCATTTCAGTCCAGCCAAACTGCTGATGTCCTCTCTGCTAGGCCCTGCTTCCCCTGCTGCCAAGTTCACTGAGTAATTAAAATGCCTTGAAGCAAAGAGCCTGGTGCCAGAGAGTGCGTGACGATGCTCAGAGTTTTTGCAAAGTTCTTTCAGCAGGAAACATCTGGGAGGTACTCTAAGGTACTGGAGTTATCCAGAGCAAGGATGCAGTGCCAAAGTGCCTGGCTCTCAGCCCCATGAGCTGGTGGCCAGAGCTCATGCCCAAAAGCAGCCATTTCACAGGTAAATTAAAAAGCAGCCAGCGTTTTCCTCCCCAAGTGGCACCAAATGGATTGCTTTTCTCTATTTCCCTTGTTTAGAGTTCTCTAAAGCCTGCAATGTCTATCCCAAAAGATCACATGCTTGGCACTCCAAGAGTTGGGAAGTAAAGCAGGAATTGCTCCCCTGCACTTTACATTGCAGATTTTGGTATGCAAACCGCTGGCTTGAAAGTTAAACCAATAGTGCCTCTGACCACCTGGGTAGGGATGCTGAACCTAGATCCCCCATTTCTCTGTCAGAAAAAAGGGCAACTTAGGCTGCATGGTCTAGAGCATTCTGGAGGAAGACCTACTATCAAAGTGGTCAAGTGCATGTGCTTCACAGGTCAAGTCCTGGCTCTGCTGTCTACTGGCCCTATGACCTGAGCCAGTAACCTAGCCTGTTTGAGCCTATGGTTTTCTCCCTTGCAGAGTGGGAATGTTGATAGCAGCAAACCTGCTGGTTGTTAGATGTTAACTATCCTAACATGTGACGATGGTTGAATGAGCTAATGGGGAAAATGATGCATCATGCAATGTGTGGCCACTTGTAAGGCCCAAATAAAGTCATCTAGTAAATGAAGGCATCTTAATTTCCTTTGGCCTCACCGAGTCCAAACCTCAAGAGGTCTCAGTGGATCCTAAAGCATGACATTTCTTCCAGTAAGCAACCCAGGTCAAGGGTGTCTAATGCTGGGTTTGGAGCATCTGCAGGCTACAGAGATGGAGCAGAGGAGCTGGCCAAGAGGACACAGCTTGGACTAGGGATCAGGAAATCTGGACTGAGGTATTATCAGGATTGTGGGGGTACACTGATTTTCACAATAGGCACAATTCAGATGACCCCAAGATTCCCATCATTCTTCCCCCATGTACACACTCTGTATAAACCCCTCTCGAGTGTGGGCAGAACCTGCGACAAAATGTCACAACCCAGATGAGGTTACTTTATATGATAAAAATGAAGCAATGTCACAAATTGCTAGTTAACATCTTGGCTTTGAAGTCACCACACTGAAGATTATCTTACGTAGGCCTACACTAATCAAGGAGCTCTGATGAGACAGGTTAGATGTCAGAGATGAAGGAGGAAGAAGCACACAGTCATTCTGAGAGTGAAAGGGGCCAAACAGTGAGGACGTGAAAGCAGGCCCCTGTCACAGCCAACATGGCAACAGGGACCTCAATCTACACCATGAGGACATGGATTCTGCCAATCCCCCAAATGTAATCACACTTGGAAGAGACCTCTTGACATTGAATGAAGTCATGGCCTTAGCTGACTCTTTAGCACCAGCTTACTGAGACCCTGAGTGAGGAGATAGTTAACCTACACACAAATTCGGGACCCGCACAAGTTGTGCAATAGTAAATGTGTGTTATCAGAAACAATACCATAAGCCCTCTTGTGGGCCTTCCCAGGACTTTGCTCTCACCATAAAGCTGCAATGGTAGAGGCTGCTCCACTCTCAAAAGGGAGGCTGGGTCAACCTGCCCTGTCACTGGAGGAAGACTGGTCCTAAAAATGAGTGCAGCCTGCAATGTTCCCAGTTGTAACCATGAACTGCAAGCTTAGACCAACAGGAACTCAGAGGTTGTGTGGGCCCCTGTATTAAATATGAATCTATATGGGCCCTGGGTCAAGTAGATGGGGTAAACAATTAATTTATTCATAGATTTTCTTCAAGATTGGGAGCTAATTTCTGCCCTAGTACAACTTTCTAGACTTTTTTTCTACTCTGACACTATCCTCTCAGACAGTATTTTTGTCCAACTCCATCTTAGCTATCAAGCTCAAGCAAAAACTGATAGTCGTGGGTGACTGGGAGCATGCCTAAAATAGACTTCCTAGCTTCTTCCCACTAAGAACTTTATTCTCATCTGTTCTATTCTTACTTTTTGACTCTTGTTCATTAATCATTTTGTTCTGCTTTATATCTTACTGCCTTTCAGTCACCAAGTTGCAGACACTATCATGATTCCATCCTGACTTCCCTGGGCAGATGGCCACAACAATGTTTCCTGGAACCTTACCTCTCCAGAGCCATATCCCACTAGGGAAAGACAGAAACAGGCTAGAGGTATGGATCAACCTGTCAACACCCATGTCCAGTGGAGAAGTAATTACAGAAGCCAGAACTCCCACCTTCTGTACCTCAAAAATAATTTTGATCCATACTCTCAGTAGGGGAGAAATGATAGAGGGAAGATGACCAGAGGGCTCTGAACTCCAACTCCATCAGTACCCAGAGAGAGAGAGGAGGAAAACTGTCGTTTAATTCGGGGGCTCCAGCTGGCCGGGCTAGCATCGCGATGGTAGAGAGAGACTCGAGGACACACGGCTGGGCTGGGAAGCTGTATATCTTTATTCACGAGCGGGCAAATCACCACACCATGTGTTTCCCCCATCATTCTTCCTCCGCTGCTGCTGCTGGGACTCTGGACGTCCTTAGCATACGGGGCAGGGAGAAAGAGAGGCGCGAAACTAGCAAGGACCAAACCATTTCTCTCAGAGGTAGGGGGAAGGGGGCCAAACCAATACGAAGAATACCAACAGAAAATGGGAGAGATATTTGGATGCACTAATAGGTATGTGTGTGACTTGGAAAGAAGAGAGGATGGGACCATAGAAAAAAATGGGAAAACATATACAAATATAGACAGCTGTAGAAATAATAGTTAACCCATATCTACAACCTTACGAGAACTGCTGTATGTACACTGGAGGGGGTGGGGATTCAGAACTCTGGTAGTGGGAATGGTGCAAAGTTGTACCCCTTTTATCTTGTAATTTTGTAAACGAATATGAAATCAGTAACAAAAAAACTTAAATGTGTGTTACATATAATCACTAAGTTAGTGGTGATTTGCTATGAAAGGAATGAAAAACAAGTGTATACTGTAATCATTCTCATCTATTCTCACCTCTTGGGTAACAGGGAACCTATTTGGTAGGCCTATTTACCTAAACCAATTAAATGGGTCCCCTCTTTACACTCCTTAACAATTGATCCAAGGTGGGTATGTGACCCAATTCCCAATCATAGCACAGCTCAGGACATTAATTTGGTGCTAGGGAAAGAGAAACTCAGAGGTGGAGAAAGAGAATGATAAATACTGTCATAGATACTGTGGGGTATGACCTCATAACTTCATGGGCTTGAAAACACATTGCACCTATGACCCACCCACCTTGGATTCTCCAGACACCCATTAATAAACCCCTTGTATTGTGCAAGTCATTATATATTGATTTCTCGATTACCTGTAGCCTAGTTCAAAGCATTCAGAATAATGGCATGGGTTATGTGAACATCCCAGATGCAGGCCCTGACTTTCCAACAGCTGCCTCATAGCTGCCCCTTGGGTCATAATACTAATAACACTGCCTCATGCTGTACTTTGTTCACTCAACAAGAATTGATTGAGGGCTCATTAAGTGCCAGAGATTGCATTCCTGAGATGGAGCAGAGAAGTGGCACCACAGTTACTGCTTTTGCATATCAAAGTCCGGTGGGGTTTCAGGAAGCAAACCAGTAATTACAAATTGCATACACAGTACAAGCCACAAGTACATTGGCCAAACGGCTAAGTGTCAAAATTAGCATTTAGCCCCAAATGACACTGTCATGAAATTTTATTTCTGGGGTCAAAAGAAAACAATCTTGATTTTGTTTAAAAATTGCATTATTGCTGCCATGTCATCACTTCCATTTTAGCAATCACACTATGACCATCCCATGGCTCAGGCAAGCACCATATGGATCCCATCCTCTCAGCCTCAGAGATTGGCAGGAGGTGAGCATCATGTGAGCCAACTTGCCCATCAGAGAGCAGTGTCTGACATTACTTTGATATTTAAGTGTCAGTTGGTCAGATGCCCCCAGGTTCTCAGAACTCAAATTTGTGATATTAAGGAAATGCTCCCTATCAGTTGAGGGTGGGAGAGAAGCAAGATCTTTGGGGCTTGCTTCATCTTTTTCTAACACTTCTTCTTTTTTCCTTTATACTGAATGTTCTTGATTACACTGGATCAGATTCACTGTGGAAATTGTACATATTGGGGGTGGAGGGTTCATCCTATTTTGAGATAGCAAAGTTAACATTCATTTTTCAGTCTGTCCTTTCACAATGTGAAAAAAAATAAAGCCAAACATTACCTTGAAGTCCTCATGGCCTAAATAGAATTCCTAGTTAGAATTAAGTTACTAAAAATTAGATACTATTATTAAAGTTTATTTGTAATGTTATACATGTGGGTAAAATAATAATTCTATAAATATTGTAACTGTGATATGTTCTAATTTCTATTATTCTATATTATTATTATTTAAATTTTATAAATGCTGCCTGGCTCAGAAAGGAAATAATATTCTTCAAAAGCTATCTAGCTAATATGCTCAGTATCTGAATTAACTGTCACTCTATTTGTCAACTGAGAATATGTTAAGATGCTATAGTGAGTAAAATATTAATTTCCATAATCAAAATTAATTATTGTAGCACTTTACTCTTGAAATAACTTATACTTCAAATAAGTGAGAAATTTTCAAAATATCTTAATCCCATAGTACTTTAAGAGCACTCACCTGTATTTGAAAGTACACAATTAGACACTAACCCAAAACATGAAAGATGCATGTTCTTGTGTCACAGAAATAGTGCAGGGGTATCACGCAGCACTTAAACATGAGAGATCCCAAGTTCCCTCCCCAGAGCCAGAACTGAATGGTGCTCCAGTCAAAAAGCACCACAAAACTAGATCTAGAGTTAGAGACATTGTTATTCTCACAAGTCTAAAGATGTAAGTTGTTTCATGTTATCAATTAAGCAATAATCTATATACTCACATTCATATTCTTAGCTATTATAAAAATTAGATATGACAGTAGCCTATATAATAGTCAATGATAACTCATAATTTTACAGGTCCCCAAAATGACATTACTCTAGATAGACAAGTGTGTGTTCAGCCACCCAATGCTAAATGCCAAGGTCAAAATTTCTTTCATCTCTGCCATCAGAATCCAGTCAGGGAAACCAACATCACTCAACTAGAGAGAAGGCAGAGAACTAGGCTATAAAAAGCATGATGGCCATTATAGGTGCCAACACACCTGGGCCACAGAGTGTTCAGATATTTGGTTAAATAGTATTATGAGTGAATCTATGAAGAAGGTTCTAGGTGAAATTAACAATTGAGTCTATAGACTAAGTAAATCACAATTGACTAAGTAAACACAAAAATGAGTGAGCTCCTCCAATCTCCTGAAGACCTGAATTGAACAAAAAAGTGGAGAATTCTCTCTCTCTCTGCCTGAATCTTCAATTGGGAGATAGGATTTCTCCTGCCTTTGGACTCTAACTTCCACTGAAACTGTATAGTCAGCTCTCTGGAGTGTCCTAGCTTCCCAACTGTAGTTATTGAGGTTTTTTAGTCTCCATAATCTCATAAGCCAGTTCTTTATTTCATGTATACATCCTACTGGTTCTATATCTCAGAGAACCCAGACTAACATATTGAATGACACAAGAGCAGATGAGCCAGCTAGGGAATTGAGATGCAATGAAAAATGTAGAAACAGCAGGAAACTGATGTCTAGGCTGAAAGGACAGGAGGAAGAGGTGATGATTGGTGTGACCTAGTGGAAGCTGGAACCAGAGTGGCCTTCTGTCACAGAACCTAGGACCACTAACAAGGCACAGCTACTGACTGAGAAATCAAAGGAGACAGATAATCAAGTCTGGCTATTTCATCCCTCCCATCCTCCAACCTCCTTTTGATTGAGCATAACTAGAAGACCACTGGCCTAGGAGACTTAGGGATCGTTCCACTACCCTGGCTTAGAAAGTGGAATCTAGGCAGAGTGAGAATGACCTGACCACAAAATAGGTCTGGTGCCAACACTATTCCTAGAGAGTTCTTTTCCTCACAACAACTCTAAAAGGTAACTGGCTTCCAGTTGCCAATTAGGAACTATAGTTCAGAGGGGTGAAGTGACTCTCTAAAAGTCATACCACCAATGGGTCCTGAAGTTCAACACCACAACAACACTAAGATCTCAAAATGAACAACTAAACCTCTTCTTTTCAACCATTTTCCCAGCCAACTTAGTACCCAAGTCTTCACTTTTCTTTTCACCCTCTATCTCATAGAATTTTGTCTATTCTTACACCTACAACAACTACTTTTTGACAAGGTGACTCAAAACATTCCATGGAAAAAAAATGAATCTTTTCAACAAATAGTTCTAGGACAAATTGGGTTGAGACATGCAGAAGAATGAAAGAGAGCCACCACATATAACCATGCACAAAAATTAACTCAAATGGTCAAAAGACAGAGATATTATATCAAAAGCCATCAAATATGTAGAAGAAACACTGGCAGAACACTCCACAATAAGTACTTTGAGAAAGTCTTTTAAGAATCAAATTCAACATCAAGGAAAATAAAAACAAAAAAACATACTAACAGAGCTATGTCAAACTGAAGTGCTTCTGTACAGTCAAAGAAACTATCACCAAAACAGAAAGATATCCTTCAGAATGAGAGATGTTTGCATGCCTAAGCCAGGAAAGGAACTAATAACCAAAATATAGAAAGAACTCACAAAACTCAGCAACAAAAAAACAAACAATCCAACTAAAAAACAGGGAGAGGATATGTATAGAAATTTCACCAAAGAAGGAGGGCGGAGCCAAGAGGGTGACTGAGAAGGATCTACTGGCTTGAATACCAAGAACAACTGCTGGAAATGGTAGGATTTTTTGCCTTCAGCAGGACAGTGAATTCGGGGTCCTAGCTATGACACCAAGGGGGTAAATATAGCCCAGTTTGGGTTAGAATATAGAGGAAAAAAGAAAGGAAAATTTTTTTTTATTATTTATGAAGCGCACCCCTGCCCCCCCCAACCAGACCCTGGGTGCCAGAGAGCTGCTCCTAGCAGGCTCCCCTGCTAAGCTTCTTTCTTTACCAAGATTCCTGGCCCAACAAGGGTTCCATTCCAATCCTATTCATTTCTGAAACCCTTGGCCCTTTTTCTTTCTGTCTAAGTGGCCAGTTGGATCTATAAAAGGGAAAAACTGCCCTGAGGTGTTTTTTTGTTTTCTTTTCTTTTTGGTTTTGGGGTTTTTTTTTTTGTTTGTCTGTTTGCTTGTTTACTTTCTCAACAATCAGCTGCCTCTGCTCAGATGGCTTGAGGCAATCTGGGACAGATTTTTTACCCTGATCTATCTTATTATTAATCTTATATAAAGGTGTATCCCTTTCCCCCACTCCTTTAGGTTGACTAGAATTAACTCTTAGTGTATTTTCCATTGCTAGGGGACTGTGCGTCTTAACCATTGCGAGAGTAACTTGTTTCACTACTCCTACCTCCCCTAAACACTATCCCATTCTCCCTCCTCCTAGCTAATTAAAAAATTAAATTAAATTAAAATTAATTAATTAATTAAAAAACTTTCCTTTCACTGCTCTTTTATTACAGCTCTTTTTATTATCTTTTTTCTTTTCTTTCTCTTGTTTTTCTTCTTTTTTTTCTTGTCTTCCTTTCTTCCTTCCTCCCACTTCAGCTTTCTGAATTCACTAATATTCATTTGTGAATTATATTGGGGAAGAAATCTGACTCAGAGTGGATGCTCTATGTGTGTATCTCTGCTCTACTTCCCTTTCTCCTCTTGCTACCCCTAGAATATACAGTGGATAGTAGATTTGCATAATTGTATTTTCTTTCTAGCCCTTTTTCCTTTCTCTTTTTTCTTCAGTTGGACTTGGTTGCTATTTTTTCATGGACTGGAGACATTGTTTGGCTAACTGGTAGTGGTTAAACTACTTCAATCCTAGCTTCAGTTGCTATTGTAATTTCTGAGGTTGGTGATTGCATTTGTCATAAAGGTATTTAGTACAGTGTTGCTTGTACTCAACACATAACAACTGAAAAACAACAGAACATAAAAATAACAAACACATTAATCAAAAAAATGGGTAGATCAAGAGCAAATAAAACTGCTACTCCAATGAATGAAGACAAGAGCCCAGAAGAAACTACAAATCAGCCAGAAGTAACCATAGATAAGTATACAAGCAATAATAAACTTATTAATCACAGAAATGAAAAACAACTTTGGAGGAAAGGAATGACAGTATTAGGGAAACAACCGATGAGAACCTCAAGTAAAATATGACTACCTTGAGGCAACTAGACAACTGAAAGCTGAAATAACTGAACTGAAATAAGCAGCTGAGGGACGGGAAAGCAGACTAACAGAAGCAGAAAACAGATTAAGTCAGACAGAGGATGAGTTAGAGAAAACTAAGAAAGAAGTGAAAGAGCTCAAAAAGAGGTTGAGAGACACTGAAAACAAAAACAGAGACATATGGGATGATCTCAAAAGAAGTAACATTTGTATAATTGGCCTGCCAGAGGAAGAAAGAGAGGAAGGGGAAGCAAGCATTCTAGAGGAAATTATAGAAGAAAACTTACCAGACCTGAACAACAGAAAGGACATTAAGATTCAAGAGGCCCAGAGAGTTCCAAACAGAATCAACCCAGACCTGAAGACACCAAGACACATCAAAGTCACAAAGAGAAGAAGTAAGGATGAAGAAAGGATCCTAAAGGCTGCAAGAGAAAAATGAAAAGTCACATACAGGGGAAAAACCATAAGACTATCAGCAGACTTCTCCACTCAAACTCTAAAAAGCTAGAAGAGAATAGCAAGATATCCATCGAGCCCTGAATGAAAAAGGGTTTCAACCAAGGATAATATATCCTGCTAGACTTTCATTCAAACTAGATGGAGGGATCAAAACCTTCTTAGACAAACAACAGTTAAAGGAAGCAACCATCACCAAACCGGCCCTGAAAGAGGTTCTAAATGACCTCTTATAAACAAGAACTTCACTATAATACTTGCCATATATCAGAGCAAATAAAAATTCGTTGAACAATGGCACTACAATACATTAAATCCATAATATCAATAAATATCAATGGCTTAAACTCACCCATCAAAAGGCACAGAGTGGGAGGATGGATCAGAAAACATAACCCAACCATATGCTGATTGCAAGAATCCCATCTGATACAACAAGATAAACACAGACTTAAAGTGAAAGGATGGAAAACTATCATACAGGATAACAGAACACAAAAAAAGGCAGGAACAGCCATTCTTATCTCTGACACAATAGATTTTAAATTAAATAAATTAATAAAAGATAGGCAAGGACATTACATAATGATTAGAGGATCAATCAGCCAAGAAGACTTAACAATTATTAACATCTATGCACCTAATGAGGGACCATCTAAATACATCATGCACCTACTGAAAGAATTTCAAAAATACATCAATAGTAATAGAATAATAGTGGGAGATTTTAACAACCCACTCTCACACTTAGACAGATCAACAAAACAGAGAATCAACAAAGAAACAAGAGAATTATGAAGAGATGGTCAGACTAGACCTCCTGGACATTTTCAGGGCCCTTTACCCCAAAAAACTGGAATACACATTCTTCTCAAATCCACACAACACATACTCAAGGATAGACCACATGTTAGGCCACAAAGACAGCATCAATAAATTCAAGAACACTGAAATCATCCAAAGTATCTTCTCAGACCACAGTGGAGTAAAACTAACATTTAACAACAAACAGAAAATTATTAAAAGACACAGAATTTGGAAACTAAACAACATACTGCTTAAGAACCACTGGGTCAGAGAGTCACTCAAGCAAGAAATTCAAATGTTCCTGAAAACAAATGAAAATGAAGACACAAGCTATCAAAATATTTGGGACACAGCTAAAGCAGTATTGAGAGGGAAACTCGTAGCCATACAATCACATATTAAACAAGAAAAAGCTAAAATAAACGACCTAACTGCACACCTCAAGGACTTAGAGGAAAGGAACAAAGGAACCCTAAAGCAACCAGAATGACAGAAATCACTAAAATTAAAGCAGAAATGAACAACATCAAAAATAAGAGAACCATACCGAAGATCAATGAAGCCAAATGTTGGTTCTTTGAAAGATTAAACAAAATTGACAAACCCCTATCCAGACTCACTGAACAAAAGAGGGAGAAGACTCAAATTTATAGAATTGTAAATGATAGAGGAGATATCACACCTGACACCACAGAAATCCAGAAAATCATGCGAAACATCTATGAAGAACTATACGCCACCAAGCTAGAGAATCTGGAAGAAATGGAACAACTCCTAGAAACATATGCCCTTCCAAAACTGAACCAAGAAGAACTACAAAACTTAAATGCACCAATCACAGACAAAGAAATTGAAACCATTATTAAGAACCTCCCCAACAACAAAAGTCCTGGGCCAGATAGCTTCACAAACAAATTCTACAAAACCTTCAGGAAACAGTTATTACCCATACTTTCAAAGTTTTTCCGTAAGATCAAAGAAACAGGAATACTCCCTTCCACCTTCTATGAAGCCAACATCACCCTGATACCAAAAGCAGATAGGGACAGAACTAAAAAGGAAAACTACAGACCAATATCTCTGATGAACATAGATGCCAAAATATTAAACAAGATCTTGGCCAACCAGATAGAGAGGCATATCAAAAAGATTGTTCATCACGACCAAGTGGGATTTATCCCAGGAATGCAAGGCTGGTTCAACATCCGTAAGTCAATCAATGTCATTCACCACATCAATAAAAGCAAAGCCAAAAAACACATGATTATCTCAATAGATACAGAGAAAGCCTTTGACAAAATCCAACACGCATTTATGCTCAAAACACTACAAAAAATGGGAATAGATGGGAAATTCCTCAAGATAGTGGATTCCATATATAGCAAACCTACAGCCAACAGCATACTCAATGGACAGAAGCTGAAAGCATTCCCCCTCAGATCGGGGACTAGAAGGGATATCCACTATCACCATTACTCTTCAACGTAGTAATGGAAGTTCTTGCCATAGCAATCAATCAAGAGAAAGAAATAAAAGGGATACAGATTGGAAGGGAAGAAGTCAAGCTCTCACTATTTACAGATGATATGATACTATACATAGAAAAACCTAAAGAATCCAGCAGAAAAACTACTGGAAGTTATTAGGCAATATAGCAAGGTATCAGGCTACAAAACCAATGTACAAAAATCAGTGACATTTCTTTATGCTAACACTAAATCTGAAGAAGAAGACATCCAGAAATCACTTCCATTCACTGTTGCAGCAAAATCAATCAAATACCTAGGAGTAAAGCTGATCAAAGAACTGAAAGACTTGTATGCTGAAAACTATGAGGCGCTATTCAAGGAAATAGAAAGTGATCCCAAGAAATGGAAAGACAGCCCATGTTCATGGATCAGAATAATAAATATCATCAAAATGAGTATTCTCCCCAGAGCAATATACAAATTTAATGCAATACCCATCAAAGTTCCACCAAGCTTCTTTAAGAGAATAGAACTAACACTACAATCATTTATCTGGAACCTGAAAACACCTAGAATTGCCAAAACCATCTTGAGGAAAAGAAACAGAAATGGAGTCATCACACTCCCAGACCTCAAACTACATTATAAAGCCATCATCATCAAAACAGCATGGTACTGGAACAAAAATAGGCACACAGACCAGTGGATCAGAATTGAAAGCCCAGAACTAAACCCCCACACCTATGGACATCTAATCTTTGATAAGGGGGCCCAAAGTATTAAATGGAAGAAGAAGGCCCTGTTCAATAAATGGTGCTGGCAAAACTGGGTTGAAACATGCAGAAGAATGAAATTGAACCACTTTATCTCACCAGAAGCAAAAATCAACTCCAAATGGATCAAAGACCTGGATGTTAGACCAGAAACAATCAAATACTTAGAGGAAAATACTGGTGGAACACTTTCCCACCTAAACCTCAAGGACATCATTGATGAAACAAACCCAATTGCAAGGAAGACTAAAGAAGAAACAATCCAATGGGACTACATCAAATTGAAAAGCTTCTGCACAGCCAAAGAAACTATCACACAAACAAAGAGACCCCTCACAGAATGGGAGAAGATCTTTACATGCCATACATCAGACAAGAGACTAGTCACCAAAATATACAAAGAGCTCAGCAAACTTAGCAACAAAAAAGCAAATGACCCCATCCATAAATAGGCAGAGGATATGAACAAAACATACACTCCAGAGGAGATCCAAAAGGCTAACAAACATGAAAAACTTCTCCAGGTCGCTGCTTGTCAGAGAAATGCAAATAAATACAACATTGAGATACCACCTCACTCCTGTGGGAATGGCATATATCAAAAAGAACAGTAGCAACAAATGCTAGAGAGGCTGTGGGGACAGAGGAACCCTTTTGCACTGCTGGTGGGAATGTAAATTTGTCCAGCCTCTGTGGAGAGCAGTCTGAAGAACTCTCAGAAGGCTAGACATGGACCTTTCATATGATCCAGTAATTCCTCTCCTGGGGATATACCCCAAGGACTCCATAACACCCAACCAAAAAGAGGTGTGTACTCCTATGTACACAGCAGCACAATTCATAATAGCTAAAACCTGGAAGCAACCCAGGTGCCCAACAACAGATGAGTGGCTGAGAAAGCTGTGGTATATATACACAATGGAATACTATGCAGCTACTAAGAAAAATGAACTCAACTTCTCTGACCCATCTTGGTCAGAGCTAGAAGAAATTACGTTAAGTGAGCTAAGTCAGAAAGATAAAGATGAGTATGGGATGATCCCACTCATCAACAGAAGTTGAGAAAGAAGATCAGAAAGGGAAACTAAAAGCAGGATCTGACTAAATTGAAAGTAGGGCACCAAAGTAAAAACCCTGTGGTGAGGGGGAGGGTGGACATGTGGCTTCCTGGGCCGGCAGAGGGGGGGTGGGATGGGACACAATATTTTGGTGATGGGAATGGTGTCTATGTACACACCTATTAAATTGTAGTCATATAAATCACTATTTAATTAATATGAGAGGGGGAGAAATTGATTGTATGTCTAACAAAGGGACATTTCAAAGTTAACCCAATTATCAAATAATGTGATGATAACAATAACTATCCATTGTCTTCTTGAACCCTAAGACAGCAAGAACCTCACATTTCCACTATAGAGCCTAAACTTCCCCCAGTCCTGGGACCCTAGGGTAGGGCCCACTTTCCCATATGCTTCTCCCAATTCTTATCAAATAATATTGCATCCGCTGATCGCAACCTAATCAACGCAACGAGTGCCACCCCAGCATGCTTCACTTCAGACTGTCCAAAGATTTCAGGTGTGGAACGACAACCCTTCAGCTTCATCACTCGGGTGAGACCTTTCCTTTCATAGTATTCGCTAATTCCATCCCAGGTGGTTCACTTCCTAACAAAGTCCCAAAACCTAGATATATACCAGGTTCCAGGAGATAGAGCATATGTTCACAGGTATCCATAAACTAGGGCAAATATATACCAGAAAGCAGAAATACACTAGAGTTTGCAGTGAGTAACCCCCAACATTTCCTCTCCTCTATTCCAACCTTTGGGTCCATGATTTTTCAACAATTTGTTTGGCTTTGTATGTTAACTCTCTTTTCAGCCACCAGGTTCCAGATGCCATCATGATGCCGCGCAGGCTTCCCTGGACTGAAGACTCCACCAATGCGTCCTGGAGCTCTCCTTCCCCAAAGACTCACCCTACTAGGGAAATAGAGAGGCAGACTGGGAGTATGGACTGACCAGTCAACGCCCATGTTAATGGAGAAGCAATTACAGAAGCCAGACCTTCCACCTTCTGCAACCCACAATGACCCTGGGTCCATGCTCCCAGAGGGATAGAGAATGGGAAAGCTATTGGGGAGGGGCCGGGATATGGAGATTGGGTGGCGGGGATTGTGTGGAGTTGTACCCCCCCCCATACTATGATTTTGTTAATGTCTCCTTTCTTAAATAAAAAAAAAAAAGAAATTTCAACAAAGAAGAGGTCCCGGTGATCAATAGATATGAAAGAATGCTCAAAGTCACTAATTATCACAGAAATCCAAATAAAGATAAGAATGAGTTATCACATCCCACCTGTGAGAATGTCATACATTAGAAATGATACAAACAAGTGCTGACAAGGAGGTGGGGAGAAAGGAAGCCTTTCAACACTGCTGGTGTGAATGTAAATTAGTCCAGCTCCTATGGAAAACAACCTGGAGATTCTTCAAAACATGAGAAAAGGACCCATGATCTACCCAGAGAACAGAGAAACACCTATCCAAATAGATATGTATACCTATGTTCACAGAAGCACAATTTTTACTAGTTCTAAGAGTCCTAAAGGAGAAATACTCCAGGTTGATCCCAAGGAGGACTCACACTCCCAGTTCCTGCAGCCAAAGTTAAAACACACACAGTAGTCCTTTTCCTTCATCAAAAACATAAAACACGTCCTACCCCATCCCTAGAGACAGCGAATCACCAGAAACCCTCAGAGAAAGGAAGTAGCCCTTGCAATCCTGACAGATACTTCCACATATGCCTATTCTTTTCTCAATGTCTTCTTTTTTTTTTTTTTTTTTGGCCTCCAGGGTTATTGCTGGGGCTCAGTGCCTGCACCACGAATCCACCGCTCCAGGAGGCCATTTCTCCCCCTTTTTGCCCTTGTTGTTGTAGTTATTATTGTTGTTGTTGATGTCATTCGTTGTTGGATAGGACCGAGAGAAATGGAGAGAGGAGGGGAAGACAGAGAGGGCGAGAGAAAGACAGACACTTGCAGACCTGCTTCACCGCCTGTGAAGCGACTCCCCTACAGGTGGGGAACTGGGGGCTCCAACCGGGATCCTTACGCCGGTCCTTGCGCTTTGTGCCACACGCAATTAACCTGCTATGCTACCACCCAACCCCCTTCTCAATGTTTTTATTATTAAAGTAATATGGTCAGGTAGCTCACCTGGGGCAACACCTACCATGTTATGTGGCTCAAGTTTCAGCCCAGCCCCCCACTGTACTAGAGGAAGCTTTGGCATTGTGGTGTCTCTCCCTCTCTGTCTCTATCTGAAAAAGTTAGCTTAGAAGAGTAAAGCTAAAGTAACAACAAAAAAGAACTTCAAAAGCCTATGTACAGAGAGAATTAACCCCCTGAACCCACATCCCAGAAGCTGCTACTTCACAGGTGTTTTCTAGTTTTTCTAGCAGGGAAGATGTCCTCCCCATGGAAATGAGGTCAGGCTACATGCCCAGTCTTGTGTCCTTGAGTTTTCCATCTTCATAGTCACAGTGAGAAGTATGGTGGCAGACAGACGGCTGCAGTTCATGACTCCTCAGGGCCACATGGTCCTGATTCACCTTACTGGCTTGCTGCTGCATGGGCTTTCCTATGAAGTAGTAGGAGGCAGTGGGGGGATTCACTGGGCTAGCCCTTGCTGAGTATTAAAAGCAGTTCCTGGACCATTGTAGACAATATGACCATGATCACTGAATTTCTATGGCAACAGAAATGGACATGAACATTCCACTGGATGGATGGATGTAAGCTATGTAATCACTTCCCTATTGCTGGAAGCTTGGGGTCTTTCCGGTGTTTTACTATTCTATCTAATGACAAGAAATCTCTCAATTGAATCTTTTTGCCTCTCTTGACTTAACATCTATCCTAGAAGAACAACTGCTGCTAGCTCAAAGGGTAGGAGCTCATTTAAGCCTCAATGCATGATGCTGAATTGTTTTTCGGAGAAACTCTCCTACTGTTATTTCACTGTGGTAAGAGAGACCCTGCAGACTGAGCTTTATCAAGCAATTGTTTCACTGTTTTTGAAGCAGTGCCAAGTGGATGTGTAATCGATAAGACCTTGTCACTTGAGCTGATATGCTTTCACTTTAGGTACCTCAAGGAAGCTCTTCTGCCCCGTTTCTCAGCACTCCAGCCACTGCTCTACACCACCCATGCCTTTTTCTTCCCACATATCCTTCCAAAGACAAGACATAAAATTTCTAAGAACGGCTTTCTCCAAGGGTGGGGAATGATTCCTCTGATAGAGTGCACACTTTACCATATGCAGAAACATGGGTTCAAGTCCCTAGTCACCAGATGGAGACAACACCAGCAATGAAGCAACACTTGATCTCACCTCCTCTTCCCACCCACCCGCACCCCACCATGCTCCCTCACTACCTTTCACCCTCTACTGGGTGGCAGGAGAAAGGGAATAAAAATAAAAACAGGCTGCAAGAGTGGGAGAAATGTGCCCTGGCAGCAAGAATAAAAAATTACTATCAAGGGCCCTGATGTCACCCAAGATACCCCAAATCTGGCCATCTTGGTTGCTCTTAGAATTTATCAGTGACAGTGGCAGAAGTCTCAAAAAAAAAAAAAAAAAAAAGAGAGCGGGCCAGGTGGTGGCGCACCTGGTTAAGCACACACATTACAGTGCACAAGGACCCAGGTTCAAGCCCCTGGTCCCCACCTACAGGGGGAAAGCTTCACAAGTGGTGAAGCAGGGCTGTAGGTGTCCCTCTATTTCTTTCTCTCTCTCTCTCTCTCTCTCTCTCTCTCTCTCTCTCTCCCCCTCAATTTCTCTCTGTCTCTATCCACTAGTAAATAAATAAAATTTAAAAAATATTAAAAAAAGAAAAAATACATTAAAAGGAGAGTTCTTTTGTGAAGGTAAGTAAGGAGTTCTCCAGAGTATTGGAAAGAAAGGTCCCTGGGACCCAAGCTTGAGATAACCAGGACCAGTAGTGTTCTAAAGGCCATGGAGCAGGGTGAACCCAAGAAAAGCAGCACCCTCAATAGGGCCAGGAAGACCTATAGAGTCAAAGGCTTCCAGCCACAGGGGTGCAGAAGCTAAGGGTATTGTTTCCCAGCTGAGGTTCCTGTGCTCTCTGGAGGTCACACCAGTGGATCCTTGAGGTATTTTTACCCAGGTACCAATGAAAAACATTCCCTTCTCAAAATTGTGACTATAATTAGAGTCTGCATAGAATAGGGCCAAAAAAAATAGCCCTGCAGCCTATCCCAGGAGCTTAGGGGCTCTTGGCAAATGTTTACAGAATAAATAAGGCAACAGAGAAGGGAAAATTGGTTTGCGATTTGTCAAAACTTCTGATTGAACTAAACTCTCTTCTCGAGATTTATGAGATCATTAATGAATGCAAAAATCAATATGTTTTCACTGACTGTTATGTGCCAGGCATGTGGACCACAGAGGAAAAAGTGAGTGGCCCCTGTCCTCAAGCCACCCCCAGGGCAAGGGAGGGCAGGGCAGGGCAGGGCTGTGGCCCTTGGGGTTGAGTCTCAGCTCCCTCCCGTGAGATAGCTGAGTGTGCTCTGTTGGGATAGTCACTACAAGCAACTGTTATCATTTATAATAAGTAAGCCTGAGAGCATGTCAAGAATAGAGCTGTGTGAAACTGAATGAGATGGTGCTTATAACACACCCAATAATACAGTAAAGGCCAGTATTTACTAGTCATTTTATGTTTATCATGAAGGAGAGATACTGTCCACCAGCCCTTGGAAAGTTGCTCATGGACTAAAGAGAGATGATTTGTAGTTAAGTGAGTGGACCTAGCATAATCACCTGATGGGTAAGTGAGGTGCTTGAAGAAGAAACAGGAAGACCAGAGTGGGATAAGAGGCAGATTTGGAACCAAGGTTGGAGTAATGCATTCTGAAGATGGAGGGAGAGCTTAGGAGCCAAGGGGTGTTGGCAGCCTGTGGAAAGTGGAGAATTCAAGGAACACATTCTCCTCTGGAGTCTCCAGAAGGAACTCAGCTCTTTCAACACTTCAGTCTTAACCCAGTGAAGCCTATGCTGGACTTCTGACCTCCAGATATGTAAGAAAATCATGGGGGGCAGAAAAATAGGTCAGCAGGTAGAGCAAATGCCTTACCTTGTCAGGCCCTAGGTTCAATCCCTGGTACCACATGAGAAGACTATGGACAGTTCCAGGGGAGCTCCATGGATAGTGAGGTAGTGTCTCTCTCTCTCTTTCTCTCTCTCTCTCTCTCCTTTCTCTCTCTCTTTCTCCACCTCTGTTTTCTATCTCCCTCTCCTACTCTCTCCAAGTATACAGAATTTTTTTTCTCAATTTTTCAATTTTCAATTTGTTAAGATCCTGATTTCACTTTCTTTTTATTTTATTTTTATTTATTTATTTTTCCTCCAGGATTATTTGCTGGGGCTTGGTGCCTGCACTATGAATCCACTGCTCCTGGAGGCCACATTTCCCATTTTGTTGCCCTTGTTGTGGTTGTTGTTGTTATTGTTGTTATAGCTGTTGAGGAGGGGAAGACAGAAAAGAGGAGAGAAAGATAGACACCTGCAGATCTGCTTCACCACTTGTGAAACCACGCCCCCCTGCAGGTGGGGAGCTGGGGGCTCGAACCAGGATCCTTATGCCGGTCCTTGTACTTCGTGCCACGTGCGTTTAACCCACTGCGCTACCGCTCAACCCCTCAGAATTTTTTCAATTGGGCCAAATAGGCTGCTCAGAGTCACTTCTTATATATGAGATCTTCAGTCCATTCCCTAGTGACACATTAGAAAAAGAGTAAGAAGTGGGCTGGGTGGTGGTGCACCTGGTTAAGTGCACGTATTACTATGCACAAGGACCCAAGTTCAAACCCCCAGTCCCCACCTGCAGGGGAGATACTTCATGAATGGTAAAGGAGGACTGCAGGTATCTAACTTTTCCCCTCTCCCTCCCCCTCTCAGTTTCTCTCTGTTCTATCAAATAGAATAAAGTTAAAAAAAAGAAAAAGAGTAAGAAAAATCATAAGCATCTGTTCCTTTAAGCCAAGAAGTTCACAGCAATTTGTCATGGCAGCAAGAAACCTACCCTGCCCCAGCTCTCCCTGGAGGAGCTCCTCCCAATCCCTGCAGAGAAGCCCAATAACAGGGATGCACAGGTGAAGAACCAAGACCCAGAAAAGCCTAGGGGTGTGCCCCAATGCACTCAGTTGGGTATTGGACAACACTGCGTCTTCATTTATCGGCCTCTGAAATCCTTACTGTTAGCCTTGTACCAAAGGGAAGGGTAACTACTGACTTGCAATGGCCCCTAACACACACTTCAACATGCCTTGGATCCCAATGGTTCCCCAGCCCACAGGAAGCAGCTCTGTGGGAAACAGCCTGTTTCCAAGTGGCTTGTCCAGGTGGAAATGCAGTTCAATGATAGTTATGGACACATCTGAGCCCCCAAGGATCTCAAGATGTAGACTGATGGTCCAGAAGCAAAAGAGAGGGGAAGGTATGATGTGCCCAGAAGTCTTTAGGTTGTTGATGTTGTGCAGAGATGGCCCTTAAGATGGCATCAGGGCTGGGGAGGGGATCCTGCCCAAGCTAGAATACAGAGCCTTTAAACCACTGTGCATTCTCTTGGCAGGTCTCCTCTCAGTCTTTCAGCAATGCACCCATGACTGGTCTTAATTACGAATCATGAAGCAGAAGCCTGAGGGAGGCAGCCAGCTATATCCAGGGCCCCCACATGGGGGAGGCAGGGCTAGGCTTTGTACCCAGGGCCTACAATGACTCAAAAGCTGGCCCTTAGCATGGACCTTGAAATCTCGGTCCCATGACTGTGCCAGCAGAGGCAAGAATGCAGAGGGCTTGTGAGCTCTGTCACTTCCCCAGAATTGGGGCCCTGGGCTGGATATCCCTCAAAAAACATCTCTCTGCATCTCCCAGCGCATCTCAAAACCTACCCTGCATGTAATCTGAGAGTCTTATAAAAAAAATAATAATAAAACTGAATTCCAGCCACAGATACCCACACTTTCTCTCATTTACACATTGTCTGGATTTGTATGTTAACTCTCTTTTCAGCCACCAGGTTCTGGACACCAGCAAGATGCTGACCAGACTTCCCTGGACAGACGACCCCATCAATGTGTCCTGGAGCTCCGCTTCCTCAGAGTCCCACCCTACTAGGGAAAGAGAGAGGCAGACTGGGAGTATGGACCGACCAGTCAACGCCCATGTTCAGCGGGGAAGCAATTACAGAAGCCAGACCTTCCACCCTCTGCAACCCACTACGACCCTGATCCATACTCCCAGAGAGATAGAGAATGGGAAAGCTATCAGGGGAGGGGATGGGATATGGAGATCGGGTTATGGGAATTGTGCGGAATTGTACCCCTCTTATTCTATGGTTTTGTTAATGTCTCCTTTCTTAAATTAAAAAAATTAATTTAAAAAATAATAACAATAATAATAAAACTGAATTCCAGCCACAGATACCCACACTTTCTCTCATTTACACATTCCTACCTACACACAATTCCACAAACACCCTAATGAACAGATCTGCACTCATAAGCACACAACCACTCAAAGACATGCTCATACTCTCCAAGATCCTCACTCACACACATGCCTGTAACTTCACATATAAGTGTGTACAGACCCCAAACCACAGCCCTGTATACACACACGCACTCCATACAATACTCATATGCACAAATTTGCACCCTCAGATTCACACAGAGATGCACACACATGTGCACTCACTCATACTTGGGCTGAGGCTGCTGTTCCTGTGACTCGCCTGATTGTTTATTCAAGAAGGAGAAACAGCTCTGGCCTACTGTTAACTCTGGGCAGAAAGACACACTATAAAATCCTCAGCTTAACATCTTCTAATCCCAGCTCCCCATCCATAGATCCCTCTCTGATGCTGCCTCCAGTCTGTCTATCCCACAGGATGCACATCTGATCTTGAAGAAATCTCAGGATTAGTCTCCCTGCCATACACGAGCCCTGCTCACCCTACAGGGCTCCCCCAGGTCAGATACCTTCTTGCTGAGGTTTCTCTAGTGTGGTGGCCCCTCTCTTCCTACAGAAGGATGGGGATGGAAGGGCTAAGAACTTCAGGACTCCCCAATGGCAGCAACAGAAAGGGGACCTACCAGGATCCTTGGCTTCCCCTCTATGACTTGGGGGGTTAAAGATTATAGATGATGAAGAAATCCACAAAGAAGGATGAAGCATAGGTCCACGGGAGTCCAGAGAGCAGGAGACAAAATGCCAAAGAGCAAGGAGAGGAGGCTCCAGAAATGGTGAGAATTCCAGAGAGACAGAAGAGGGACACTCTTGGGCACTGAATTGAATTCTGTATCTGGACAGCTCTGAAAGGGCACATTTGCCAAGCAGGCCTGCAGACTTGCTCGCTAAAGACCCCATCAGAGCCCTGCTTTCACTCTATTATGTCTTTGTGGCACTTGGTCCCAGGACCCACCAACACAAATTCTGCATATACAAAAAGATGAACATTGTTAACTGAAGCCAGGCAAGACCATCTGTCAGCAAGATGGAGTTCTGTGACAGTGCTTTCTAAGAAGACACAGTTACATGATGATGATGCCACAAACAGATGTTCAATGACCAACCCCTGAAGCACCAGGGGGCACATCTGACTCCTGACACATCCAAGGAGCTGGAAGTAAAAGCAGATGGGTCTGAACCCAGATCCCAGTACCTGCCAGTTGATGACCTTAAACAAGTTTGTTCAGCTCTTAGGACTTGTTTTCTCATCTATGAAATGGGAACCATAGTAGTTCCTACCTAACAGCATCCTGAGAGGACCTGATGTAAAGCTGTAAAGTGCTAGTACATAGTTCATTAACCTCTGTCCTCTGAACAAACAGGTCTGTTACAAGCTCATGGTGAAGGTTAGTTCCACAGTCATACTCTACCTGGACTGGGAGCCGAGCTCTGTGACTTTTGGTAAATCACTCTACCTGGTGGTGCCTGGACTCCTTCCTCCCAAAAATAAAAGATACCAGCCTTACGGGATGCTAACGGAAGAGGGTACAGTGCGTGAGGGAAAGCACACAGGAAGTACACAGTACTTGCAAACTCTGGACTGAGCTCAGGTTTCCCAAAAGCAAAGCCTGAGAGAAGACCCTCTTCATGAGACAGGTCCTTCTCACTCAAGGTCAAGGTTGGGTTCAGGACCCAACCCCTGGGCCACTCTGCCTTGCACAGGAAAGCAAACCTACAGGTGACTGAGCTGCTGGTCCATCACCAGCCTCAGCAGGGCACACTTCAGAAATCACATGCCCTGCCATGTGGGGCCCAAGCATCCCGTCACTGTCATACAACCTTTTCCGACTGGCTCTCCCTTGCCTTATTTATAATAGATAAATGCCCAGCCACAGGAGTAGCTGAAAACAGGTTAAACTGCCCTCTCTGCAGGAGCTGCACACTTTAATTTCGCCTTGGCACAGGGCTGGGTGGCTGCAGGGCCAAGCCACTGTGGGAAGGGAGGCAGGGAGCCAGCACTCCAGGTGGAATGCAGGGAAGTGCCGCCTTCAGGCTGAGCACTGAAGCCCATGCCCTTCTGGAGGCAGAAAGGCCTTGTCTCTGCTATGTGGGGGACCTCAGGGGGGAGAGGGCACTCCAGAGGAAGACCAAGAGAGAGAGGGCTTCTGCCCCAAGTCCATTCTGAGCCCTATCACCAGGGCCCTGCTACTGTACTGGTGAACAAGAGCACATTTTCCTTTTTCTAGTGTTGTGCCTGGGAATGAACTCAGAGGGCCTCACACATGCAAAATATAGCTGAGCTTCTTCCCAGACCCAGTTCTTTCATTTTGTATTTAGAGGGAGAGAAGCAGAGGCAAAGGGGGAGACAGAGGAAAGACCACAACACCATTCTACCACCTACAAACATTTTCAGTTCATCTATTCAAGGCCCCGTGAACCCACAGTTTCAGCCTGGGGCGTGGGGGCAGCAAAGGGCACAGGTGCCACTGAGAGGGTTAGCTGCCCTGGCTGCCTGAGCTCAACTCTTACTCCACTGCTTAGACAAATCACTCAACCTGCCTGAGCCTCAGTTTCCTTATCTGTAGAGAAGAGCTGGTCAGAGGACCTGGCTGAAAAGGCCCTGGGGTCAAACAGGCTGAAAGGTACGGGTGAGCATAGTAGGTGTTGACTGAATGGCAACAGTTAGTATGGATATTACTATTACAGCCGTTAAGTGAGCAGGTGAGGGAGGGCAGGTTAGTTACTCCCAACAACACAAGGGAGGAGAGTGAACTGGAAGACCCCTAACTTAGGGCAGAAAACCAGCTCTGCTCTCTGCCAGTGTCCCTGGACATCCGGCCATGCTAAAGCCTCCATGCTCTCCATTCATGCTGTCTCATCACAGAAACGCATTTCCAGCCATGGGGCTGGGGGGCCAGATGCTCCTCCTCTCTGCATCAGCCCTAAGGTGAGGCAAAACTGAGCATGCAGGCACCACTGAATGAGGCCCACTGCTGTTGAGATCAGGAAGCCATGTCAGGTTGCTGGAAATTTTTAAGTAAATGTTTTAGGAGTGAGGGTGGAATATGAGGAGTTTCCAGTATGTATTTTTAGGCCCCTGTACAGGCCTGTAGTCCCTTTGATTAGTTTAGAAACAAAAACATATGTGAGTCTCCAGTTTGCCGGATTTAGAGAGGGGCTTGACGAGAGTAGAAACCCCACTGGGGATTCTGATTTGGGAAGAAGCCAAAAGGCTCTTGAGAACAAAAAGATTGCCTCCCCACCCCCACCCCACCCATAGTCCAATCTTTTCTTTTTCCCTGGCCTTCCTTCTCTTCTCTAAGGGGGTGAGGGGCCCCTGTGAGTTCTCCAAAAGCACGAGCATCCAGTCCTGACCACAGCCTGCACCGCACCCAGCAGATGGAGACAATTACGTCCAGATGTGTGCTGGCCAGCAACTGGCCCAGCAGTGAGAACTGGTCCAGCCCCACCCACCACCCCAGGCACATTCCTCCCAAACCACTCAGGAAACATTCCAAGACCCAGATATTCATCCCAGGCTCTGCTGAGATGGCTTCCTGGGCTGTAGGACAGTGAGTGACGCCCATAGTGTGGGCAGGCGTCCAGTAGCTCCACCTATGCAGAAGTCCTGGGGGAGGTGGGGGAGACTATGAATACCACTAGGTAGCCACCTACCCACTTATTCTCCTACTCTCCTTGGAACCCCGCAATCATGCTATTTAGTAGGCATTTTCAGCCTGTTTCCAAGTTAGCCAGAAGAAGTAGAGAAGAGATCTGATACAATGGGGCCTTAAGAAAAACCCAGTTTTCAGAGATTCCTGGACCTAAATCTTGAGACACTGGGCCAGGTTTCCGACAGGGCACAAGTCCTGCTGGAAGATGTTTGGGTGGGCAGGGCACAGCTAGCCAGCCACATCTGGGGCAGGCAGACAATGAGCTTGGGCACTATGCTCACAGTCAGGAGCCTAGTGAAGGACTTGGGGACCTCCCACCCGCATGCACATGTATGTATACACATCTGTGCACATGCACACACACACACACACTTCCACTCGCTCCTGTTTCCTGCCCTTCAAAGATGGTTTGATGACTTCTTGTCTCTGCCTCTGTGCTATAAAGGTCTCCCAGCATTTCTGGAAGGAAACAGAATACAAATGACAACTATGAAAGCATATGCACCACCCCCAGGCATGTGGAGACTGACATGCAGGATGTGCACAATAGCACAGGAACAGCTCTCACAGCGGCTGACATAGACGTGCACACACTCCATGTGGGCCCTGGGGCAGGTCAGCACCATGTTCTTTACCTGTGTCTTCATCATCTGCCAGAAGCCACCCAGACATCAGTCCGTAAGTCCAGAGTCTGGAGAAATGGAGGGGAGCAGAAGGAAGAAGAGTTCAAAGTAAACAAAGGAAAGAAAGAGAAAAAAGCAAGGAGGCAGAAGAGGAAAGACATGAAAAGGGATGTTGGGGAGGATGTGAAAGGAGAGGTGAGCGCCTCCCTTTTGAATCCCAGTGAGCGCCTCCCTTTTGATTCCCAGTGAGCACATGTGTGTAAACCATTAGCCTCCAGGTCTTGAATCCAACACACAATAATCTGGATTGGTATTAGTTGTGTGATCTTAGGGGACCTTCTTTTTTTCCCAGAGCTAGAGCCTAACACATGCTCAGTTTCACCACTCTGAGCCACACTTTCATTCAGACAGATCAAGAGGAGAGATGCCACAGCACCTTCCATATGATGCCAGGGTCTGAACCCAGTTCATAACTTTAACAAGGCATGCACCTCGCCCAGTGAGCTAACTCTCTGAACCTCCTTTAAAATGGGGATAATGTAGCATCTCTGTCACAGAGAAACAACAACAATATAGAATAGTTGGGCACGTGGAAGATACTGGATGAAAACAAAAGAAAGGTAGAACCCTGGTGGGGTCAGGGAGAGCTAAGCACATGGTTCAGCTGATGTGAACCACCACTGTACCTGGCTGAGCAGTCAACTGTATTAATACCAGGCACTGTTCTAGGTGCCTTTTCAGCCGTGATGTCACCTGACCTTGCCACTGCCTTACAAGGAGCCGCACCATCACCCTGGCTTTGCAGGTGGGTTAGGCAGAGGCCTAGAGGTGGAAAAATAAATTGTTCAAAGAAAACAGAAAATCTGGTATTAATAGGACCCATAAGCCATGCCTTTTCCACAAGATCTCTTCAAACTGTTTACAATTGAAGTTGGAGTTTTTAATAATAAAATACGGGCATGGTTCTAATCATTTACTGAGCACTTATTTACTATATGCCAGGCCCTGGCAAATGTTTTTCTCTTTACATCTTCACAACAACCTCATGAAATATGTTACCATTACTTTCCAGTGCAGACTGAAGCCTTTTTTCAGTGCAGACTGAAGCCCAGAGTGGTTAAGAGTTTTCCTCACCACCAGCCCATTAAGTTGGAGGACCCAACTTCAAACACAGGTAGCATTTGTCCACGAAGGTGTGCTCTGAACCTCAGGCGTGAAAATCTGCTTTTGCATTACCATTATGCTATGTCCACACTCCGAAGATGTGTTCTTAGCCACTCAGCAGGATGGAGACAGGTCAGCTTCACAGAATGATATTTATCACAGTCTTTAAGATAATAAATATATCAGGGTATCTTTTCAGTGGAAAAACAAGGTGTAGAACAGCTGGTATAATGTGCTATATGTTTCAGAGAAGATATATGGTCATATGTGCTTTTCTCTGCAGAACATTTAGAAGGCTTGCAGGAAACTAGGAGTAATGGTTGCCTCCAGAGAGAGGAACTGGAAGGCTGGGTCATGGATGGAGAAGATTTGCACTTTTATATCTTTCATGCCCTTTATAGCTGTCTTTAAAAATGTGAATGTGGGGGGCCCCCTGCTCAGAAAGACACTACTTTCATTGCTCTGACAGCTCACTGGAGATGTGGTATTAGCACATACCTCATAGGGACATGGGAAGGAGACTGCGCTCCTTCCTGGAGCCCCCCCCCCCACCATCTTCACACAGCAATGACCATCAAGGGGCAGCAGGCTTGAGTCTGTTCTATAGACTAGTCACAGCTCCAGAGTCTTCCCTACTCTGGGCCATGGACTGGGATTACAGGCCTGCAGACATGTGGGATCTGTCACCATCCAGTTGGAGAGATAACCTGCTCATCCTGGAGAGTACTCTCAAACCATCTATGCTTCACCAATGCCTCCCCAGTGGGAAGAACTGTGACCTGAAGGACAGGGCCCCTGGTGCAGGCCACCTGCTCTCACCCACCACTGACCTTGACACCTGACCTTGGCATCACAGCCTCCTCTCTCTGGGTCAGCCACTGCCCACCCATAAAGTAACAGTAGCCTAGGGTAAGAGGTCCATTCTGGCTCTGAAATGTGAAGCCCCAAGGACTTCAATGGCCCTTGTCATCCCCTGTCCTCATAAGTTGTCCCCAACTGCTCCAGGTCACCACACTGTCTTCTGCCTTCTCCTGTCCTCTGAGCATGGGACCTTCTCCAGACAGTCCATCCCCACCCGACTTACCAAAGATACACAGACTCGTGCCTGCTGGGATACCATTTAGATTGGGTTTTGCATACCCTGGATTTGTTTTTGGTTTTGTTTTGTTTTTCCTTTTCTCATTTTTTTCTCTTTTCCTTTCTTTCTTTCTTTCTCCCCCCCCCCCAGCTTAACAGTACATCTGTACACCCATTTCAAGGCTCACACTCCAGGTGACCAGAGTCTTTTGATTAGCTGCTCTCAAAGCCCTGCAAGCCCTCACACTTGTTCAAAATGTAGATTTAGAGGGAAACGTCAAATGGAGGGAATACGGCATGAATACTGCTGGTGGGAACTATATGGATTTGTACCCTTGTTATCTTACAACCTTGTTAATCATTATTAAATCACTAATAATTTAATGCATATTCAGGGCCCACTTGAGAAGTCACCTTCAATTGGGGCTCAGGAACAGGGCCTGGGGGTACACATTTGACCACACCCTGAATTCTGATACATCCTCTAGAGGAGGGTGGATTGAAAAAGCAGGAACAGAGAGCCAGGATTAAAGCCACAATCTCCTGTCTGTCGCTGCATGGTCCGCAGAGGAGGGGGACACTACAGGGAGAGACAAGAGAAGGAAGAGAAAAAGAGAGGAAGGAGGGGGTAGAGGAAGTAAGACCACGAAGAGGAAGGCTAGGAAAGACAAGCAGCAAATTCTGACCTGAGGAGACTAAAGAAGTTCTAGAGTCCAGGGATTCTGAGAACACAAACCAGAAAGCTGATCTAGGGGGCAGTAGCACTCTAGGGAAGCTGGCAGCTCTAGCTTCGCAGATATGCAAATAGAAGCCAGAAGGATGGTGAAGTTCAGCGAGCACCACCTTCAGCAGGGTCCTATGGCTCCGGGCAGCCAAGACTTTGGGGGCGGTCGCGCTAAGGGCGGGGCCTTGGTACAGAGCTGATCCAGATCGCATCATTGGATCCGCATAGTTCACAGCAGCCTGATTGCGACCGGGCAGGTAGAGTGCGGCAGCGTGCCCACAGCGCCCCCTGGCGTCCGCCAGCATCCCAGCGCGCTGTGGCTCTGCAACCAGATGACAGAATGTCGCTGCCTGGGCGAGCCAGAGTCTCCCAAATACCACTCCTCACCCACAGCGGACTTAAAAGGCTGCATCTGGCCTTAAGCCCTGGGGCAAACTCCCTCTCCTACTAAAGTGTATTTAAGAGGACAACCAACAGGATGCCCTCTTCTCTCCCCAAACAGTGGTAGCTAAACGTGGAGCCTGTGATCCCTTTCCTCAGCTGGGTCCTACCTGTGAGGGCATGTATGAAAGCTCCCCTTTTCTGTGCTGGGTTAGGGATATGAAAGGACAGGTGACAGACTGTACTAAGTACCTTCTAGGTATGATTCCTCACAGCACCCCCACACACACACCCCACCCAAAGCTTTGTTAATTTGTTTTGAAGGACAAAGAGCTCATACACGACATTCCACAGCTCTTGGGCTATCTTAATTTTTTAATTTTGCAGAGAGAGACACCACAACACTGTTCCATTGTCCATGGAGCTTCCGCTAGTGCTGTGCACAGTGCTCCCACATGGTGCCAAGGTTCAAAGCCTGGGTCCTCCTAGGAGGGGTTAGATTGTTATGTTAAAAACAGAAATGTTACACATGTACAACCTACTGTATTTTACTGTTGACTGTAAGCCATTAACTCCCCCCCCAATAAAGAAAAAGAGAGAGAGACTGAATGCATCCAGACTATTCATAATATATAACTATGTAGACTCAGGCACTACTGGGGCATAAATTTTGACTCTCCTTAGTGAGTGGAATTTTTCAAGCCACAACAGTAGACCAGTAATTACTAGACCAGTAATTACTCTTTCATGGAGGATAGGAGGCTCCACAGGAGGCAGGCAATATAGAACAGCAGCTGAAAATATGGGCTCTGGACCAGACAGACAGCTGGCGGTGGTGGGGGGCAGGGGTGTGCCTGCTTTGCCGTGTGCACAACCCACAGTGAAGTCTGACATCTATAGCAGTGGAGGAAGCTTCAGTGCTGTGGTTGGTGTCTCTCCCTCTTTCCCTCTGTCTCTGTCTCTCACTAACTGCAAAAGCAGGCAAAAGCTTGGGTTCTGGAGTGAGAAGAAAGGGGTGGGAGAGAGGACTTCTGGGTCCTGTGTAGGATGGTAGAAAAGAACGTAATTTGGGGGGGGGAATGTGTCTTGCAGACATTTCTTATGGAGAGATGAAGTTGTACCTATGTGTCAACAACTGTATTGTAAACCACTAAACCCCAAAGAGAAAGTTTGAGTTAACCTTTTACAAAAGAAAAATATATATATAAATGTATTTCCTAAGGTGCTATCATGCATGTATTGAATAAATGCAAGTACTATGTGCCCAAGAAGAGAGAAAGAGGGAGAAAGACCTGGGTCCTTAAGCACTGTAAGATATGCACTCTACTGGGTGAACTATCTCCTAGCCCCTTTAAAGCTTTAACAAATGTTTTAACACAAATTCTATAAATAAAGCCTGATTATAAATTGGTACATTTCAGGTATAGTAAGGGGGGGCGGTTAAGGATCCTGGTTTGAGCCCTGGTTGGAGCCCCTGGCTCCCCAACTGCAGGGGACGGGGTCACTTCACAAACAGTGAAGCAGGTCTGCAGGTGTCTATCTTTCTCTCCTCCTCTCTGGCTCCCCCTCTTCTCTCAATTTCTCTCTGTCCTATCCAGCAATAATGACAACAATAACAACAACAATAATAATAACAACAATGATAAACAACAAGGGCATCAAAAGGGAAAAAATAGGAGCAGTGGCTTCATAGTGCAGGCACTGAGCCCCTGCAAGAACACTGGAGGCAAAACATAAAATAAAATAAAATGTATAGTAACACAGGGAAGGATGCATTCTCCTACAGAAAACAAGCAAGTTTACAATAGCTCAGAAAAAAACACTCACTAGCACTTCTAGCAAAGACACTGTAAGTTAAAGCATATGTGTTTTGACATCAATTAACTTGCTCAATTTAGAAAATAAGTGATTTTTCATGTAAGTTTATGTCATACGTATTTGAAGGGGGAAAAAAGCATGAATTCGGGGTGTTAAAACACTAAACCTAGAAACTACAAATCAGCCAGAAGTAACCATAGATAAGAAAAGTATACAAGCAATAATAAATTTATTAATCACAGAAATGAAAACAACTTTGGAGGAAAGGAATGGCAGTATTAGGGAAACAACAGTTGAGACCCCCAAGGAAAATACTGATTATCTTGAGGCAATTAGAGAACTGAAAGCTGAAATAGCTGTAATGAAGAAAGAAGCTGAGGCAAGGGAAAGCAGACTAACAGAAGCAGAAAACAGAATTAGTCAGACAGAGGATGAGTTAGAGAAAATGAAGAAAGAGGTGAAAGAGCTTAAAAAGAGATTGAGAGACATTGAAAACAACAACAGAGACATATGGGATGATATCAAAAGAAGTAACATTCTCATAGTTGGCCTGCCAGAGGAAGGGGAAGCAAACATTCTAGAGGAAATAATAAAAGAAAACTTACCAGACCTGAATAACAGAAAGGACATCAAGATTCAAGAGGCCCAGAGCGTACCAAACAGAATCAACCCAGACCTGAAGACACCAAGACACATCATAGTCACAATGAGAAGAAGTAAGGATAAAGAAAGGATCCTAAAGGCTGCAAGAGAGAAACAAAAAGTCACATACAAGGGAAAACCCATAAGATTATCTGCAGACTTCTCCACTCAAACTCTAAAAGCCAGAATAGAATGGCAAGATATCCATCGAGCCCTGAATGAAAAAGGGTTTCAACCAAGGATAATATATCCTGCTAGACTTTCAATCAAACTAGAAGGAGGGATCAAAACCTTCTTAGACAAACAACAGTTAAAGGAGGCAACCATCACCAAACCGGCCCTGAAAGAGGTTCTAAAAGACCTCTTATAAACAAGAACATCACTATAATACTGGCAATATATCAGAGCAAACAAAAAAAATGTTTTTTTGAACAATGGCACTACAATACATTAAATCCATAATATCAATAAATGTCAATGGCTTAAACTCACCCACCAAAAGGCACAGAGTTGGGGGATGGATCAGAAAACATAATCCAACCATATGCTGCTTGCAAGAATCCCATCTGACACAACAAGATAAACACAGACTTAAAGTGAAAGGATGGAAAACTATCATACAGGCTAACAGACCACAAAAAAAGGCAGGAACAGCCATTCTCATCTCAGACACGATAGATTTTAAATTAAATAAAGTAATAAAAGATAGGCAAGGACATTACATGATGATTAGAGGATCAATCAGCCAAGAAAACTTAACAATCATTAACATCTATGCACCCAATGAGGGACCATCTAAATACGTCAAGACTTACTGAAAGAATATCAAAAATACATCAGTAGTAATACAATAATAGTGGGAGACTTCAATACCCCACTCTTACACTTAGACAGATCAACACAGCAGAGAACCAACAAAGATACAAGAGAACTGAATGAAGAGATTGACAGACTAGACCTCTTAGACATTTTGAGAGTCCTTCACCCCAAAAAACTGGAATACACCTTCTTTTCAAATCCACATAACACATACTCAAGGATAGACCAGATGTTAGGCCACAAAGACAGCATCAATAAATTCAAGATCATCGAAATCATCCAAAGTATCTTCTCAGACCACAGTGGAGTAAAACTAACATTTAACAACAAACAGAAAATTATTAAAAGTCACAGAATTTGGAAACTAAACAACATACTCCTTAAGAACCACTGGGTCAGAGATTCACTCAAGCAGGAAATTCAAATGTTCCTGGAAACAAATGAAAATGAAGACACAACCTATCAAAATATTTGGGACACAGCTAAAGCAGTACTGAGAGGGAAACTTATAGCCATACAATCACATATTAAACACAAAGAAGAAGCTCAAATGAACGACCTTACTGCACACCTCAAGGACTTAGAGGAAAGGAACAAAGGAACCCTAAAGCAACCAGAAGGACAGAAATCACTAAAGTTAGAGCAGAAATAAACAACATCAAAAATAAAATAACCATACAAAAGATCAATGAAGCCAAATGTTGGTTCTTTGAAAGATTAAACAAAATTGACAAAGCCCTAGCCAGACTCACCAAACAAAAAAGAGAGAAGACTCAAATTAATAGAATTGTAAACGATGGAGGAGATATCACAACTGACACCACAGAAATCCAGAGAATCCTGCGAAACTTCTATAAAGAACTATACGCCACCAAGCTAGAGAATCTGGAGGAAATGGAACAATTCCTAGAAACATATGCCCTTCCAAAACTGAACCAAGAAGAACTACAAAATCTAAATGCACCAATCACAGACAAAGAAATTGAAACCATTATTAAGAACCTCCCCAACAACAAAATTCCTGGACCAGATGGCTTCACAAATGAATTCTACAAAACTTTCAGGAAACAGTTAGTACCCATACTTCTTAAGCTTTTCCATAAGATTGAAGAAACAGGAATACTCCCTTCAACCTTCTATGAAGCCAACATCACCCTGATACCAAAAGCTGATAGGGACAGAACAAAAAAGGAAAACTACAGACCAATATCTCTGATGAACATAGATGCCAAAATATTAAACAAGATCTTGGCCAACCAGATACAGCAACATATCAAAAAGATTGTTCATCACGACCAAGTGGGATTCATCCCAGGAATGCAAGGCTGGCTCAACATCTGTAAGTCAATCAATGTCATTCACCACATCAATAAAAGAAAAGCCAAAAACCACATGATTATCTCAATAGATGCAGAGAAAGCCTTTGACAAAATCCAACACCCATTCATGCTCAAAACTCTACAAAAAATGGGAATAGATGGGAAATTCCTCAAGATAGTGGAGTCTATATATAGCAAACCTACAGCCAACATCATACTCAATGGACAGAAGTTGAAAGCATTCCTCCCCAGATCGGAGACTAGAAAGGGCTGTCCACTGTAACCGTTACTCTTCAACATAGTATTGGAAGTTCTTGCCATAGCAATCAGGCAAGAGAAAGAAATCAAAGGAATACGGATTGGAAAGGAAGAAGTTAAGCTCTCACTATTTGCAGATGATATGATAGTATACATAGAAAAAACCTAAAGAATCCAGCAGAAAACTACTGGAAGTTATTAGGCAATATAGCAAGGTGTCAGGCTACAAAATCAATGTACAAAAATCAATGGCATTTCTTTATGCAAACATTAAATCTGAAGAAGAAGGCATCCAGAAATCACTCCCATTTACTGTTTCAGCAAAATCAATCAAATACCTAGGAATAAAGTTGACCAAAGAAGTGAAAGACTTGTATGCTGAAAACTATGAGTCACTACTCAAGGAAATAGAAACTGATACCAAGAAATGGAAAGATATCCCATGCTCATGGATTGGAAGAATAAATATCATCAAAATTAATATTCTCCCCAGAGCCATATACAAATTTAATGCAATACCCATCAAAGTTCCACCAAGCTTCTTTAAGAGAATAGAACAAACACTACAATCATTTATCTGGAACATGAAAACACCTAGAATTGCCAAAACCATCTTGAGGAAAAGAAACAGAAATGGAGGCATCACACTCCCAGACCTCAAACTATATTATAAAGCCATCAACATCAAAACAGCATGGTACTGGAACATAAATAGGCACACAGACCAGTGGAACAGAATTGAAAGCCCAGAAATAAATCCCCACACCTATGGACATCTAATCTTTGATAAGGGAGCCCAAAGGATTAAATGGAAAAAGGAGGCTCTCTTCAATAAATGGTGCTGGGAAAACTGGGTTGTAACATGCAGAAGAATGAAATTGAACCACTTTATCTCACCAGAAACAAAAATCAACTCCAAATGGATCAAAGACTGAGATGTCAGACCAGAAACAATCAAATACTTAGAGGAAAACATTGGTAAAACACTTTCCCACCTACACCTCAAGGACATATTTGATGAATCAAACCCAATTGCAAGGAAGACTAAAGCAGAAACAAACCAATGGGACTAGATCAAATTTAAAAGCTTCTGCACATCCAAAGAAATTATTAAACAAACAAAGATACCCCTCACAGAATGGGAGAAGATCTTCACATGCCATACATCAGACAAGAAACTAATCACCAAAATAAATAAAGAGCTCAGCAAACTTAGCACCAAAAAAGCAAATGACCGCATCCAAAAATGGGCAGAGGAAATGAACAAAACATTCACCTCAGAGGAGATCCAAAAGGCTAACAAACATATGAAAAACTGCTCTAGGTCACTGATTGTCAGAGAAATACAAATTAAGACAACACTAAGATACCACCTCACCCCTGTAAGAATGGCATACATCAAAAAGGACAGCAGCAACAAATGCTGGAGAGGTTGTGGGGACAGAGGAACCCTTTTACATTGCTGGTGGGAATGTAAATTGGTACAGCCTCTGTGGAGAGCAGTCTGGAAAACTCTCAGAAGGCTAGACATGGACCTTCCATATGATCCAGTAATTCCTCTCCTGGGGATATACCCCAAGGACTCCATAACACGCAACCAAAAAGAGGTGTGTACTCCTATGTTCATAGCAGCACAATTCATAATAGCTAAAACCTGGAAGCAACCCAAGTGCCCAACAACAGATGAGTGGCTGAGAAAGCTGTGGTATATATACACAATGGAATACTATGCAGCTATCAAGAACAATGAACCCACCTTCTCTGACCCATCTTGGACAGAGCTAGAAGGAATTATGTTAAGTGAGCTAAGTCAGAAAGATAAAGATTAGTATGGGATGATCCCACTTATCAACAGAAGTTGAGTAAGAAGATCTGAAAGGGAAACTAAAAGCAGGACCTGACCAAATTGTAAGTAGGGCACCAAAGTAAAAACCCTGTGGTGAGGGGTAGACATGCAGCTTCCTGGGCCAGTGGGGGGTGGGAGTGGGTGGGAGGGATGGGTCACAGTCTTTTGGTGGTGAGAATGGTGTTTATGTACACTCCTAGTAAAATGTAGTCATATAAATCACTAGTTAATTAATACGAGAGGGGGAAAATTAATTGTATGTCTCGAAGTTTTTCAAAACACAAACTGAATCTTTTCAATATATAGGCTGTGTAATTGATACGCAGACTCTCTCAAAAGCCTAGACCAAGTAGATCAGAAGCAACCGATAGCACAGCTATATACAATAAACTGGGTACTGTACAGCAAACCCTAACAAAAGGACTTTTCTTTTTTTTAATATTTATTTTATTTATTTATTCCCTTTTGTTGCCCTTGTTGTTTTATTGTTGTAGTTATTATTGTTGTTGTCGTCGTTGTTGGATAGGACCAAGAGAAATGGAGAGAGGAGGGGAAGACAGAGAGGAGAAGAGAAAGATAGACACCTGTAGACCTGCTTCACCGCCTGTGAAGCTACTCCCCTGCTGGTGGGTGCCGGGGTTCGAACCGGGATCTTTATGCTGGTCCTTGTGCTTTGCGCCACCTGCGCTTAACCCACTGTGCTACAGCCCGACTCCCAACAAAAGGACTTTTCAAAGTTAACCCAATTACCAAATAATGTGATGATAACATTAACTATCGATTGTCTTTTTGAACCCTAAGACAGCAGGAACCTCACATCTCCACTATAGAGCCTCTACTTCCCCAGTCCTGGAACCATTGGATAGGGCCCACTTTCCCGTATGCCTCTCCCAATCCATACCAAATAATATTGCATCTGCCGATCACAACCTAACCAACACAACAATTGCCACCTCAACATGCTTCACTTCAGACTGTGTCCAGAGACTTCACATGTGGAATGACAACCCTTCAGCTTCATTACTCGGGTGAGACCTTTCCTTTCATAGTATTCTCTAATTCCATCTCAGGTGGTTCACTTTCTAACAAAGTCCCAAAACCTAGATATACACTAGTTTCTGTGAGAGAGAGCATATGTTCACATGTATCCGTAAACTACTGCAAAATATATACCTGAAAGCAGAAGTACACTAGAGTTTTCAGTGAGTATCCCCCTAACACTTCCTCTCCACTATTCCAAGCTTTGGGTCCATGATTGCTCAACAATTTGTTTGGCTTCGTATGTTAACTCTCTTTCCAGTTACCAGGTTCCAGATGCCATCAGGATGCCGGCCAGTCTTCCCTGGACTGAAGACCCCACCAATGTGTCCTGGAGCTCCGCTTCCTCAGAGACCCATCCTACTAGGGAAAGAGAGAGGCAGACTGGGAGTATGGACCGACCAGTCAACGCCCATGTTCAGCGGGGAAGCAATTACAGAAGCCAGACCTTCTACCTTCTGCAACCCACAATGACCCTGGGTCCATGCTCCCAGAGGGATAGAGAATGGGAAAGCTATCAGGGTAGGGGGTGGGATATGGAGACTGTGTGGTGGGAATTGTGTGGAATTGTACCCATCCTATCCTATGGTTTTGTTAATTAATCCTTTCTTAAATAAAAATAAATAAATAAATAACACTAAACCTTAAAAAAAAGATTCCATTTTCTTCATATGCAATACAGACTGAGTTTCACATGGGGGAGAGAAGAGTAAGTGCAGGACCTAGGATCGAACTGAAAGCCACCAGCATGCAAACCCTGCACTCTACCCACTGAGCTATTCCCCAAGTGCAAAGTATTCCTTTCAAATGAAAGTCAGCCAATTAAGGGGCCAGCTGGTGGAACACCCAGTTGAGGGCACCCATTACCATGCTCAAGGATCTGGGTTTGAACCTCCTGCACCCCACCTGCAGAAGGGGATGCTACATGAGTGGTAAAGCAGCTTGTCTGCCTTTGTCTTTCCCTCTATCCTCTCAATTTCTCTCTGTTCTATCAAGTAAAACAAAGAGTGGGGGTTGGAAAATATGGCTATAGGAACAGTGAATTAGTAGTGGCAAGACCAAGCCTCAGTGATAAGCCTAGTGACAATTTAAAAATAAATAAATACATATGAAGATCAGTTATTAAAGTTACTAATAAAAACCTATTTTCTAAGGAGCAGGAGGTTGCTCCACAGCAGAAAAGCTGTTTTACATGTGTGAGGTGTGGGTTCAATCCCCAGCACCACATGAGACAGTAACAAAACAAAGTAAATGGAACTTCTCAGATAATAGAATGGTGCTCCTCTCTCTGCCCCTCTCACACTGCCCTGCTCACTCATAAAACACATAAAAATGAGGCCAGGGAGGTGAGGCTCTGGATCACATCCCCTGAACCACATCAAAAACAAACCCACAACTGAATAGGTTCTTTTGGAAGACTTATGGTTTGTGGCATGCGTTTTTCCGTAATGCTCATGTAAATTGAACATACCTTAAGAGAAAGAGAATATGCTAACTACAGAGCACACATATGTATACAAAGATATTTTGAATTATATAAATACAGCTCATTATATCACCCATTTTAAAGCATATAATGCAGGAAAATTAAATACATTCACAATGTTTGTATCCTTGTGGTGGAAGAGGAGGATTGTATGGGCTGCCATGACTGGGACTAAAGTTAGAGTTGGACGAGGCATGTGATGAGAAGGGGGTATGAGTGATAAGCGTGGTATTTCATCAGCTTCTTTGCCTTGTGTTTCTCACCATTCCAGTGCCCAGTCTAACTTTTTATCTCCTGAGTTCATGACTTTATGAGTAAATGAATGAATAAACACCATAAGAGTAACCCAAGGGAGAATCACTAACAGTCCAATATAAGAAGACATTCCAAGGATCTTGGTCCTTTTTATCCAGTGGTCAATTTCATCGCTGCAGGAGCCCAGCTAGTAGCTGAGGACCCCCACACACAGATGCATCACCAAGGCACCAGGGCAGGTGGCAGAGCTGACAGCCCAGTAGGGAAACTGAGGTAGTAGACTACAGAGGATTGATGGGATGTGAGAAACTCCCATCCCCCATGTCTTGCATTCAAACAAGACTCTCTCCAGGACCCAGGGCAGAGACAGGTATGAGCAGGTCAGTTTACACAGAGACCCAGAGATTCACACTGAGGAGGCAGGATGACAAAACCAAATAGAAAGAAAAAAATCCACAGCTACCTTCCCCTAGTCTACAGAATGTTAAAAGAAAAAAAAAGTCCTTGAATCAGCTTCAACCTCCTGAAAGGTCACCATACACAGGTGCATCAGAGTGCCATAACTAGGGGCATTTGACAGATCATAAACATGAGTGTACTAGACAGTGCCAAAGATGTCCAACAGATGGCTCTACAGAGATGTGTGTGGACCTATTCACTATATTACAGTAATTTCCCACAGATGTGAGTGGCTTGAGGAAAGGGAGTTTTTGCCTATATGTGAATATACTGTATAACCTGGTGGTGGATGTGTCCCTCCTCAGTAGGCTTTGCTCAGCTTTGGGAGCCTGCAGATCTCCAGAACATAACCAAGGGAAGGTAAAAGTCAGCTGACTCACAAACAAGGAAGCAGGGCAAGCAATTTTTTTCTGTATCCTTTTGGTTGCCACCTTCATTCACCACATCCATGCATTCATTTCTATGATGAACTCTGCTATTAGCATGTGTGTAAGTGAGGGGGCCTATATGGCCAATACTGGTGCTTCTACCAACTGTAATAAAAAGAAGACTGATTTTACAGACCTAGATTCAAATTTAGCTCCTACAACTCAAAATATAGCACATCATGTTCCTCCCTAAGTGTGCGCTCGTGTGTGTGTGTGTGTGTGTGTGTGTGTGTGTGTGTTACTGAATAGAGACCGAGAAATTAAGAGGGAATGGTGAGATAGACAGGGAGAAAGAAACACACACACACACACACACACACACTTATAACACTGCTTCACCAGCCATGAAGCATTCCCCCTGCAGATGGGAATCCGGGGCTTGAACCTGGGTCTATGAGTATTGCAAAACGTGTGCTTAACCAGGTGAGCTACCACCCAGACCGCTAGCCTTTATTTTACTTTGGAAGGTGGGAGGATGGGGACACTTTACTTTACAAGATGTCATCCAATATCAAAGAGATTTTGTGGATAAAGCTTTTGAGGAGAGGCTGGAGTAGAGCATTAGCTGGAGTTGAAAGAAAAAAGAATGGTGGTTCTTTCTATATTCCTTGACATTGTGGAGGTCACAGTCCAAGCACTGCAACTGTAAATGTCAGCTCACCTTAAACTAGGTAAAGAATAACAATGTGACAACCATTTCACAACTTCACAAAGCAGTTCAGGACCTAGTAAAAGACTACTGGTGCCAGAGCAGCAAGTTGCAGCCAGCCGTCTAAGCTCCCAAGGCAGAGAGAGGACATAAACAACAGCACAACAATAGTAAGAGGTCTGAGTAATGAAGGACTCACATAACACTACGGGCTAACAAGACGTAACAGGCATATATAGAACATTCCAAGCAACAGAAGACTGTCCATTCTTCTCAAGTACACATGGAACATTCTCCAAGACAGACCACAGGCTATGCCATAAAACAAGTCTTAACAACTTTTAAAAAGACTGAAATGGGGGGCCGGGCGGTAGCGCAGCAGGTTAAGTGCAGGTGGCGCTAAGCGCAAGGACCTGCATGAATCCCAGTTCACGCCCCCCGGCTCCCCACCTGCAGGGGAGTCGCTTCACAGGCGGTGAAGCAGGTCTGCAGGTGTCTATCTTTCTCTCCCCCTCTCTGTCTTCCCCTCCTCTCTCCATTTCTCTCTGTCCTATCCAACAACGACGACATCAACTACAACAACAATAACTACAACAACAATTAAAAAAAAGACAACAAGGGCAACAAAAGTGAAGATAAATAAATAAAATTACAAAAAAAAAAGACTGAAATGATATAGAGTTGGTTTGTGAGATGAGATTGTATCATTTGTGACAAAATGAACAGAAGTAGGGGGTGATTGTGCTAAGTGAAATAAGAAGTGAAGGACAAGGGAGTCAGGCAGTAGCGCAGTGGGTTAAGTGCACATGGCAGAAAGTGCAAGAACTGGCATAAGGATCCCAGTTCAAGCCCCCAGCTCCCCACCTGCAGGGGAGTCGCTTCACAGGCGGTGAAGCAGGTCTGCAGGTGTCTATCTTTCTCTCCCCCTCTCTGTCTTCCCCTCCTCTCTCCATTTCTCTCTGCCCTATCCAACAATGAAGACATCAATAACAACAACAATATTAACTACAGCAATTTAAAAAAAAGAAGTGAAGGGCAATTACTGGATAGTTTTGGTCATACATGGAATATAGATAACTAACATGAGTGAACTTGCAAAAACAAATAGTAACCAAAATATGTCTCCAACTTCGTGGGAACCATGGCGATGGTGGCAGAGAGGGCAACGGGTTTTGGTGGTGTGTACACTGATTTAATATACCATGTATGGGTGTGAAAATTACAGCTTTATATCCTAGATATCAAGTTGTAAATAACTAATAATTTTTAAAAATTAAAGAGTATTTTTTTTAATCACAGCTGAATGAAACTAGGATCAATAGCAGAAGGATATTTGGAAAAATCTACAAGTATGTGAAAATTAAGCAAAACACTTTTATATAACCAATGAGTCAAGAAGAAAGCACAAGGGAAATTAGAAAATACCTGGAAATGAATGAAAACAAAAAAACCTAACATACCAAAATAGACAGGATGCAGTGGAAACTGTGTTAACGGGGAATTTATAGCTGTAATTGCTTACACTTTAAAAGTAGAAAAAAGATCTCCAATCAGCAGCTAAACTACTCATCTCAAAGAACTGGATAATAGCAAACTAAGCCCCAAGCAGAGAAAAGTGAAATGGATACTAAAGTAAAGTCAATGAGACTAGGAATTATGGTTTTTTTATCATTATTAAGGAATGGCATAATTGACAAATGCTTAGCTATGGCTCTACATATGCAAACATGTACATATACATGTACATATGGCTCTACATTAGCAAAGTGAAGGACAAAAGTCACATGAACATCCCAATTTATGCAAAAAATAATCATTTGACTAAATTCAGCAACCTCTCATGATAAAAAATAATAATAAATTCAATGGACTAGGTATAGAAAAAAAAACAACTATCCAATGTGAGGATATATATACTGTGTGTGAAAATCTCTCACCTATAGGCATATTCAGTAATGAAACTGAGAGCTTCTCCTCTAAGGACAGGGACAAGACAAATGTGTTCTTTTACTCAACATGGTATTGGAAATCTCAGCCAGAGCAATTAGGCAAGAAAAAGAAATAAAAGATACCCAACTTGCAAATGAGGATATAAGGTGCTCTCTGTTCACAGAAACATAATGTTACATACAGAAAACCTTAAAGATTTCTTATAAACAACTTGTGTGAATAAATGAACTCAGAAAAGTTGCAGGATATGAAAAACAACACACAAAAATCAGATGGGTATCCACACACAAATAATAAGCAATTCCAAAGAAAATTTAACAAGCAACTCCATTTGTAATAGCTACAATGAGTAAAATACATAGAAATAAAACTACCCCAGGAGGTGAAAGTTTTCATATTAAAAACTACAAAATACTGCTCCAAGAAATGAAAGAAAAATATAAATAAATGGAGAGAAAGCCTGTGTTAATGGCTTGGGAAATTTAATATCATTAAGATGCCATAGATACCCAAAAGCATCTATGAATTCAGTGCAATCCCTATTAAAATTCCAATGGCATTTTCTACAGAAATAGAAAAAGCCCATCCTAAAACGCATATGGAATCTAAAGGGAGTCCAAATAGCCAAAACAATATTGAAATAAAGAACAAAGCTATCTCCAAGCAGAGGACCATCAAGACAAGAAAAATGGAGGTGCTTTTCTGAACCCACCAGTTTCTCTTTCCACAACTGCACACCATTACAAGCCACTCTTAGACTCCTGGCACTGAGAGGACAAGACAGACACACACCTGAGAGACTGCTCACAGAGCAGAGGGCACTCCTTGTGGTTTCTTGGTTCCTCTAATCTTGCTGTTCTCAATCAGGAACTGTTTATTCCCAAGGGCACATTTGGCAATATCCAAAGAGGTATTTGTCACAACTTGAAGACAGAGGGGAAGAGTTTTCCCAGCATCTAATGTGGAAAGGCCTTGACTGACACTGAATACCCTTCCATGTTTGGTGGGCCCCACAACAAAGGACAATACCAGATATTTCCAAGTTAAAAACACCTGTGCTAACCTGATCATATGATATCTGAGGCCAGAGGTGGGAAAGATGCTTGAGGTGGGTGAGAGAAGATGTCCCAAGGCGTATCTAAATGCCACCAAGGTCACATGAGGCTCAACAGCCCATCTAGTGGGATAGGAGTTCCTATGGGCAGGCAGTTCTGCAGAAGCCCCAACAGAACTTTCCTGGGGATGAAAAGGAAGCCCTCCCTACCTCCCTCCCTCCCTCCCTCTCTCTAGAACAAGGGCCGTAAAGACACAGTTTCATTGCTCTTAGTCATGTTTTTCATTCAGATAGAAAGAGAAATGGGAAAAACTACTGAATCTTCTTTCATTGTTATAGCACCACCCATGTAGTGCCAGGGCTAGAACCTGGGTCACACACACATGTGGTTTGTGGACCTCTCCTATATTCTCTTCAAGCAGAGAATTTCCTGTCCTGCTCTGATGAATTGAAAGAGAGGTCACCAAGATCATATATTCTGCCAGAAAATAAAGTCAGTTCTAAACAGGTGGTCTTAGGAGTTGTCCAAAACATTCTGAAAATCTACCATCTAGAATCCATCTCTCCACAGGACCCCAAAATAGGAATCTCAAAGGAACCAACATACTCAGACCCATGACTTTTGACCTCAATAAACCAACGAGAGTCAGTCTCCTTTACAACTAACTCCTCTCTTTCCCATACACATGTGTATGCACATACACACACTCACACACATCTGGGCACATGCACACACTGTCATACACATCTTCCTGAGAGAAGCCCAACTGATTCCTTCCACTGTTTTATAAAAGGCTGTGAGATCCTAAGGAATTACACTTCTACCAATATTCTAAGCCATGAAAATGGACCCTGGGAGTAATATTTACAGAGGCAATCCTCACAGCTCTTCTTGGGAAGAGCATCATTGTCTAGCGGAAGCAGGCTGTGATGAGCAGAGGGGATGGCCCAGCTATTGATTCACTGGTTCCTTCTTTCACTCAAGAAATAGTAACTAAGTGTCTGCTTGCCTGTGTCAAGCACAGTGCAACACATTTAAAATGACAGTCACACTTCTCATCTCTCACAGTCTGTGGGTCAGGAACACAGAAGTGACTTTGCTAAGTTCTGGTTTCAGGACCCTCATGAGTTGGCAGCCAGGATGTCATGGGGCAACCACCATATGAAGGCTTCACTGGGGCCTGGCACTAAATAAGGAAAGGGGGCTAGGCAGTGACATATCTGTTTGAGCACACATGTTACCATGTGCAAGGACCTAGGTTCAAGGCCCTGGTTCCCAGCAGAAGCAGAGAGTAGAGATGGGATGTGGAGAGATTCTCAAGTGGTAAAGCAGTACTAGTGCATGTCTCTCTCTCACTCCTTTTCTATCTCCTCCTTCTCTCTTGATTCAACTCTATCTCTATCCAAGATATAAATAAATAAACAAAATGTAAATATATAAGTAAGTAAAGGAAGAAAAGAAAGAAGAGAGGAAAGAAAAAAGGAAGGGAAAGAGGGAGGGAGGGAGGAAGAAATAAAGGAAGGAAGGAAGGAAGGAAGGAAAGGAGGAAGGAAGAAAGGGAGGGAGGGAAGGAGGGAGGGATGGAGGAAGGATGGAAGGAGGAATGAAGGGAGGGAGGAAGGAAGGAAGGAAAGAAGGAAGGAAGGAAGGAAGGGAGGGAGGGAGGGAGAGAGGGAGGGAGGGAGAGAAGAAGGAAAGAAGGAAGGGAGGGAGACAGGAAGGAAAGGACAGAGGGAGGAAGGAAGGAAAATGGCCCTTGTTCTTGGGGGGGGGGTCCTAATGGAAACAGACCATATCAAGTCATCTCTTCCACAGAGATGTAGTTCCAAGTGCTCTAACAGTAGGTACCACCTGTTGGAGCAGCTGCTCTGTGCCAGGAACTGTGACAGGTGAGTTACTCACTGACTCCTTTCATTTTCCCAACAGTCCATTTTGACTTGGGCAGCATCCTCTGCTCCTTCTTCCCTGTCACCCTCTCATCTCACCAGCCAACTGTCCAGATGATTCCACTCTCATGTCTCTCTGCCTCTCCCTCCCCTCCCCATCATTGTAGACCAGGTTTATAAGCACTACTGGGATGCTGTCTCAGCCTCCTTCCAGGTCCTGTCTGACCCCTCTAATCCAACACCCAAACAGTAGTCAGAGGGACCCACTGGATCAGGCCACTGTCTCACTTGACCTCTTAGGGACTTCCCACTGCCTCCTGGCTAAAGCTAAAGCCCAGCAAATGAGCCAAACTTATCAAAGATCCCAGAATTTTGAGTTCCTTCCAGCCTCTCTGTGTGACACAGTACAGCTCCCCATCCCTGCAGTCACTCAACCTTCCCCTAGGTTCCAATAAATGATATGTATCCCATATTTCCCAGTTTCCTGTGGGCTGCCTAGCTGCCCTGGCCCTGGACTGGGTAACAAGCAAAGCAGCATAAGCTTACATGCAAGGTGGATTCAACAGTAATTCAGATCTTCTCCTGACTCCTCACAGACCCTACGATATTCTAAATCACAAATGACCTTTCTTTTGTGTGTGTGTGTGTGTGTGTGTTGTTTTTATTTATTTATTCCCTTTTGTTGCCCTTGTTGTAGTTATTATATTATTGTTGTTGTTAGATAGGACAGAGAGAAATGGAGAGAGGAGGGGAAGACAGAGAGGGGGAGAGAAAGAGAGACACCTGCAGACCTGCTTCATCGCCTGTGAAGCGATGCCCCTGCAGATGGGGAGCCAGGGGCTCAAACCGGGATCCTCATGCCAGTCCTTGCACTTTGCACCATGTGCACTTAACCCACTACGCTACCACCTGATTCTCACAACTGACCTTTTACTAGTGCTTCCTAAAGTCCCCCTTTCTGCTCTATGTCTGTTCTCTCCAGCCCTGCAGCTGTCCAGGGATTGGTAACCCCTGACTCTCAGCCCAAAGGATGAAATGCATCCCTGTCATTTCCCACCACATGGGGTCACACAGGCTGGAAGCCAGGAAAGGTGATTTTGAGTTTGGAAGCTTTCAAGCATATTATCAGGCACCAGTAAGTATCAACACAAAGAATTGGTACATTTCTCCCCTCTACCCCTTTATCCAATCTGTAAAGGAAATACCTTCCAGCCTGTTCTGCAAATTAACTGGGAAACTTGAGCACTAGCTTAAGAAACAAATAAAAGTCTGTACCACTTCCTTATGAGATGGATATTTTTTTCCTTCCCTTCCCCACACTAGCCCTTCTTCTTGAGGTGTAGTATACCCAAGGGTGTAGTAACAGATGGTGGCATTTGGTCTAAGAAGGGAACATGCCCCCTTTCGGCATGATAACACATGAGAAGATGACAACAGAGGACCAGCCTTGGCTATGTCAGAGCAAACTGGCCCAGAGTTCCCACTCACTGCTTTCAGCACTTCAAGGAGAACCAGAGGGCTGTGTATTCAGATCCATGCCACTGACTGAGCTCAAGGAGACAGAGATGCTGAGAGCCATGGAAGAGGAAAGATAAGGAAGAGAGGCAATAGGACAAGGGTGCATTTCCAGCACTTCCAAAGGACTACAGAGCAGTGTTCTCAGAGGGAGGTGGTCCCAAGAGCTAAGATCAAAAGACCTGCTCTGGGGGAAGTTGGTTGAAGATGAAGGACAGACTACTCTGTACTTCCCTGGGTTCTGATCTGCTCTCAGGAGGGATAGCTGACAATGGAGCACTGCCCTTCCTGTCCATGGGTAAGAATCCACTGGAGCTGCATTTATATTTATGAAGTCCCACGCATTTACAGAGCCACTTATGAACAGTGGGCTGGGCTGGTGTGCTCTCACTGGGCTTAGTAAAGTGGCAGGTTGCATTAGTCAACAACCACAACAACCCACTCCCTCCTCCTGTCCTCTTCTACAATGTGGCCTTGACACTACTGGGGGCCTGGAGGGTAGGAATGAGGTGTGCCCCCACCCCAGATCTGAGTTGGCATCAATTTACTCTAAGTTACCATACAACTGCTTCAACATGAGACTATAGCAGAAGTGACACTGCATGCCTTTCAAAGTCTGAGCCTTTAAAGACCATCAGTTTTCACCTCATTCCCTAGAAAGCCCAGCTTGGAGTACTGGGTCACCGCATAAGGAGTTCAACTACTCTGAAGCCATTTGCCTGGGAAGGAAACCAAGCAAAAAAAGAGAGGTCATGTATAGGCACTCAAGTTGGCAATCTCAGTCCAGGCAGTACACAGGTGAGTGAGTGAGTGAGTGAGTGAGTGAGTGAGTGAGTGAGTGAGTGAGTGAGTCTCCACTAGATTCCAGGCTCCACCTTCACACTGCAATGTGGAGTCTTTTGCTGCTGACAAGCAGTCCCTGCTGGGTTGTCTGAAATATGAACCACAGAATCTGTAAGCATAATTACTATATATATACATATGTATGTATGTATGTATGTATGTATGTATGTATGTATTTATATGTGTGCTTCTGTAGCATGTGACACAGCAAAATTAACTGGAATAGGTAGAATTCTAGTATGTCTTATAAATAAAACAAAGGAGAGGCAAGCAGTGGCACACCTAGTTAAGCACACATAATCTGAGGCTCAAGGACCAATGCAAGGGTCCAGGGTCAAGCCTCCAGCTTCCCACCTGCAATGGGGATGCTTCACAGTGAAAGAAGTCTGCAGGTGTCTGTCTTTTTCCCTCTCTAGCTTCCTGCCCTCTGGAAAAAATGGCTGCTAGGAGCAGTGGATTCGTAGTGCCAGCACTGAGCTTGTGATAACCCTGGAGGCAAAATTAATTAATTAATGTAAAGAAGGTTATTCTACTAGAACAAACCTAAGCTCAATTTTTAGTTCACTTATACCAATTGCTGAGTCTCTGCTTCCTCGTTTAGAGAGGAAGCATCACCCCAGCCATAAGGAAACTCTAACTCCACCTGTACTCTAAGAGTGACAGGGCCAGTGCTATATGAGGACTATTTTGATTATGACACCCAAGCTCAACTTCTAGGTGATAAAACCTATTCTGACATTTACATGTACTGACCCAGATTCACTGTTAGTTAAGATTCTATGTCTTTCCAAACTAAATGAAGGATCTGGGACATTGTTCCAATGACAGAAATCTGTGACACAATTCATCTTCTATATATTTTTGCTTTAATTGGTAAATGTTTTAAATCCATGGAAAACTTCACTGTCAAAATACATAAAATGGTTCGTAGATTAGCTGAAGAGGCAAACATGATATAAAGACCCAAGTGTAATTTTTCTGAAATGGTAATTGAACTTGTGTTACAGTTCAGCAAGAGGGGGTGCTTTTACTGGAGTCTGAAGGTTTTGGAAACAGCATTATAAGTATATTCCAAATTAGAGAAAGTGGGGAGGGTTCCAGTCCCAGAAGGGACCTATCAGTATGGCCAGAATGTGCCTTTATTCCTACTGAAGAGATCATATGGATATGACATAGATATGGCATTCCAGGTGCTAACAGCACCAAGGAACCCACATGCCCTCCCTCCATAACAAGTTTTAGCACAAATAGGAAAGAGGCATTTGTTCTGCTGTTACACAGCACAGCTTGGGTGTGAGAGGCACAATGACTGGGAGCCCTAGAGGGTAGAGAGCCAGGTGAGCCTCAGAAGACAGTATGAGTGTAAATATCCTAGTCCTGGGTAAATCCCCAAAGATGTAACAACGAGTGGACCCAACAAGGTGAGTGGGAGCAGGAAGAAGACAGAGAATGCCGTCAAAATGTAGTGAGAGGCTCACATGAGATGCCAGGGAGCTCTTGGGAACCCCGGGTGAAGCTTGAAGGTCCTACAATACCAGATGGAGCTTTAAAGCAAGAGAGATAAGATAGCTAGCTGAAAACACCCAGAAGGCTGGGCAGGATGTTGGTGCCTAATAGATAAGGCAGTTTGAGGGGAATGAATAAGATCACTCATTTCTCTACTAATCACTGAGCACATGCAGCGCACACACACACACACACACACACACACACACACACACACACACACACACACACACACACACAAAATAGCATAAGCTAATCCTTAGGGGAAGAATAGGAGATTGACAAGCCCCAGCCTCCTCCCCAGTCTTCTCCTCTCCTGGGACTCCGTCATTCTTCCAGATATCTCCTCCTGAGAACAAGGAATAGGTAGGAAGCATGTTTCCTTTACTAAACAAAATAAAGTCAAGTCTCCTTGGCCTCACCCTTGCCTCCAGGCAGAATCTGGTAATACAAAGTAAGAGGGTTTTGTTGTGAGTGTGTGTGTGTTTTAATAAACAAGAGCCATTTCCCCAGCCTCATGTTAAACACAAATCTGTTCTCCAGAATGACTGTAAGGGGTGTTTCAAAAATAAAAATCTGCAAGCTAAAATGGCCTCTGCTATCACCCAGAAGGGAGGCTTTAGAATGTGAAGGGGGTGTGTGAAGAAGTCTGTATCCCCCACCCCACTTCTAGAGCTCCCAAGACCTCACTGGATGACTCAGACACCGCAGGCAGATGGAGCCTAAGTAGCGCCCCAAAGTTACATCCATCCCATCCAAAGCCAGTCAACATGGGTCTGAGCCTCCTCTGTGTCCTCAACATTCCTGGGCTTCCATGCCTCAGTTGGCCCCTCTTAGTTAGACTCACGTGACAAGTAACAAGTGACAGAGCTAGGGCTATACCAGCATTGGCTGGGATCCTTTTTTAACTAGGTAAATAATATCTCAGAGGCAGGCATCTAAAAAATGAGCTGCTTCGCCTCAGTGAGGCTTGTTGTGAATGTGAGGGTTTGTCCTTTTCAAAATAATCCAACATCCCACGGGTATGAAAAAGCCATCCCCTCGTGCTTGTGACTGACTGATGCAGAGCAGCTGCAGAACAAGAACCACAGCCACGGAGTAGCAGAGCACTTCAGAAGGGACACTGACTGGCAGCTATCCTCTGAATGGCCCTGTGGCCCTCCTGCTAGTGATGTCACTCTCATTTCCAGGACAAGGAGCTGGGACCAGACAGGTCAGTGTCCAGGCCTCACAGTCCCAGACCAGAACTGGGATGATTATAAGACATGTTCCTGGAAGGGCTTAGTCTCCTGATGCAGCCCAAGAAAGAAGTTTGTCATCAAGGTTACCTGATGCCTACTGGAGAGGATTGGGGACTGTGCTACAGGAGAGAAATTTGCCCCCCCCCCTTGGCGGAGGATTGGAGGAAGGTGTGCCCACCCTTCAAGGAATGGTGTAGCTACCACAGCAGCCTGCTAGGAGAAAGCACAGCAGAGGGGTCACCCACGAGTAATACCGGCCCAATTGCAACCCCAAATAAGTCATTTTCTCTCTTGTTCTTCACTGCCAAACAGAGATGAGAATAAACCCCTTGGTGAAAGGTTGAGTTATTGGTTCCAACCTTTATTTTCCTGTCCTAGACCTCTCCTACGTCCAGTAGCTTCATCCAGAGTGTGTGACTTCTTTTAGCTAACGGGTATTAGTGGATGTGACAGCAGTTAAGTTCAAAATGACCTCACAGGACTGGGTTTGACTTCTAAGACCCTTGCGATGGCCACAAGAATAATCTTTGGAGGGTCACTCTCCTCCAGCCAGCCTGGCCCTCAACAAAAACACAGGGAAGGAGAGATCAGCTAATTTTCTGGTGGCTGAAGCCAAGTTGCCTCAGATCCACGACTATTTTGGTTAGAAAAAAAATAGTCATGGATTCTTTGGAATATAACTAAAATAGGAGTAATAACTATCTATAAAACAGAGACCCCCCAACTCTTCATATGAACTTTTCCAGCCTTTAGGTTCATGATTAGTTAACAATTTCATTGACTCTATATGTTAACTCTTTTTTCAGCCACCAGGTTCCAAATGCTAACATGATGCCAACCAGACTTCCCTGGGCAGACAACCCCACCAATGTGTCCTGGAGCTCTGATTCCCCAGAACCCTGCCCCACTAGGGAAAGAGAGAGACAAGCTGGGAGTATGGCTCAACCTGCCAATGCCCTTGTTCAGCGGGGAAGCAATTACAGAAGCCAGACCTTTCACCTTCTGCACCCCATAATGACCCTGGGCCCATACTCCCAGAGGTATAAAGAATAGGAAAACTATCAGGGGAGGGCATGGGATATGGAATTCTGGTGGTGGGAATTATGTGGCATTGTACCCCTCTTATCCTATGGTTTTGTCAGTTTTTCCTTTTTATAAATAAAATTTTAAAAAAGAGAAATAACTGCAGAAAAATGATACAGTTACGACACATTGTTGCCTTGTCAGCAGCTGACAGATAACCCTTCTCCTCTAAGATAGGTTTTAAGATTAAGATAGTATTTATAAAGCCTGCAAAAAAAAAAAAAAAAAAACTTGCTTGGATAGAGTACTTCTTTGCTGTGTTCAAGCCCTGCCCCCACTGCATTGAATGAAGTTTCAGTGGTGTGGTCTCTCTGAGGAGAAAAAGAGAAAGAAGAGGAAGAATGGAGGGAGGGGAGAGAAGGAGAAGAGAGAGGAGTGGAGGGTAAAATACTTGGGCAAAAACCAAATTCCCCAGGTAATATTGCCATAGTCATCAATAACCCATCCTCTCCTTTTTTGTGGGACTATGTGAAAGCTTGGTAGAGCTTAGGGAAAACTCCCCCCATCCTTGGATGGAGATCTGGAAAGACACCCCCTTGTTAGCCTCTCTCATAGAGATGAGCCAAGAGGAAAAGTCTTCCAGACTCAGCTTTCCCTTGTTAGACTCCCAGCTCACAAGAAAACCCACACCCTCTCTCACTTAGCTCCCCCTGCTGTCAGCCAAATGGTTGCCTGCTTTAGGATTTACTCACTCAGAGTTCACACATTCCACTTCACCTTTTGATCACAAAGGAAAAACACATCCTGTCACACACTCCTAACACCAGACAAGTGAAATGCCCCCCAAATCGTATTTCCTGGTGCCCTTTGATGTCCTTAATTTATACCAAGCCTTCTTCTTCCTTTTCTATCTCACCTTACTGGTTCAACCCCTATTCTGCTCTCAAATGCCTATGGATAATTAAATGACTGCATCAGGAGACTAACTGTTTTGATCTTTATGTATCAACTCTTGTCATACCAGCCCCCTACCAAAGGTGCATGCTAACCTTTAAGAAACCTGTGAATTCTCATGGATGTGAAAACTGTTCTTTGTTTAGCCTTCTATATTAACCCAAACCCACCCCCAGTAAACGAGTGTTCGTACCAGAATTCTCCCCGAGTTCCCTTTCTTTATCACGCAGTCCCTAGAACTGGTGACAGGGCCTCGGTAAGCTTACCTTCCTGGCTGGAGTCACTCCACATGAGCCCCAGCACTTTTTCAGCCTCCAGAGTTATTTATTAAAACTTCTCATCTAAGTGAATCCCCACACACTGTTGAATGTCTTTCAGTGGATTTTGGTCTTCTCAGAATGAAGACCAAACTCAATTTGATTGATAAGCCCTGCCTAAGCTTTCCTCTGACCACTACTCTTATCCTGTAGATGCTGCCACATCCCCCTGCCATGTGTCCATGGGCTGCCCACCATCCTCCCACACCTCCATGCCAGCACATATGCTATTCCCTCTGACCAAAATTCCACTTTCTATGCTATCTGCTTTCTGAGCCTATGTTAACTCCTCAAGAGCTCCAAACTGCAAAGAGAAATAGGTCCAAAGAGAATATTTCAAAGTGTTCCTTCTCTCAAACCAGAAGTTCTCTTACCATAATGTTTTCTGCTAAAACAGCCACTGCATTTCAAGTTCAGGTGCTAGGCCATAGCACACTGGGTTAAATGCACATAGTACAAAGCACAAGGACACATGCAAGGACCCCAGTTTGAGCCCCTGGTGCCTCACCTGCAGGGAGGTTGCCTCACAAGTGGTGAAGCAATTCTGCAGGTGTCTATCTTTCTCTCTGCCCTCTGTCTTCCCCACCTCCCTCAATTTCTCTCTGCCCTATCCAACAACAACAATAACAGCAGCAACAACAATGGGGAAAAGATGGCCTCTGGGAGCAGTGGATTCATAGTGCAGGCATTGAGCCCCAGCGATAATCCTGGAGGCAGAATGAAAGGGAAGGAAGGAAGAAGGGAAGGAAGGAAGGAAGGAAGGAAGGAAGGAAGGAAGGAAGGAAGGAAGGAAAGAAGGAAGGAAAGAGGGAAGAAAGGAAGTTAATTTCAAGTTTTTCTGAAGCCCAACACAAACTACTCCCATGACTACTGAATTAGCCCGAGTCCAGATTACACCTGATAGCTTTACTCCTCTTTATTCACTCTTTCTCATCATCTTCTATGCCAAGCCAAACCTGACAGCCAGCCCCACAGAACCATGAAGCCAGCTTCACATCTAAACACCAGAGGCCTCTTTCTTTACCTTCTTTCTCAGCTCCTGCTTTCACAAACCTGTCTTCTTTCTGTGTTGTGACCCAAATTCATACCCAGCCCTTCTTTAGAGCACACTGAGTATCCTTCCAGCTTCACCTGCAATGATAGCAACACTGTCCTGCCTCCAACCCAAACAATCTCCTGCGACCTCCTTGGAAAACACCATTTTCTGGGTTACCACCTTGGTACACTTCCCTCAGATGGCCACCCTGCCCTCAAACAGACAAAAGGAGATGAAAGAGAGATAGAGAGAGAGACCGACCAGTACATGAAATAGATTCTTGGCTACTACCATTTTGTGCGTTGAGAACAAGAACAGTGGAAAGACTTCCAGAGACCTGTCTGGCTTCAAAGTGGGCATGTCCTCAGAAAGGCACAAGTGGAAACATCAAACTTGCCAGCTGCTGCTGAAGATGTGGGGAAGCAAAGATGCCATAAGCTTCGGGGGGGGGGGGGGTGGCACAGTCACTCTGAATAATGTTTCCATTAAAACTGAGAAGCTCATCCCTTACTAATAAGTTCATGTTTCCCCCATCTCCCTGAAAGACATATGCATAACAGTAGTATTATTGTTTCAAACAGCAAAAAGAAACTGAAAATAGCCTACATGTTTATTAGTAGGATGAATTTTTTATATGTGTATGAAACATAGAAGTTAGAGAAAATGAAATGAAATTGCTTGTTTGGAAACATAGACCTACAACTCCTATTTTTGAGCGAAATAAATTAAGTTACAGGGTGGCATGGATAGCATAATGTCATTTATCAAAGTGAAAATGCACAAAGGTATGATATTTTCCATGGATATGTGGTAAGCTTTTACTTTTATATGGACCAAATACCCTAGACTCATTACAGAAACTACCACCAGGAGATAAGGGGTATGGGAGGAAAGGGATTTGTGTGTTTCATTCTAACTTTTTCATAAACATGAAGCACATAACATCTGTGCAGTTTGTGACAGATATGATAAATGTTAACAGTGGAAACATGAGGGTTCTTTTTTACAGTGTTTTCCTATATGCTCTAAATTGTATTTTTGAATGTCCAGAACAAATTGTTCAATCAGCTATTAAGTGTCAATGGGTACCTAGCCATAGCAAGAGCTGAGATAATGAAGACAGTAAAGGATGAAATCCTGAAGGGAAGGCCCAGATGAGCCCCATGTTCTGTGAGGACTGAAACAGTATCCACTAGTCACTATGTCATTACCAAGGAAAACCATCACTGGATAGAAGACACAGCTTCAATTTTAATAATGACGGAGACCAATCAAAACCAGCTTCAAAGCTCAAGTGTACTAGAGATATAATAAATAATGTTGGTTCAAGCAAGCACTTAACATTGAAATTTTCTAAAGGAATCCAATGAGTTATTCTGAGCATGGTTGCACCTGTTACCTGGTGGGAGTGAGGTGCTCAGGGGGATGAAGAGAGACATTTGAGTGGAAATGGTTAGCTGTTGCCTCCACTTGGGAACTCTCTTATGCAAGATAGCAAGGGGGGCCAGGAGGGCTGCTCAAAGCCCAGCAACCTCAATGGAGGGCAGGTACAGTCACAACTCACTGTTTTAGTCTTCTTTTTTACCATTTGCTTATTTGAGATAGCACTGGCTTGCCGGGCAGGGTCGGTTTCAGGAGTACTGTGCAAATCCAGGAGTGTACCTTGACAGAGGTACATACCATACCACACCATCTACCAGCAGCCAACCAGCTTCCCCCACATACTCCACCCACCTGCCACCCACTCCCCTCTGGTAACCTTCTCTGTTGCCCAAATCTAGGGGTCTGGTTTGGGGTGTGTTTTGCTTTATTTCTTTATATTCCATGTATGAGAGAAATGATATAGTATTTGTTTTTCCCTTTCTCAATTATTCACTTAGCATAATCCCCTCAAAGTCCATCCATATTATCAAACATTCAAGCTTTCATCCTTTCTAATAACTGAGTAAAATAAAATAAAAAAACACATCTTTAACCATTCAGCCACTGACTGAGATGTGGGTTGTTTCCATATCTTGTCTGTTGTGAATCGGGCTGCAATAAGGATAGAAAGGCAGACATCTGTTCAAAAAGTTGCTTCAATTTTTGCTCTTATAGACATCCAAATAGTCATGTGACATTGCTTTCAGTTTTGTGTTTCCGTAGCTTTAATTTACTTTACCTTTGCACTGTGTCTTTAATTTGGAAATCTTACTGGCTGTATTCATTTGGACTCCCCCAGAAGACCTTGAAATGAGATAAGGTTTCAAGTGCAATTCACTTACTTGGGAAGTACCAGGAACCACCAGCAGAGACAAAGAAAGAGAAACAGCCAGTAAAGGCTGTACTGGTAACCCATAAACACAGAGGTGACAAGTGAGCAGGAACCGGGAGGAGACACCAGCTGGGGCCCTGGTCAGTGCTCCATGCATCCACATCAGAAGTCATCTTCCTAGGCTGCACGTCTCCCCCTCCCCAAGTGAATGGCCAAGAGGCCTCTGCTATCCAACAGATAAAAGGGTATTTTTCAAGCAGGGTCCCCAAAAACACACTGGGGCAAAAAGTCTCTTGAAGAACACTTAGAACCAAGGAGTCCCAGGAATCACACCTGAAAGGGAATGAGACAGGCAGGGCTAGACAGAGAGATAAACTGACCACAACTTCATAGCAGCAACTTGAAACCTCTACAGATCCCAGGGGAGGGCGGCAGGTCTCTTAAGAGGGTGCTAAACAAGGACAGAGGGGCCAGGCCTTCATAACTGTGCCCCCTCCTCCATCAGCCCGTCACTAACCATAGAATGGGCTGCACAATGGGTGAGGCACTCAAGCTGCAGGCTGCATCTGGGGAGCAGGCACAAGGTCCTGGACAGGCCTGTGCAGAGGCTGGGGCTTCAAGGTGAGAAGAGAGAACCTGCCAGCCAAGACAGGCAGAAGATGGAGCCTGAAAGAAAGGGTATCCCATTGCCACCTCTAATCCTGGTAAATCTACACCAGCCAAGACCTCACATGGGGTACTGCCTCCCCATCCTCAGGCCCCTGGCAAATGCGATCAGTTAGTCTTCTTGCCACCTAGAAACTAACAGAGGCATCAAAGCTGCAGCCTCTCACTTTCAGGAAGCTTTGAAACATGTTTCTGAAATGGCTGTGCCTGGAAAGATTAAAAGTCTTCTTAAGAATCAGAGGGTCTCGAGCATCAGGACAAAGTGGGTGGGCTGACAGGTATAAAAAAGTGGAGTGCTTTTGTCTACCAGGAAGTGGAATAGAAAAGCCGGAACAGTCTGTGGCCATACCACCCTGAACACACCCAATCTCATCTGATCTCGGAAGCTAAGCAAGGCTGGGCCTGGTTAATACTTGGATGGGAGAAAAGCCAGAATACAAATATATGTGAAACATTATAGTCATAGCTCCTAAATCTCTAAAGTGGCTTCATATGGGTGCAGGGTCCCAGTCATGGTCAGGGAAGTAAGTTGATTGCCAGGAGGAAATTGAAGGCTTGCATTAATTCACTTGACCGTTCATATATACAGAAGTGATTGATGAGCACCTACTATGTGCCGAGTACTGTGCCAGGGTCCAAAGTTCAAAAGGAAGAGGATGGACCTGTTCTTGCCAAGATGCCAACAGTCTTATGGGGAAGCCAACAAAAAGCTGGGTGCAAAATATTCTGAGAGCCTAAAGCATAGTGACCACAGGACTCAGAACAGTCAAGGAGATCTTCTAAGAGTAAGAAAAGACCTAAAGGATGAGTAGGAGTGAATCAGAAAAGGAGTGAGGAAAAGAGAGTACTGGTAAAGTGAGAAAGAAGTTTGAAAGAGTAACGGAGAGGGATGAGGCTGGGGAGGGTGTGGTTGGAGTCAGATCACACAAGGCCATGAAGATAAGGCTAAATGTGTGGGCTTCATCATGGGGCAAGAAGGGGCAATGGGGGCTGGCAAAGTAACTCACATGGGTAGTGTGCTGCTTTGCCCTGTGTGTGATCCAGGTTCCAGCCTGGTCCCCACTGCACTGAAGGAAGCTTCAGTGATGTGGTATCTTCCACTCTCTACGAGAAATATAAACAAATAAGGAGGAGCCATGAAGGGCTTAGAGTAGGGAATCATAGGGCTCCACCTGTGGATAAGGGCACTGAGCCGCCTAACAGCCCCTGTAGCTTCATGCTGGAAACACCTCTCGGGTCATCTTCTTTATTATATCATGGTCAGAACTTGAAGGTATAATGTGAGTGAGACAAGCCAGAAAGAGAAAGACCAATACTGAATGATCTCACGTACAGGTGGAACTTAAGAACAAAGAACAGTAAGGGAAAACATAAGGTGAAACTGGGGCTGGGAGTGGTGTAGTGCACCAAAACAAAGGACTCCAGGAAAGGAGGGCAAGGATAGGATAAACAGACATTGGGATACTGGGGTGTCTCCTAGATGCCAGTCAAGGGAAGATAAGAGGTTGTACCTATGTGTTAAAAACTGTACTGGGGTCAAACAGTGGTGTACATGGTTAAGCACACACACACATTATAGTGTACAAGGACCCAGGTTCAATGCCCTGGCCCCCACTTGTAGGAGGAAAGCTTCAGGAGTGATGAAGCACAGTTGCAGATGTCTCTTCATCTCTTTCTCTCTTTATCTCCCCCTGCCCTCTCAATTTCTGTCTCTATCTAACAATAAATAAACAAATAATATTTTAAAAGACTGTAATGTAAATCATGAACCACCATCCCCCAATAAAGTAAAGAAGAAAAGAAAACACCCCTGGATTCACAGCCTGAGATCCTGACCCAAGACTGGAGACCACTGCACTGGTCCCTTCAAGGACATAGGTCAAGAAGGCTGGAGCCTTGTGGCTTGTAGCTGAGGCCCCACACCACAATCTACTAGCTCTCTTGTAGCTCGCTGATACAAACAACAGCACACTGCAGACACAGCTAAATCCTTAACTCCCACTCTGCCACTTCACCATGCCATTCCACCAGGCCTGGGGATGCTGGGGATGCCCTCTCTCTTTCCTACTGGGCTGACCTCTATCTATCCTTCACTACCACCACCTCTGGTCCAGGCAAGTCCCCTCAAGAGCTTGCCCTTGGCATGGTCATGGTTACCTGTTGAAGTCACCAACTCATGTTTTGTTTTTTTTATTGCCACAAAAGTTATTGCTTTATGCCAGCACTATGAATACACTGCTCACAGCAGCCATTTTTCTTTTTCAATTTTATTTGCTAGGACAGAATGAAATTGATAGGGGAGGGGAAATAGAAAAAGAGAAAGGTAGATATCTGCAGAACTCTTTCACTGCTCATGAAGCTTCCCCCTTGCAGGTGGGGAGTGGAGGCTTGAGCCTGGGTCCTTGCACTCAACCGGGTGAGCACTACCTGGCCCAAAGTCACCTATTCAAATATCTATGAATCTACCTGTGAGTTCACCTGCAGGGAGCTCTGAGCACTGCAGACTCTCCAAAGCACACCAGGCCTGGCTCTTTCCATTCTTCCAAATCTGGAAACAGGAGGAATCATCAACACCATCTCATAAAAATCATCCATCTCCCAAATACTTGGGGCTGGAAAAGAATCATGCTGCTTCTGCGGGTGCTGGGCTTTTAGCAGATATCTCTGCAATTTTCACATGTCTCTGGCTGCTCAGAGGGGCTAGAGACCCAGTCAGAGACAAAGGTTAGTAAAGTGTGGACCAGACTTGGGACTCAAATTCAGTCCTTTCCTGATTATCCTCCACTCCCATTCTCTAAGTTCCATAGGCAGCAGCAGGCAATGAATCCACTCAAATGTAATCTTGCACCACAATCAATTCTTTCCGGCTTGGTCATAGATGAGGCGTACTCCCTCCCCAGGAGAGCTGCAGCCCTTTGAAGGAGACTGATGACACTGTGGTGGGAGGGGCCCTCTTGGGCCATTACTCAGACTACCACCTACTTCTATGTTCTTCTAGCTCCTTCACCCTCCTGGTTCCCCAACCCCATGACATCCCAACAAGCCAAACTCACTATCCATTCAACAAACCCTTCTCTGATTTCTCAGAACCCCACCCAATTTCCCTGAGGCATGTAAACAGAAGCAACAGAGGGGAAAGGTCTTTCAGTGCCAGGCTCAGGCAGACCACTGACTGAAGCAGATCCCTGTAAGTGGGCAGCTGCCTGCCCACAGGAGTTGAGACATTAGCATAGTTCCTGCAAAGTCATCAGATCATATCAGAGCATAGGACCTCCTCCTCACAGGCATCGGGAGGCTGATCAAGAATGAGAGATGGACGATCGGGGAGGTGGCTCAGTGAGGAGAGCACATTCCTTGTGTGCACAAGATATCAGGTTCAATCCCTGCCACCAGTGATGCTCTGGTCTCTCTCCCTCTTTCCCATAAAAAAGATAAAATTTTATAAGCAAAAAAAATAAATAGAAATTTAAAATGTGGCCTGGCAAATAGCTCACTTGGATAGGGAGCTGCTTGGCTATGAATGATGATACCCCAATTCAAGCCCAGCCTCTACCACATTGAAGGAAGCTTCAGTGCTATGGTCATGGTTGGTCTCTCTCCCTCTCTCTCTCTCTCTCCATCTGTATATGAATTCCTTTTTTAAAAAACTGGTTCTGAGAGGATTGTAGAAGACTGGCCGTGTCTCCTGCCTTTCAAATAAATTGCTTTGGTCAGGAAGAACCTGCTGACATCACAGGTAAAGGAAATCTGGGAAAGCCCTGGATCTGTGTGCACATAGATGCCTGTGCACATCTCAGATGACAGGTGACCTTTGTGCTGGGAGGCTTGGAAAGTAAGATTGGCTGGCGCCATAAGGACTGTGTGATGCAGGATTCCCAGTGTTCTGATATGAGCAGCATCGTCTTCCTTTGTTGTTCTTATTTATATTTTATTAGGGCTTTATTGAATGTTTTCTTGTAGGTCATTTCACATCCCTTAGGGAATAGAATAAAGCAGGAATAAACAAGTGCTCTGAATTAGGGTATAGGAGGGACAGTATTTCAGAGATAGAAGTGAGCACCCAGGTTATCAGAAGGGGTGCTTTGCAGAGAGAAGCCAATCCCCCACCCCCACACACATACATGGGGGGTGGGGAATGCAGCAGCACTAACAGCTCTAGTCTGGATGTGTCTCAAACTAATACTGACCTGATACATCACCACACCTGCCTGTCACCTGCCTGCTCTGCTTATGCAGTGCTGAGGATGAACCCAAGGCCATGCACACAAGCTACAGCTGAACCACCTCCTCAGCCCAGTTTTATTCTATGATCTTTGAAAGAAGGAGACACCAAAGTGAGGTTTCATCCAGAGGTCCACCTGGTGCTACCACAGGGACGCAAGGATTGAACCCAGAGCCTCACACATGATGTAGAGGTACATGCTCTACCCACTGAGCCACATACCAGGCTGTTATCTCTGTTTTTAAATGCAGCACCAAGAAAAGGACCAAGAACTATGCAAGCAGTATGCCTGGGCCAATTTTTCATTATTTGTTTTAGGGAAGGAGGGGGGGTGCAGGGAGGGGGAGAAGGAGAACAAGAAAAGACACACAGGGCTTGAACGAAGAGCCTCACACAAAAAAAGGTGTGCGCTCTTCCAAGTAAGATACCTCTTGGGGCAAGCAAACATAATTTCTTCTTTGTTTTTTAATTGGCACTGAGTCCCAGCAATAACTATACATATTCCATCCTTGTGGCTAGTGTTTCCTTTATTTTTATTAGAGACAAAGAGAAATTGAGAGGGAGGGCAAAAGAGAGATAGCTGTAGCACTGTTCCACCATTTATGAAGCCCCCCACCACCACCTAGGTGGGGTCCAGGGACTTGAACACAGGTCCTTGACATGGTACTGTGTGTGCTCACCTAGCACTTTCACAAACATCATTTCTCAGACCAGGGTCTCCCTGCTGCTGCCACCTCCCCACCCCATGGCAGTGGGAAAGCCAAATGACTAGGACTGCTGGGCTCATGTGCAACCAGGACTACGAAACTCAGAACAGGAAAGGACTAGAAAGCCTGAGGCAGCCCTCAAAGAGATAATAAAGCATTTCAGAAAACAAAAGGGGGAGAAAGACAGGATCCAGAAAGGGGTCAGAATGTATAGACTTGAAGGTGATGGGAGTGGAAGGTGGAAAAGATCTGGCCTGGTGTGGAGGACTCAAATCGATGGGCTGAGATGCCCAGGGGGAGAGGGAGAACTGGTTGTCCTGCCTGGAAGTGGAGGGGTAAGCAAACAGACCAGCAAGATTAATTCACATGGGCAGACAATATAAACCAATGTGTGTGACCTGCATGTTGTGTGAACACTGGAAGCAGATGAAGAAGAGAATTCTTTGACTGATCCAAATGACATGGGTAATGGAATTTCTGCCCTTTTTTGTGTTCAAAAAAAAAAAAATTAGGCTTTTGCCAAAGAGGGAGAGTCTCCAAGTTTTGACAAAGATTAAAATATTATACACCCTCAATAAAGAAAGGAAGGAAGGAGAGAGAAAGGAAGAAGGGAGAATCAAGCAGACAGGCAGACAGGAAGGCAAGTGGGAGGGAAGGGAAACCTCATTAGTATTGTTCAGGTGCTGCCCTCTTGCCTGAGCTTTGGAGAATGATTGTGATTCTCATCAGCTGAAGTCCCTTGGCTCCCTGAGGGAGGCTGACTGTTCTCACTGGCATGTTAATACTGAACTTCAGGAGAAAATGGGGTCTTGCAGGTTAGGAACTGCCAAGGTTAACATTACCAGGATCTTATTACGAACACTTGTAATTCTGAATTAAATCTTGAAACAGGGGGATCTGGAGTGGCACAGGTAGAAAGACTCTCCAACCTGACAGAGGAATGCAGGACTGAGTCCTTGGCTTGCAGCATGGGGCCACCTTTCCTTTGGGCCACAAGCCACTTTCCCTAGGTTCCCCTTCCCTCCCTGACCACACCCACTTCCTCTGCCCCTCCATTCCAAGGATCATGTTCCCTTAGGCTCAGGCCAGGGTTTTTCAACCACCAGCCGTAAAGGAATCATCAACCAGTGCAGTTCTCAAGCACCTGCTGTGTGCCTGTTCTGGGGCTAAGTCGTTTTCATGCATTAGCTCATTTGTTACTTATATAAACTCTCCTGAGAAGGCCTGCTAGCCCTGGGAAACTGAGGCTCAAAAGTCCCAAGTTACAGCACTATGGGAGACAGAGCCAGGAACTCCACCTGGGTGGCACATCTGTGCTTTCATTCCCAGGCAGACATCAAGATTTTTCCTGTATTTCTGTACCACCTGTGCTACTGTTTATCTAATATTTTTTTTAAAACCAACTCCCCTCACTTTAACTTAAATAAACACATTATAAGGAAACAGTGTGTCAGTATGGTACAGGTAAAAAGTTGTCTCACTTTAATGAGTGACTTTTTTTTAGTCACTACCAGGCCACCCCATCACCTGGAGCCCTAGTCGTCAAGTCCTGGGATTCCCACACAGACATGATAGGCCTAGACCTCGAATAGATCCCTCTCTCCACTGTCACTGGGCATCTCCATCAGGAACAACATAATAGACCTCTTTGTGGACCCCCATAGGACCTTGCCCTAATGTGGATTAACAATGGTAGAGAATGTTCCATTCTCCAAAGGGGGGGTTGGATAACATACTAGTCTACCTACCACCTGAGGAAGATGGATCCTGAAATTGGTGCAACCTGGAACATTCCTACTCGTGACCACAGAATGTGAGCTTGGACCTACAGGGATGCAGAGGTTACATAGGCTCCTGTGCTGAATTTGGGCCCAGATCAAATTGATGGGGTTTACAGTCAACAATATGTATATACTTTTCCCATATCTGGGAGCTACTCTCTTCCCTGATCCAGCTTTCTAGCCCTTTTTCCAGCCATGACATCATTTCCCCAGACAAAAACTTGGATCCACCTACATATCAGATGTCAGGCTCAGGCAAAAAAGTAGTAAAGTCATAGATCCCTTGGAATATACCTAAAATAGACCTACCGTCTTTTTCCAAAATGGAGAGCCCAAATCTTCATCTACAATATTCCAGCCTTTAGGTTCATGATTAGTCAGCAATTTGTTCAGCTTTATATCTTAACTCTTTTTCAGCCACCAGGTTCTAGATGCTACCATGATGCCAACTAGACTTCCTTGGGCAGACGACTCCACCAGGTGTCCTGGAGCCCTACTTCCCCAGAGCTCTGCCCCACTAGGGAAAGAGAGAGACAGGCTGGGAGTATGGATCAACGTGCCAACGCCCATGTTCAGCGGGGAAGCAATTACAGAAGACAGACCTCCCACCTTCTGCACCTTATAATGATCCCGTGTCCATATCCATATTCCCAGAAGGATAAAGAATAGGAAAGCTATCAAGGGAGGGGATAGGATACAGAGTTCTGGTGGTGGGAACTGTGTGGAATTATACCCCCTCTTATCGTATGGTCTTGTTGGTGTTTCCATTTTAGAAATAAAAAATTTAGGGGGTTGGGTGGTAGTGCAGCAGGTTTAGTCCACAAGAAAAAAGCACAAGGACCAGCGTAAAGGATCCTGATTTGAGCCCCTGGCTCCCCACCTACAGGGGCATCACTTCACAAGTGGTGAAGCAGGTCTGCAGATATCTTTTTCTCACCCTCTCTGTCTTCCTCTCCTCTCTCCATTTCTCTCTGTCCCATCCAACAACAATGACATCAATAACAACAACAATAATAATAACCATAACAACGATAAAACAAGGGCAACAAAAGGGAAAAAAGTAGCCTGCAGGCACAGTGGATTTGTGGTGTGATAACCCTGGAGGCAAAAAAAAAAATAAAATAAATAAATTTTTTAAAAATAGTCTCACTTATCAAAAAAAAAATTTAAAAACATGAGTGTCAGTTGCCACCAAAACCTGATACTGCTGAAGGCCCCTGCCTCAATCTGCCTGTTCTCATCCAAAGGGTTAACCTGGGTGAGCAGAGCTGAGGACCTGCATGCCCAAGGCTCCCGGCTTGATTCCCAGCACCACATACACCAGAGTGATGCTCTGACCTCTTTCTCAGTGAAACTATCTCATATTAACTAAAAACCAAATTTTAAAGAAAAAAAATCAAGCAGGCTAGGCAGTAGGTGCTACACTGGTTAAGCACACTCATTACCATGCTCAAGGATGCAGGTTCGATCCCCTAGTCTCCACCTGCACGGGGAAAGCTTCCTGAGGGGGTAAAGTAGGGATGCAGGTATCTCCCAAACTCTTTCCTTCTCTATTTCCCCCTCCCTTCTCAATTTCTCTTTGTCTCTATCAAATTAATAAATTTGTAAAATATATATATATTTTAAAAAAGAAAAAGAAAAATCAAACAGAGGTTAGAGCTAGCACTCAACAGTCTCCTTTGCCAAAGCAGGAGTGATAGGGAGGTGTGGCCCCTTCCTCAGCCTGTGAGCACAGCAGAAGCACTGTGTCTGGGCTCCTGCTGACACTCTAAGGCTGCACTCTCCTGGGTGACATTTGCCTCACCTTATGAGAAACCATCTCTCATTCTCTCCTGGAGCCCACACATTCCCAGGGCTTCAGTGCTCTGAGCACCTCCAAAGTATGTGCCCATGGCCCAGGTCTCCCCACCATTCGTTCTCTGACAGAATTCTCCACTTAATAACACAGAAAGGATAAAAGGTATAAAAGGCATATGTTCACATGTGCCCATAAACTAGGGAAAAATATATACCTGAAAGTAGAAGTACACAAGAACCTGCAGGGAATACCCCCCAACACTTCATCTGCACTATTCCAGTCTTAAGGTCCATGATTGTTCAACAATTTGTTTGGCTTTGTATGTTAACTCTCTTTTCAGCCGCCAGGTTCTGGATGCCAGCACAATGCCAACCAGGCTTCCCTAGACAGATGACCCCACCAGTGTGTCCTGGAGCTCCGCTTCCCCAGAGACCCACCCTACTAGGGAAAGAGAGAGGAGCAGACTGGGAGTATGGATCGACCAGTCAACGCCCATGTTCAGCGGGGAAGCAATTACAAAAGCCAGGCCTTCCACCTTCTGCAACCCATGGCGACCCTGTGCCCATACTCCCAGAGGGATAGAGAATGGGAAGGATATCAGGGGAGGGGATGGGATATGGAGATCGGGTGGTGGGAATTGTGTGGAACTGTACCCCTCTTATCCTATGGTTTTGTTAATGTCTCCTTTCTTAAATTAAAAAAAAAAAAAGGATAAAAGGCAGTGAGTGCATCCCAGACAATGCAAACTGGGCTAGGAGGAGGCTTTTGGAAAACAGACTAGGCAATAGTCATTTAAATGGAGAGGGGGGGGAGGTGACAGAGGAGGCTCATATTGCTAAGGCAACATTAAGAAAGCCTTGAGAAGGGGGGTAGATAGTGTAATGGTTATGCAAAGAGACTCATGCCTGAGGCTCCAAAGTCCCAGGTTCAGTCCCTACCATTAGGCCTAGCTGATCAGTGCTCTGGTAAAAGAAGAAAAAAAAAAAATGGTGTATTGCACCAAAGTAAAAGACTCTGTGGTGGGTTCAGGTCCTGGAACATGATGGCAGAGAAGAACCTAGTGGGGGTTGCATTGTTATGTGGAAAACTGGGAAGTATTATGCATGTACAGACTACTGTATTTTACTGTCAACTGTAAACCATAAATCCCCCCAAAAATAAATTAAAAATAAAAAAGCTTGAGAGTTCACTTACCAGGTAAGAAGCCTGCCCTGGCATGTAAGTCAGCCAAGTTCCAACCCCAGAACCACATGAGAAGTTCTATGGCACAGGAGGAATCTCTGGAGCTATAGGTCTCTCCCTCTATCTGAATGAAAAAGAGACCCACAGTGACGAAACAGTATGTGTCTGAGGCCTAGCATATGCCAAAAATAATCTCAGTCTCTCTCTCACCATATGACTTGGCCTAGCTCTAGTTCTTTCTATTCCTGGCATCTTTTCTGTCCTGTATAAGCAGCCCCCCACACACACACATATACCCAATACTGCAAGTAACAAAACTGTTCTTTGATCACCTCCCCCAACACACACACAATTAAAAAAAAAAAAAAAAAAAACCTGTCTCACTGCAGAGTCCATGCCCAGCCTACAGCAGCACCACACTGGTGGAGCACCTACACAAACAACCTAGTGCCCACAAGCCCTGTCAGGACCGCCGTCGAGGGCAATAAGGCCTCTGTTTCCAAGGAAGTGGTCACTCTCGTGGCAGCTGAGGTTGCGAAAGGTCAGTCAGGATTTTCCATGAATGGGCAGACACTGTATAGGAAATGTTCTGTGATCTTGGCCTCGCTTGTGCAGCAAGGACATAAGCCCAGATCTTCACATCAAAAACCAAGGTGGCATTACCACCCTCAACATCACCACCATGATGGCCAAGCCCTAGTCCTGCTGCTGGATGAGAAGAGAAGGTGGTGAGGGAGGGGGGTGGAGCTCATCAACATGGAGTGATCACCTGCAGAGTACCCAGTACTGACCTGAGCTGTCCTTCCACCAATCCACACAACTTCTACACCTGGCCCATCCCAAACATACACACCATTTCCATGGGAGGGGGGCCATTACTCACACCCTTTATGGCTACCAAAACACATGGGCTGGGGCCTGGGCTAGATGGGCAGATATTTCCATCTACTCACACTTTCCTGTGTGTGGCTGGAAAACTTCTTTGTTTGGGGTTCTTTTTGTCTGAATAAAAACAGTTTAAAGAAAAACTTTCGGGGGTTGGGCTGTAGCACAGCGGGTTAAGCACAAAACTCAAGGACCGGCATAAGAATCCTGGTTCGAGCCTCTGGCTCCCCACCTACAGGGAAGTCGTTTCACAGGTGGTGAAGCAGGTCTGCAGGTGTCTATCTTTCTCTCCCCCTCTCTGTCTTCCCCTCCTCTCTCTGTCCTATCCAATAATAACGACATCAATAACAACAACAATAATAACTACATCAATGATAAAAACAAGGGCAACAAAAAGGAAAATAAATAAATAAATAATTTTTTAAAAACTCTCATGGGAGGAAGTGGTGGTGCACCTGGTTAAGTGCACACATTATCATACACAAGGACCTGGGTTCAAGCCCCCATTTCCCATCTGCAGATGGGAAGCTTCATGAGCAGTGAAGCAAGTGTCTACAGGTATCTGTCTCCCTATTTATCTATCTCTATCTTGCTCTCTCCTCTTAATTTCTCTCTGTCCTATCAAATAAAGAAAAAAAAGGAAATAAATGGCCACTGAAAACAGCAGATTAGTCGTATAAGTACCAAATCCCAGTGATAACCCTGATGGCGCACCCAGTTAAGCACACACAGTATGAAGTGCAAAGACCCACATGAGGATCTACGTTCAAGCCCCTGCTCCCCACCTGCAAAGGGAAGCTTCACAAGTGGTAAAGCAGGTCTACAGGTGTGTTTCTCCCTCTCTATCTCCCCCTCCTCTCTCAATAAAATAAAAATATACTCTCCCCTCACCATAAGTAATATTCAAAGCAGGACTGTGGATAATTCATGGGTTCCAGGCCCCATTTTACAAATGAGGAAATAGAGACCCAGTGGGTTTAAGTGGCACAACATCACTGGCTGACTGAAACTCAAGTCACTAGTATTTCACTGTTTCTCAGATGGACACTCAGAAAATATTGACTGGCTTGAATCAAGTTCCTCCATCTCTAAATTGAGTAGGAAGAGTCATTGCTTATACTTCTTTATCTGTTTCCACAATTCGTGTTCCCCCCACTGCCATACCCACAGTTCACTTGAAATAAAGGGTGTTGTCAAGTAGGAGTGAGGTGGCCTTTAAGAAGAGAAACAGGAGACAGAGAAAAGGTCACACACTTCTGTGGGAAAGACCCTGGCTTTCATCTCCTGCACAATACAGGAGCACCAAGGACAGAGACAGGTGGCACTCCACTAAAGGTGGAATAATTTTTTAGAGTTTTGTTTGTTTGTTTTTGCCCCCCCCTCCCTCTCCCTCTCCCTCTCCCTCTCTCTCTACCTCTCTCTCTCCCTCTCTCTCTCCCTCTCTCTCTCTCTCCCTCTCTCTCTCTCTGTCACTCATTAAAAAATATTTTCTAGTGTTTTCATTGGGTTGGGTAAGTGGTTCAACAGCAGGGCACATGTGCAAGCCCTGGGTTCAATCCATAGCACTACACTGAAACAAACAAACAAACAAAAACCTCCTACAGAAATGAAAAAATAGTTCACTGGGTTAGTTGTGCACCTTGCCATGAGTGTGATCCAGGTGATCCAGGTTTGAGCCACGTGGAAGGTGCTATGGCATCAATGGTTGGTGCCTCTCTCTCTCTCTCTCTCTCTCTCTCTCTCTATATATATATATATATATATATATATATATATATATATATGAAAAAGCAGACTGGGAGCAATGAAACCATGTATTTGCAAGTCCCAAGCTCTGCAAAAACAATAAATAAATAAATTATAAATAAGAGCAGGAAGAGCAAGAAGGAAACAAAACATGTTCCTTGGCTTCCTTGCTGCTGAAGAGACACGGCCCAGAGATGTGCAGCTATCACATGGTGGCTCCTAAAAGTTTCCCCAATAGAAGTCATTTTTGGAGCTGACTATGTGGTGCCAAGAATGCAGCTGTGCTTAAGCTATGCTTAAGAATGTAACAAGTTGGGAGCCCGGCAGTAGCGCAGTGGGTTAAGCACAGGGCAGCGGGTTAAGCAGATGTGGCGCCAAGCACAAGGACCATAAGGATCCCGGTTCAAGCCCCCGGCTTCCCACCTGCAGGGGAGTCGTTTCACAGGTGTAAGGATCCCGGTTCAAGCCCCTGGCTCCCCACCTGCAGGGGAGTCACTTCACAGGCAATGAAGCAGGTCTGCAGGTGTCTATCTTTCTCTCCCCCTCTCTGTCTTCCCCTCCTCTCTCCATTTCTCTCTGTCCTATCCAACAACGACGACATCAATAACAACAACAATAACTACAACAATAAAACAACAAGGGCAACAAAAGGGAAAATAAATAAATATTTTAAAAAACTTAAAAAACAATGTAACAAGTTGGTGAGGAAGCATCTCGCATAGTTCAGAAACAGGAACTTCTGCAAATACTGTCCCCCTATGCAGGGCTGCTGCCACCCTGTCCCCACCCCAGGTGACTTTTGGAATCAGTCCACTTGATGTGAAAATACCTCCTTGAACTTCACCTTTTGGAAGAGTAGTTCTTTGCTGAGAACTTAAGCTCCCTCTACTGGCCGTCTTGGGCAGAGACACTCAGAGGGGATGCTGTTGTAAATAGGAATCTGTCTAAAAAAGACAAAGTTCAAATGGAGCCACCCTGGGCTCTCCTCCTGAGCCCATGCCCCACACTAGGCCATTCTGGAGGCAGTGTAGGAAAAACACCCTGGGCGCCTATGGAAATTTCATTAACTCAGCATCTGCATGTTTGTGCAAGTTCTTTGTCTCCAAAGGACTTACATAGCCCATGTTTTAAATACTATCTTTGAGCTGGAAATGAATAACAACTACTTGGTACTATGTAGGCTTTAAAAAGCGTCCCTAAAAGCTTCCCCCTGCCAGTTCCCCATATCTGAATAATTGATAGTTTTTAACAGCTATTGTTGAGTCTATGGCAGCCGCTTATTAAGGCACTTAGGGGTTTCTGCTTCTTTTTCCTTGGAGGTAAGAGAGAAAGTTTTCTGGTTTTCAATAATAACAGTGTTTGCTGGGCAATCTCAGTGCATTCGTGGGTCGGAGCCTCCCACTCTGCAGACAAGGAGTACAGTCTCTGCAGAGGCCCCCGTGTCCAGGGTCCAGGCCCACTCCATTCCGCCTGGTCAAGGGAACATAGGCTTGGGGGAGGAGGGTGGGAAGCCGGTGAGTCAGAGTGCTATGACTTGTGCAAACTTAGCCTGGGAGGTACAGGGCCATCTCTTGGCAGTGATGCAGAATGAATGGCCCATAAAACACCTCCACAGGGAGACATTACCTTTGGTGTTCCAGCTCCTTCTCTGCCTAGTGGGAACAGTATGGAAAACGTACCAGAAGATGATGTTTATTTGACTGGAGCAGCTACAGAAAGCACATCTTTGCCAAAGGCCCTACTGCTCACAACCCAGTTGCTGCTGTGGGTTGAGAGGATTGCCAGGCACTGGCCCCCCGATTCCCTCCTGGGAATCAGCTTCCACATAAGTGCCTTCATAGAGGACCCCACTTCCAGAGCTGGGACAGGGGAAGCAGGTCAACAAGTTTTAGTGGTGACTTCAACTGTTTTTCCAGAATCCAGTATTAACAGAGTCCAAGTGAAGGCCGAGGGCTTTCTTTACATGATTTTTGCCATTTAATTTCTTTCTTTTTTTTTTTTTTTTTTTTTTTACCAGAGCACTGCTCAGCTCTGGCTTATGGTGGTGCAGGGGATTGAACCTGGGACTTTGGAACCTCAGGTACAAGTGTCTCTTTGCATAACCACTATGCTATCTACCCCTTCCCTTGATTTCTTTTTTAAAAAAAGATTTTATTTATTTGTTTATTTATTTATGAGAAAGATAGGAGAAGAGAAAGAACCAGACTCACTCTGGTACATGTGCTGCCTGGAATTGAACTCAGGACCTCATGGTTGAAAGTCCAGTGCCTTAACCACAGCACCACCTCCCGGACCTCCCATTTAATTTCCAAGTAGCTCCATAACAGAGGCTGAAACTATCCCTATTTCAGAGGAAAGGAGAGTGTGACTTAAAGATTGAGGGTTTTGTTCAAAAAGCACCATTCCAGAGGTAGGAGGCAAACCCTGTCAGTCCAACCACATGAAATTTCCCAAATTCCTATTGCCTGGTGACATCGTGTTTGTCACATGATAGGGTTTTATGTGGAGCAGCCTCATACATCTCATGTTTATTGTATCACCTGATAGCATTGTTTCCCCCTGTGCTAGTCTGAGTCTCATGTTGGTTTATTCATTGTCACCCACTGCTTATGTGAGTACACAAGGAAATCACCTTAATGACACATTTCTCAGAATATATCTCTGTCCTTAAACAACACATAACTGTATTCTGATAACCTAGTAAAAGGCCTAAGAGTAATTAACATTAGAATCTGTGTTGAGAGGGAGTCGGGCTGTAGTGCAGCAGCTTAAGCACAGGTGGCGCAAAGCACAAGGACAGGCGTAAGGATCCCGGTTCGAGTCCTGGCTCCCCACCTGCAGGAAAGTCGCTTCACAAGTGGTGAAGCAGGTCTGTAGGTGTCTATCTTTCTTTCCCCCTCTCTGTCTTCCCCTCCTCTCTCCATTTCTCTCTGTCCTATCCAACAACAACGACAACAATAGTAACCACAACAATAAAACAAGGGCAACAAAAGGGAATAAATAAAATAAACTTTTTAAAAAATCTGTGTTGAGCGAGTAGAGAAATGCTTCTATAGTGGTCCATCCAAGATGTGGGGAGTCTACATCAGTGGTGGTTGAGGGGCCATAGAGAGTTTCCCATGAACTTGAAGACTATCTCTGTCCTAGATATACTAGTAACTATGAGAGAGTTGTCTGATCTCTCTCCAACCCTAAATCAGAACAGACTTAATAGTAGCACATTATTCTAACATCCTCCCAGAAATAAAAGATATAATATGCAAAGTGATTTATAGCAGACACTGTTCAATCCAGCTTTTGGATAGTTCTGTAGACTGGGTAAATCTAAGGAATGTAGTGCCAGAAGTTCATATCAAACAAGACTTCCAAGGATGTACAAAATGTGGACAGATTGGTAAATGGGGAGCTGAGTGGTGATGCACCCAGTTAAGCACATACATTACTATGTCCAAAGACTAAGCTTCAATCTCCTGGTCCCTACCGGCGGGGGGGGGGAGGGGGGGCAGGCAGGCTGGGATTCTTGATCAGTGAAGCAGTGAAGCAGGTCACTAGCTTCCTCTCTTGATTTCTCACTGCCCTATCAAAAGAAATAAAATTAAAATGTGGACAGATGAACAAGGGGAAGAGGAATGTGTTTCAGTTAGAGAAATGTCTGGGAAGACTGTGGCATGAGAGAGAAGGACAGAGGAAATAAATACCTTCTCAGCATTTGCTTGTCTAGTTGGCATATTACATTCTTTCAGTCACACCTTTAAGAAGCATCTATAAATCAAAGGCCGAGGGGCAGTACTCCATTTCTGCTCATGAGTGGCACTGCTAAGAAAACATTAAACCAGCTACATATTGAAGAAAATTGCTCATATCCAGGATATATAGGGCAGGAGAGATGGCATAATGGTTATACAAAATTATTCTCATGTCTACAGTTCTGAGGTCCTAGATTCAATCCCTGTACCACCATGAGCCAAACTGATCAGTGCTCTAGAAAAAAAAATCTGAAAAAGGTATATATATATATATATTTCTTACATATCAGCAACAAAAGAACAAACAATCTAATTGTTTAAGGGCACAAAAAACTAGACCAGACATATCACAGAAGAAAATATATGAAAGGCTTATTGACAGCTGGAAATAAGCTTAAGATCACTAGTCATCACAGAAATAGTAAACTAAAGCTAAAATGAGATACCACTAGAGTGGCTAAAATTAACACCACCAAATGTTGGCAAGGATGTGAGGCCACTAGAACTCTTATGAGAGTAAGACTACATAATGGCACATTACTTTAGAAAATGTCTGGCAATTATGAAGCTAAATATACATCTCCCTGTGAATCAGCAATTGTACTCCAAGTATCCACCCAAGTAAAGCAAAGATATATATCCACAGAAAGCTTTGTCTATGGCTGTTCAAAGCTGCTTTACTCATCAAAGCACCAAACTGGAAATGACCCAAATGTCTAACAGTAAGTGAAAAGAGAGACACATCACAGTGTAGCCATGTAATGCAATACTACACAACAATAAAAGCAGTGAACCACAGATATATGTCATTAAACAGTATATAAAAGTATACAAGGAAGTACAGTAAACAATTTTTTTTCCACCAGGGTTATCACTGGGGCTTGGTGCCTGTACTAAGAACTTTTTTTTTCTATTTTTATTTGACAGGACAGAGAGAAATTGAGAGGGGAGGGGAGATTGACAGGGGGAGAGAAAGATAGACACCTGCAAACCTGCTTCACTGCTCATGAAGTAAGTGCTCCCCTGCAGGTAGGAAATAGGGGCTCGAACCTGGGTCCTTATGCATGATGATATATGCACTTAAATGGGTGAATCACCACCTGGCCCCAGATCACAATTCTATTTGTGCAAAATTCAAGAACAAGAACAGACAAACTTCTGGTGGTAGAAATGAGGACCTGGGTGCTAACATATTGGGTGTAGGGAGTAACTGAGACTAGGCCTGGGGAATGGTACGTGTGTCATATATCTGAATACCTAGGATCTGTGCACTCTGTTGCATTTTAATTATATCTCAATAGAAAGAAACTGTACAGTCAGACCATGTGGGTTCAAACCCTAACTTCAGCCCTGGACACCTTTGTGACCCAAACTAATGCCTGAGACTCCACTTCCTTATCTGGAAAATGAGAATGACAGCAGTGAGCCTGCCAGGGTGTGCTGCAGCCATTACTCAGGATCATGAGATCTTGACTGTGTGGAGAGTCTACCCTGGCATGTGAGATGAAACCCTGGAAAGCCTGGGGTACATGCAGGCTCACACTTCTGTGGTGAAACAGACAGGATGAGTTACAGGTAAGGACACATCCCAAATGCAGCCAGACACAAGTGTGCCATCAACCCACTCTCTATCCCAGGAGAACAAAGCAAGGCCAGGATCCTTGACATAAAACAGTGCCGGGGCCCTCTGTGCACTATAATCACTGATATGAACAGAGGTTGTGACTTCTGGCTGCCGGGGGCTGCAACAGGGAAATCACAGGTGCTGCCAATGATGTTCAGAGGAGTTCTCCACATGGGAGTCGGCCAGGGAACACACAGACTTAGAAAGCAGATGGAGTACTGTGTGGAGAAACTGAGGCACATGAACAGGCCCAGCACTACGTAGAATCCAACTGTTTTTTGGTTTTTGTTTTTTTTTCTCTACAGCATCCCTGGAACTCAGGGCTTCTCTGAGCACACGTGGTGTGACAGAGCCCAGTCCCACCTGCCAAATACGAAGGGGAAGCCTCTGTTGCTCTGGGACCTTTACAGACCCCAAGAGTACCTCCTTCTGCTGATGTTAATGGGGTTCACCCCTCCGCAGAGCCAGAACAGAGGTCAGGCGCCTGTGAGCCTGACTTGTCCCCATCAAGTCTGTAGAAGGGCTGCCTCCCCACAAACGACATTAATTAATTTGTGATCCCCGGCAGGGGGTACACTGCATCCTGCATCTGCCAACCTAATTACAAGACAGCTCTTCCTGGCAGGCTCACAGCCTTGGGTGATCCCAGCACAGGCACCAACTAGCTGGAGGGAACAACGACAACTACAAAGAAAAGGATTAGAAATAAGGGATCCTGGGGGTCGGGTGGTAGCACAGCGGGTTAAGCGTACGTGGAGTAAAGTGCAAGGACCGGCATAAGGATCCTGGTTCAAGCCTCCGGCTCCCCACCTGCAGGGGAGTCGCTTCACAGGCGGTGAAACAGGTCTGCAGGTGTCTTTCTCTCCCCATCTCTGTCTTCCCCTCCTCTCTCCATTTCTCTCTGTCCTATCTGACAACAACAGTAATAACTACAACAGTAAAATAAGGGCAACAAAAGGGAATAAATAAAAAATTTTAAAAATTAAAAAAGAAATAAGTGATTCTAAAAAAGAAGAAGAAATCGGGGCTTCTGATGTTGGTAATTATAATCACACTGACCATCATTTATCAAGCACCTATAAAGTTATCAGTAGCATCATTTTCCTAATCAGGAAACAAAGCTTCAGAGAGGCAAAGGAATGAGCCTGAGGTCACACAGCAGACTTAAGACCTACATGCAAGAATGTCTCACTCCAAAGTTCATTTTTCTTATAGTGCAGAACATATCCTGAGGGGTCTCTTGCCCTATTGGGCAGAGAGACTTTGGGGATCAATGCCAGCACTCCGAATCCACTGCTCATAGTGGCCATTTTTCCATTTTATTGGATAGGACAAAGAGAAATTGAGAGAGGAGGGGAAGATAGAGAGGAAGAGAGAAAGTCTGCAGACCTGCTTCACCGCTTGTGAGGTGCCTCCCCCCTGCAGGTGGGCAGTCAGGTCTTGAACCCAGATCCCTGTGCAGGTCCTTGTGCTTGGTACTATATGAGCTTAACTGGCTACACCAATGCCTGGCCCCAAGTCTGGTTCTTTATAGGCTGTTTACAGAACAAAATCTGACTTGTTTTTCAAGTCAAATACTGGGTGGGCCCCACTGTCAACTAAACAAGAGCCCACTTGCAAGGAACAGGGGTTCAGGGTGAGCACCCTTGAGAAGGGGATCACACTCTTCATTTTATGAATGAAAATCATGCGCTTTCTGTCCTGCAAAGAAAAAAAAAAACAGGTTCTCCTGCCCAAAAGTCTGAAAAGTTCTGTGTATTCTGCACCACACACAGTCTCTGCAGCTAAGAACAGCTGAGCACCCACTATGCTCCCCATCACCTACTCTGTGCAGAGTATGGGAGAGCTATGTAGGGATGAATGGGAAGGAAACCCCAAGTGTGTAAATGGGGAGATATATGAATGAGAGTTGTGTAAAGTGCTCAGGGTTTGAGTGAGAAAAATGGTAGCTGGGGGCAGGAGTAGAAGAAGGGAGGTTGACAGCCACCAGAGGAAGCTGAGTTGGAGAAGAAGGTGGCTTTGGAGACCTGCAGCCAAAGGAGGAAAGATGCAGAGCAGAGGAACCACATGAGAAGAGGGGAAGAGAAGTGATACTTTGCTGAGCAATGTCCCTGTGCCCAAATAAGAGGTAGGGCCTAGGGCTCTGCATTCTAGCACATTCTCAAGGATCCCTCTAAGTATCCAGGCAGGTTCTGTAAAATATATCCTTAGGGGATTCCTACCCTGTGTAATTGTCAAGAATGTATAATGACACAAGCCTAACCAGCGCAGTTGTCGAAACAGACTAGGCCACATAGGCTAGCACACACCTAGCCTATGTGGCCTAGTCTGTTTCGACAACCCCTACCATTTTGGTTATAGGTCACTGATTGTGATGTCACTACACAACACATGAATACGTGTCAACTACACCACAATAATAATGACAGTGTGGAGATGATTGATTTTCATGTACATTCCCATGCCTCTGGGAAGCTGGGGGCATGAGAAAGCATAGTGAATGCCAAGCCAAGCCACATGGGCATTTGAGAGGGCATAGATGTCATATATGAGAACATGAAAAGTGGTGAGAGGAGCTAAGAGTAGACAGAGACAACCAAGAGGATCGTGCTCCAGACTTCAGGCAGTGGAATGGACTGTATGAGCCCCAGGCCCTCATACAGTCAATCTCAGGTTTGAACTCCCTCACTTCTAATTCCTATAAATTGTCACCTGTTTCACACACACACACACACACACACACACACACACACACACGCTTACTTGGTGTTGTTGACACTGCTCATCAGAGAGAAAAATAATCTGCAAACAGCACAGCACAGCAGCATATCATATTTGAGTATTAGGAGAATGAAATTGCTTTAACAAGAAAAGCTTATTTCAAGCAAATGTAGCCCTGACACGCCCACCCTTTGCAAAGCCTCATCCTCTCTGGAGAAAGTGGGCTCCACCCCAAAAGGAGGACGCCCACCAGAGGCCCCACAGGAGGCTGAAAATCAAGGAAGGGGGTTAGGAAATGCTCCAGGGGACCAGCCTTGTGACCATCAGGGGCACTGAAGTGTGTATGTAGGGGGGAGGCTGAGATTCTCTGAAATTACTGCCTCTTCCCAATCCCCATCACTTTCAAGCCTCAGTGAATTATCAGACTCACCTCCACAGCCTGTTGATACTACGGATTTCCAGGCCCCTGCCCTCCTGTATTCAAATCTGAGGTGGAGGCTACAAACATGCATTTCTATCAAGTTCTCTGGGGTCATCTTAAATAACCCCACAGGAGTGGAAAGAATTCTCCAACCCTACCTTTTCACTCCCAGGTATGCTGGGAGCCCCTAACATTATTCCCCAGTGTGTCATACTGAAAGTCCTGCTCTAACTGTGAAACTCTGAGCCCCATGTTCCCTTCCAGGCCACCTGCCTCCAGAGCCAAGCAAGCCCTTGGTCTCTCCATTGGGTGCCAACATGGCTCACAAGTATTATACTGTGGTCTCGTTAGTGTTTTTGACTTGCAGAAGTAATAGGCATGACTTTTATGACGTCCTACTGCAGTGTCAGAAAATGCCATATTACTTTTCTTAATAGCCAATTAAATTATCTCTAGCCCCTGCCCCACAAGGTGACAGGCAATTCCATCTCAGCGTCTTGGAGTGGGGTAGGGAGTGTGCAGTGTGCTAGAGTGGGAATAACACCTCTGGCCCTCAGGATGCTCTGGTTATGCTGAGATCGTAGCCTGTTGTTCAGGCCCCTTTGTCCACAATGGGGGGTGGAGGGGGGCTGTTCAAGGAGCTACTAGGACCTAGATCAGCCCCATGAGCTGCATAAGCCTTTTATGCCTTCACTCTGCCAGAACATTCCTCCCTCCCCTCATCTTCTTTCCTGGACATGGGGGTAGTGGAAGGAGCCACTGAAGCTGGCCAGTTTTTCTCTTACTAACTCACCCTTTGTGTGGGCATATTTATATATCTCTCTTCTATTAAAGAATTTTTGTTAATTAACAATGCTCTTCTCAGTCCACTGGTTTCAAATGAGTGTCTTCACAGCAATACAAGTTCATACTCAAAACAATAAACAATCATGAAACAAGGACTCTCCTTCGCTGAAAGCCCGCCGTGTGCCAGACCGTGCGCAGGAAGCTTCCAGCACAGGAGAGGGTCTCCTTCTGGGCTGCACAAAGCAGTCACCTAGCAGCCTTTTTAAAATGTAGGTTTCAGGGTCGGGTGTTGGCACATCCTGATGAGTACAAATATTGCCATGTGCAAAGACCTGAGTCTGAGCCTCCAGTTCCCCACCTGCCGGGGGTGGGGGGAAGCTTCAGGAGCAGTAAGGCAGTACTGTCAGTGTCAGTTTTCTCTTTCCCTCTCCCTCTCCATCTCCTCCTCTCTCAATTTCTTTCTATATTATCAAAATAAAATAAATAAAAAGAGAAAAAAGGTTACCAAGGGTGGTAGATTCATCAGGCAGGCCCAGAGCCCCAGAAATAGCCCTTCAGGCAATAAAAAAAAATTTAATTTGTTAATTTATTATTGGATAGAGACAGAGAGAAACTGAGAGGGGAGGGAGAAAGACAAAGAGACATCTGCAGCCCAGCTTCACTTATAAAGCTTTCCCCCTACAGGTGGGGACCAGGGGTTTGAACCCGAGTCCTTGCACACTGTAATGTGTGTGCTTAACCAGGTGTGCAACCGCCTGGCCCCTTAATTTTTTAATGTAGATTTCACATCTCACCTCTCAGAAATCTTGATGAACTCAGCTGTGGCTTGGCTGCTGGGGAGAATGATGGGAACCCACCTGGCCTGTGTGGGGCTTCCAGTCAGAGCCATGGGAAGATCACAGCTGGTTGGGTGGGGCTGGCCAAGCTGAAGGAGGAAGTAGGGAAAAAAATTATTTTTTTTTAGATGGGACCAAATTTTGCAATAGAAGAAAAGAACTAAAATCCCTGTGAATAAAATAACAAATAGGTGCAAGAGATCAGGGTGGCTCTCCAGGCTCAATCATCGTGCTTCAACTCCCACAATAGGCAGGGATATATATTGCCTCCAGGGTAATCACTCAGGCTCAGTGCCTGCACTACAAATTCACTGCTCCTGTGGCCATTTTTTTTTTTTTCAGTTTTCTGGATAGGACAGAGAGCAATTGAGAGGGGTGGGGAACGTAGAGAGGGAGAGAGAAAGACAAACACCTGCAGACCTGCTTCAACGCTTGTGAAGTGATCCCCCACACACACACCGAGGGTGAAGAACCCAGGGCTCAAACTGGGATCCTTGTGCTGGCCCTTGTGCTTTGTTGTATGTGTGTTTAACCCGGTATGCCACTGCCCAGGCCCCCTATAGCAGAGATATATAATTATCAGCTGTTACTACATTATCATGTGTGATCCATGCTAATGAGATCCCTGGGTCTTAGGCCAGAAGACAATGGGGGAAGTGAGGTAGGTGGAGGACCTGGCTGAGTCTCTGCACCACACCCTCAGTCTCACCAAACACAATCCTGGAAACCCTGAATTGCCCACCTCCGGCCCCTTCCCAATACTGGAGGCTGATTTTCCTCTCCCATCAGGCTAAGTGTGTGCTTGCTGGCCCTCAGTGTGTCAGACCCAATGCCTGCTTCCGCCAAGCTTCATTCCAGGGTAGGCTTGGTACTTAATATTCCCCATCAGGCTCAGGAGACGTTCTGGGTGTTAATAAATTCAGGACACTCTGGGATTCTGAACAGCTGCTTTTTTCAAAGCAGCAGTTCATGTGGACAAGAGGGCAAGCCCTGCTCAGAACTCAGACTAGACAGGTCTCGGATTTCAGAGCAGCATTTCTGAGTCTTCGGGGGGGGGGGGGGGGGCAATTCCCCAAAGCTATCACCCACACAAGTTCATAAAACTGAGGTGTGGGGGCTAGGAGTGGGATGGCAGGACTTACTCAGGCCATATAAGCCGTGATTCCCAAGGTGTCCTGCCTGAGCCACCCACGTTACCTACAGCACCTGCAAAAATGCAGATTCCGAGGCTGGAGAGACAACATGAGGGTTATGCTAAAAATTTTCAAGCCAGAGGCTCTGAGATCCCAAGTCCTATCCCCAGATCATTCATAAGCCAGAGCTAAGCAGTGTTCTGGACTCTGTCTCTCTGGATCTTTCTCCTCTTATCTCACATTGAAAATAAACAAAACGTTTTAAAATGCAGATTCCTGAGTCCTGCTCTCCAGGGGCCTGAAATCAGCATTTTAACAAGTTCCCCAGGTAATTCTGATACACTGAGAGGTTTGGGAAAGCCTAATCTAGTAACACTGTGAGAACAGACAAATGCTCAGAGGAAACGTGTTCCAAGGCACCAGGCCCAGACTCCTGCAGTGTGCCTGACCTGTGTACACATGTCATTTCTATGTCTGGCCTCCTAGAGGTGTGTGGGGGGGCACTATTTACAGATTAGAAAAAAAGTTTCCAGTATTACTTCAAACATGTCCTTCCTCTCAAGAGACCATGACTACCACGTAGGTTCGCATACACCTGTCACAAGATCTGTCCACAGCACATGAAGTTATTCAGAAGCATTTTGTTAGTGGCCTGCTTATGCCCACAGGGACCCTCACAGTCCTCGACACTATGACCCCAGCCACAGCACTGGGCAGGGACTGAGTCAATAAGCACTGGAAAGTGGGCAAGAGAGGTCAGAGCTTACATCTAGCTGGGTGACCACAAAGCTGTCCTGAGACAGTGGCATGGAGCACAGCATGGGTAGGCAGGAAGCATCCAGACCCTCCTTGAGGGCCAGGCAGTAAGCAGAAATTAGTCCAGCCATTGTGGTTGCACCAGCCAAGGAGCAGATTCAAAGGCATAACGGTGAGGTGGGTGCATAGAGGGGTGACAGCAGGGGTGAAGTGACAGAGGCAGGGCTGCCCAGCAAATAAGCAAACTTCAGGTGGGCTGCCACCCCAAAACACACACACACACCCCTCCACATATGCACTCTCTTCTTCCTCTGTGGGAAGATGAGGGGACTTCTCCATGGAGGGTTCTGAAGGCTGAATCCACAGCTGGACCAAGGTCAGCCAACACTCAGCCTTCCAGGATTCTAGAAGGCTCTGTTGAGTCAGGCAGGGCCAGGGAGGAACTCAGGCAAACAGCCCAGTCACGTCCATCGGCCAAAGACAATTGCAGTTGAGCCTCTTTCTGGAGAGACTAATATTTATGCTGCATGTTAAACAGCTGGTGCAGCTGGTCCACAGTGAGGTCTTCAAACTCACCCCACCGGCGCCTGCTCAGGCCCAGAAAATGGACTTTTAACAGGCAGCAAATGAACATGTCAAGCCCAATCATTCCACAGCCGGAGACCAAGCCTGTAGGGGGTGTGGGGGCACAGTCAATGGATGGTGACCTTAGAGCACAGCTGTCACACGGCACTGGACTCCTCTCTGCATGATAATCTGCTCAGCCTGAAGACTTTTCAGCCCCAGTCCCTAACGCTCAGCCCTGGCAGGAGGAGTCCAAGGGGCAGCAGTCAGGGGAGACTGTGAGCTGTGGGGCGACACTGATGGTGCACAGGGCAGGCTGGTCCACTCCGGGGCGGGCAGATGGGGTGGGGTGGGGATTAAGTGCCGGGTGGAAACAAGTTACTAGCCCCCAAGCCAGGAGCATGCAGCACACCCGTGACAAGGCAGGGCAGCCCCAGACCATGCTGCACACACTGTCCTTTCTCCCTACTTAGGACTCTCCCCACCAGTCAGTGCAGCCTAACCTCACCTGTGTTCTCTAGCCATGTTTGTGTCCAAATATGACTTCATTTCAGCAGCTGAGAAAATAAGATCAGCTGACAGAATGCAGGATTTGCATGGCTGGGGCTCCCAGTTAAGTCCTTGAAGCTGCATGTACCACAGCAGTGTTCTGGCTTCTCTGTCTCTCATATAAAAGTTTCTCATGCAAAACTACCCTGTATGAGATAAAATAAAAAATAAAAGATTTCAGCAGAGATTGGTTTTCCTTCCTTCACACACACACACACACACCACACACACACAACACACACACAGACACACACACACACACACACAACACACACACACAGACACACACACACAGACACACACACACACACACACACACTCTCTCTCTCTCCTTTCTGCAGATTTCTTGGTTTTTGCTTGTTGCCACCCGGGCTATTCCTGAATGACAAATCTACCACCATTCCCGACTACCATTTTTTCCTTCTTCCTTCCTTTCTTTTTTTTTAATTTGATAGGACAGAGAAAAGTGATAAAAGAATGGGAGATGAGAAAGAGAGAGAGAGAGAGAGAGGCCACTTCAGCACTGCTTTATCACTTGTGAAGCTTCCCCATGGAGACCAGTGGCTTGAACCAGGGTCACTGTGCACAGTAAGGACCCAGGTGCACCATCACCCAGCCCTCCTTGACTGCTTACCCACCTACCTTGCTGACCAGTTTTCAGTGGGAAAGACAATAAAATTTAAATTATCAGTCTGTGGCATAATTAAAAACATTTTCATGGCTCCAATTTATTTTTATTAGTGATTTAATATTGATTTTATGAACTTACAAGATAACAAGGGTACAATACAACTTTACACCATTCCCACTACCAGAGTTCTGAATCCCCAACCCCTCCACTGGAAGCTACAGCAGTTCTCTTAAGGTTGTATGTGGTGACGCAGTATACGGGCAACCATGGATGGAAGTCCCAGCACAGTGCTGACATCAGCCTTGGCGACAGAGTATGCAGTGGTCTACACAGGCGCATGGGAGATTGTGAGCAGATCCAGTCTGTCCTGGTGTACAAAGAAAAGGACAGCCAGCCCGGAACTCGCTTTTTTTGACTGTTGCTGCTTCTGGTCGGAAGCATCTTGGGGTGGAGGTGCACCAGGTTCTGCCATGGCTACTTCTCCTAGGAACTGAACATGTGTGACTCTGCTAGCTGGTAAACTTTTAGACACCTCTACAGCCATGAGCAACTTTTATCAGAGCTGATAATTGTTTATCTTATGGGACTAAACTTTTGATAACTATATTCAGACTTTATAAACCTAGGTACTCTTAACCCTTGACGATAAGTGCTTACTTGCCTTTTACCTGTTTTGCCCTAATAAACCTTGTATTGTTTAAACCCATTCCCAGCTCCTGATGTGAATCCTTTCACACGCCGCAAGCAGCCTTTAACCAACCCCTTTTTTAAGTTAATTTACAACAGCTGTAGATGTGGATTAACTATTATTTCTACAGCTATCTGTCTATATCTGGATATATTTGTCCTTTGTTTCCCATGGTCCCATCTTCTCTTCCTTTCCAAGTCACACCTACAACTATTACTACATCCAAATGTCCCTCCCTTTTTCCTCTTCTCTCTCTGGGTCCTAATGGAGTTGGTGTTCAGAGCACTCTGGTCATCTTTCCCCTATCATTTCTTCCCCACTGAGAGTATGGATCAAATTATTTGGGGGGGGGGGTAGATAGTATAATGGTTTTGCAAAGAGACTCTCATGCCTGAGGCTCCATAATCCCAGATTCAATCCCCCATACCACCATAAACCAGAGCTGAACAGTGCTCTGGTAAAAAATACAAATATATATAATTTTTGGGGGGTGCAGAAGATGGGAGTTCTGGCTTCTGTAATTGCTGCTCCTTTGGACATAGGCACCAGCAGGTTGATCCATACCCCCAGTGTTGGAAATTAACTTAAAACATAATAGGGTTAGGTGGGGAGCTGCTGCTGAGGTGCATAAAAGGATTCACAGCGTGAGCTGGGAACGGGTTTAAACAATACATGGTTTATTAGGGTGAAACAGGTAAAAGGCAAAATAAGCACTTATCATCAAGGATTAAGCATACAGCTAGGTCTATAAAGTCTGAGTATAGTCATCAACAGTTTAGTCCCATAAGATAAACAATTAGCAGCTCTGGTAAAGGTTGCTCATGGCTACTAGAGGGTTCTAAAAGTTTACCGGCTAGCAGAGTCACACGTGTTCAGTTCCCAGGAGAAGTAGACATGGCGATGGATGCCTAGAGCACCTCCTCAGAGAGGCATCTGACCAGGAGAAGAAGCCGCAGCCAAAGAGGGTGAGAGGTCCAGCTGCTGTCCTTTTAAGTCTATTCAGCCTACCCACAATGCTTTGCACACCAGCAGTCTGGATTCACCTACAGTCCACTGTGTGCCTGTGCAGATCACTGCATATTCTGTCAGCCTTCTGTCGCCAAGGCTGACGTCAGCACTGTGTCGGGGCATATAGCGTCACCACATCCCAGATGGCTCCAATTTATATCTTCTGAAGCAGCAGACATTTTCTGGAAAAGGTCAGATGTTAAATATATTTGGTTTTATGTTCCCTCCACAACCTCCATTTATATTTGTAGGCTTTGGTCCCACACCCAAAGACACTGATTGCCTGGGCAGTTTTCTTGTCCAGCTCTCCTGTGAGACAGCCACTGACTGGGACAGCCGCAATCACATCGCACCCCCTGCCCCAGGTACCCCAGAGATAGGACCTGCCTGTAGGCTCTGTTCTGAGGTAAGGAGAGCCCTTCCCATGCCTCCTCATCCCCACAGCCCTGCACCCCCACCCCCACCCCACACTAAGCAGGAACAAAGTCAGAGTGGCGTCTGAGACAAAGGGAGCCCCTAGAATACCTAAGCCATTCTCACAGCACAGATGGGTAGGCAGGCAGCTCTGACTGTTTCTGGGGAAAACTGCTCCTAACCAAGATCCAAATGGAAGTACATTTCTCACAGAAGCTATGGATGGGAGTCACAGAGGGGCTGGATCATCTAGGAGTTGGGGAAGTCACTACTGTCCCCCTCCACAGCCAAGTTGCAGTCAGCTCTTGCTGTCCCAGGCCACCCAGTTACAAGCTACTACCCTAGCTAATGTAGTGGACAGACTGAAGAGCACAGCAGACCCCCATAAAAGGACAGATACCCTCTGTCTGACTGGCCACTTCCTCCCAGGACCTCACAGAAACTCAAACCAGGCCTATGAGAGGCAAGTAGCACATCCTTGAAAACTTTACCAGAAAGAAACCCTATGCTGAGCACAGGGACACCAGCATCAGCAAATAAAAATACAGGAAGTCCAATTGCCTTTGATTTCAGGGAATGAGTAATTTTCCTAAGTATACTGGTTCCCTGGGGCTGCTATAACAAAGCAGCAGACACTGACTTAACACAGGAAGCAAACAGATCAAAAGCTGCTACAAGGCCTCCTTTTCTGTGAGGCTGGCCTCACCGGTGGGTGCTGTAGGGCTTGGGAGTAGGGATCTCATTTGAAACTGAAGTCAGGGGAGAGAGCAGAGCCAGGGGCACAAAACAAAGAAGGAAATGCAAGGAGCGGTGCAGGGGAACTTCACTGCCCTTCTTTGGCACATCCCACCTTTTAGAGGACTTCCTACACAATTCTCTGGGTCTTTCTTGCAGGCTTTCTCTCTATAAAGCAGAAGGGCTAGGGGACTGAAGGGGTCTCCCATGGGTGTTAGCACATTGCCTGGCTGAGTTAGACTAAAAGGTGACCAGGTAATGCAAAAGCGAAGGGGTATTCTTGAGCCGTGTCTAGAACAGGCTCAGGAGAAAGGTGGCCTGGGCCTCTGGCAGGAGATGGCTGGCATGAGTGAAGCTGAGTTGACCCTTGAAATAGAGCATGTGGAAGAGAGGGGGTGGTCTCTGCAGCCAGGTTCCTGGCCAAGGGCACTGTTTATGCTTCCCAGCTTTCCACAGAGACAGTACACTTAATGAAGAGGCAAGTAGGACTGGTGCAGATCACCAATGGGGTTGAGGAGGTGACACATCTGCCTCTAAACATTGTCCTGGCATACCACCATATTGAACTAATGTGGGCAACACTTTCAAAAAGCCAGGGACCTGGCTGTGGTCTGCCCAGTGGAACCCACGCACGTTACCATGTGCAAGGAACTGGGTTTGAGCCTCTCCTCACTCCCTGCTCCCTACCTGCAGAAAGGAAGTTTCATAAGTGGTGAAGCAGGTCTAGAAGTATCTTTCTCCCTCTCTATCTCACCACCCACCCCCCCAATTTCTCTCTGTCCTAGCAAATAAAATAGAAAGAAAAGAAGGAAAAAGAAAGGGAAAAAAAGGCCACTAGGAGAGATGGATTCATAGTGCTGGCACTGAGGCACAGCAATAATTGGGGGGGGGGGGGGTGAGAAATCCACCAGGAGCTCACTCCTCAGCATTTCTCCTCCAGAGTCTCAAATCCAAACTAGTCTGTTTGTTTTTTTGTTTGTTTGTTTACTGCCAGCATGGTTGTCACTAGGGTACCATGACTGCATGATTCCACCACTCAAAACAGACTCTTTTTTTTTTTTCTTCTTTTGCCTTTTTTAGAAAGAGTAAGGAAGCCAGGCGATAGCACAGCGGGTTAAGTGCATATGGCACCAACACAAGGACCAGCGTAAGGATCCCAGTTTGAGCCCCCAGCTCCCCACCTGCAAGGGAAATCGTATCACAGGTGGTGAAGTAGGTCTGCAGGTGTCTTTCTTTCTCTCCCCCTCTCTGTCTTCCCCTACTCTCTCCATTTCTTTCTGTCCTATCCAACAACAATGACATCAATAACAACAACAATAAAAAGGGCAACAAAAGGGAAAATAAATAAACAAATAAATATTAAAAAAGAGTGAGAGACAGAGAGGGAGAGAGGAGAGACACCAGAAACTCCATACCACTCATGAAGCTTCTCCCATACAGGTGTTCCCACATCTCATGGTTGAGGGCTTGAACCTGGGCTCATGCACATGTAAAAGTGTGTTCTCTACTGGTTGAACTACCTCCCACTCCCCTTCTAAACCAGTCTGTCTCACACTCCTTGCTGCTGCAAACCTAGTGCCACAGGCCTCGAACTCTCACATGCCATTCATGCAACACACATACTCTGTTCCACCTATTAGCACACAATGAGGTGTACGTACTCACACACTTTGATGAGAGACCCATACTTTGATGCATGCACATCTTCCACAAACAGACACAGACACAGGACCTGGATATACCAACCCACAACCATACACTGAAAGCAAAAATCTGGAATTCAAAGATTTACACACATGGTGCTCAAACTCACAATGCACAACTAAACCCACAGCTTATATTTAAAGCATTTTCCTGATCACCAGTGGAAAATAAATGTCTTTTCTCACCTTCCAGATCTGCTATTGTCAGCCTGATGCCAATTTCCTTTTTGGAGCTTGAGGCCCACCAAAGAACACGAACTTCAAGAGAGAAGTGAATCCCCAGATTCTGATGCCAAAGCTTCCTGTAGTGTGGCCAACACTGTCACAGCCTGGCTGGGACAGGGGATAGGAACAGAAGGGTATATCTAGGAATGTAGGTCTTGTGTTGAGGGAATGAGAGGGTGAGGCCTCCCCAAAGCCCTATCTCACTAGGGGAAGGTAGAGACAGGCTGGGGTATGGATCAACTTGTCAACATTCATGTCTAGTGGAGAAGCAATTATAGAAGCCAGACCTCCTGCTTTCTGCACCAGGTTCCAGATGATACCATGATGCCATCCGGACTTCCCTGGGCAGATGACCCCACCAATGTGTCCTGGAGCCCTGTTTCCCCAGAGCCCCACCCTACTAGGGAAAGAGAGAGACAAGCTGGGAGTCTAAATCGACCAGCAAATGCCTATGTTCAGTGGGGAAGCAATTACAGAAGCCAGACCTTCCACTTTCTGCATCCCATAATGACACTGGGTTCATACTCCCAGAAGTTAAAGAATAGGAAAGCTATCGGGAGGGGATGGGATACAGAGCTCTGGTGGTGGGAATTGTATGGAGTTGTACCCTTCTTATCCTATGGTTTTTGTCAGTGTTTCCTTTTTATAAATAAAATTTTTTAAGTATCTCAAAAAAAAAAAAAAGAAAGAAAGAAATATTTGGTCTATACTTCCAGAGGGATAAAGAATAGAGAAGTGGGGGTTGGGCAGTAGCACAGCAGACCTACCCTATGATCCTGCAATTCCTCTCTTAGGGATATATCCTAAGGAACCCAACACACCCAACCAAAAAGATCTGTCTACACATATATTCTAAGCAGCACAATTTGTAATAGCCAAAACCTGGAAGCAACCCAGGTATCCAACAACAGATGAGTGGCTGAGCAAGCTGTGGTCTATATACACAATGGAATACTACTCAGCTTATAAAAAAAAGGGTGACTTCACCATTTTCAGCTGATCTATATGGAGCTTGAAAAAAATCATGTTAAGTGAAGTAAGTCAGAAACAGAAGGCTGAATATGGGATGATCTCACTCTCAGGCAGATGTTGAAAAAAAAGATCAGAAGAGAAAACACAAGTAGAACCTGAACTGGTATTGGCGTATTGCACCAAAGTAAAAGACTCTGAGGGGGGGGGGGAAGATAGGTCCAAAAAGGATGACAGAGGACCTAGTGGGGGTTGTATTATTATATGGAAAACTGGGGAATGTTATGCATGTACAAACTATTGTATTTACTGTCAAATGTAAAACATTAATTCCCCAATAAAGAAATTTTAAAAAAATTTAAAAGTAAAGTAAAAGTTTAAGTGAATAAAGAGCTAGGGAGTTAGCATAATGCTTATTTAAAAAGACATGCATGCCTGAGGGACCACAGGTCCCAGGTTTAATCCCCAGCACCACCATAAACCAGAATTGAACAGTGCTCTGGGAAAATAGTAGTAGTAGTAATAATAATAATTAATAATAATAATAACAAAAATAATTTAATAAAGATGTGCCGTATATACAATAGAATGCTATTTTCTATAGGAAAGTGAAATCTTGGCTTTTGCTACAATATGGATAGAACTGGGGGTAGAAGGGGGTCTTGCTAAGTGAAGTAAGTCAGAAAAAAATAGAGCAAATACCAGGTGACCTCACTCACATAAAGGATATAAACAAGGAAAACAATGGACAGGTTAAATAAAAACAAGTACTGAGATCTTATTTATTTACTTATTTATCTTTGCCTCAAGGGTCATCACTGGGGCTCAGTGCCTGCACTATGAATCCACTACTCCGGGAGGCTATTTTTTCCCTTTTGTTGCCCTTGTTGTTTATCCTTGTTCTTGTTATTATTGTTGTCATTGTTGTTGGATAGGACAGAGAGAAATCGAGAGAGAAGGGGAAGTCAGAGGGGGAGAGAAAGATAGACACCTTCAGACCTGCTTCACCGCTCGTGAGGCGGCCCCCCCCCGCAGGTGAGGAGCCAGGGGCTCAAACCAGGATCCTTATGCAGGTCCTTGTGCTTTGTGCCATGTGCGCTTAATCTGCTGTGCAACCACCCAGTCCCCAAGTACTGAGATTTTGCTGTAGAACTCAGGCTACCACAGTGGGGAATGACAGGTGGGTTGAGAGGGAAGAAGGATCCAAAAGAGTGTGGTAGAGAATAATGGCATCTTGAAAGTGGGTGTGGTATAGTGTAAGGACACATACTCTGAAGAAGTGTGGAACTGTATCCCTAAAACATTCATAGGTTCATATAATAAAAAATATAACGCACGTAACCAATAAAAATGATAAAGTTTTTAAATTTTCCACTAAGAATCTTGCACAGTCTTTCACAGCTTTCCCCTTTCCATCATATAGTTCTCCTTGCACAATCACTTCTCTCCAATGTGAGTGGCTTTACCTAATGTGAGTGGTGTTCCTAACTGAGAAGCGGCCCCATCTTTTCCCTTAGAGAGGCTCATCAGAACTCGACCTGTGGAGGAGTCTACTCAGGCTCATTCGTACAGAGTTGGTAAATGAGATCAACCTCCACAAAAGCTGTAGTTTACAACTTTAAGTGAACCCACAGTTTTATACAAACATTCTAACAAAGTTGGTTTCCTATGATGTGTATTCATAGTCTCAAATGTAAAAGCCTACAGTCCTTGGACCTATTAAAATAAATCTTTCAATATTTCTAGAACACAACCTTATCCCCTTAGGAAACACGTTTAGACAGAAAATCAACTTTATGATGGCAAGATACAAAATAAATACAACTCAACTTGAATTTCCTGGTAACTGGTATGTAAATATTTGCTGCACTTCTCTCATCTATCTAAATAAAGGCTAATGGCTAATCCAGGTTTTTGTATTCTCAAAAGTGAAAGTGCCCTCTCAAGACACCTACTACTAGAGCTTGAAGCCTCTGCCCTCAACTTAATTTTAGTCAAGTCTGATTTAAAGTGGTTAGAGTTTATAATCTTTAATTCTACACAGCTATGAGAGAACACTCCCAGGGCTCCTTCTTCAGAAGTCATGTCCTTGAAGGGGGTCTTGGAGCAATTTAAGTTAGATGCAGACTTGGGCTGGTGTGCCTGGGCTGGAATTCCAAGCACTAGGCACATGGCCTTGAGCAAAGCATGAAAACCTCCTGAGCCTCAGTTTCTACTTTGGTAATGTGGATGTTGATCCCAAGACACCTTTCCCCCTTCACATAAATTCTGCACTTTAGAGTTTACTTTCTTAGAAAGAACTTTATGTGACAATGCATAAAGTGTTCTGAGAAGAACCAGATATAGAGTAAGCATACTTTGGGTGTTTGTTAAATAAAAAGCTAAAAGACAGGGGGCTGGGTGGTAGTGTACCAGGTTAAGTGTACATAGTGCAGAGTACAGGGACCAGTGAAGGGATCCCGGTTCAAGCCCCCAGCTCCCCACCTGTAGGGGGGGGGTCACTTCACAAGCCGTGAAGCAGGTCTGCAGGTGTCTGTCTTCCTCTCCCCCCCTGTCTTTCCCTCCTCTCTCAATTTCTCTGTCCTATCCAACAACAACAGAAGCAACAATAACACTGGAAAAAAGATGGCCACCAGGAGCAGTGGACTCATAGTGCAGGCACCGAGCCCCAGAAATAACCCTAATGGCAAAAAATAATTATATATATGTACATGGAGAGAAAGAGGAGAGAGAGAGAGAGAGAGAGAGAGAGAGAGAGAGAGAGAGAATAAATACAGAAGGTCCTTTAGGCTCAGAGCATCAAGTGAAATCTGAATCCAAATGGGCTGTAGAGGCAGAAACTTTGGGGGAGATCTTAGAATGGGATGGAAGGAAGATTATCAGACTGTATACTTTCAGATCCAGGGGCTCAAACTCTGCTCCCCGAAAATAAAAATGGGAAGGAGAGATTTGGGACTGCATTACACCTTACTGCACTGAGACTCTCTGGCAGAAAAGTGGAAGGTATGGAACTTTTTAACTGATTTTCTCGAATGCTATCTTCATATGAAATCTGGAATGTTTTCTACTGTTACTAATCAGCATTGTCCCAAGCCAAGAACATCTAGGATGAATAGAGAAGCAAAATTTAGACCACAGAATAGACCTGGAACTGTCTTAGTCAGAGCTACCTGGGACAGGATATTGGAGGGTAGGCGGGATGTTTTGTTTGTTCATTTGTTTTTATCATTGCTGAGACTTCACTCCAGGCTGACATTTTCTGACAGAAAGAGAGGCAGAGGGAGAAGTGGGGAGAGGGAGAGAGAGACTACAGCACCGAAGCTTCCTCCAATGTGTTATGGGTTTAAGGCTCAAACCTGGATTGCATGCATGAGATAGCAAGGTGCAGTTGGAAATTCATGATGTGTTATGCCTGTAAACAAAGAGGAAGGTCCACATAGGAGTGATTAACAGACATCACTAGCATACAACATAACCTCTTGAAAGCTTTCAAGAGCTGAAGGGATTTAAGCAGATGTCTAGCAGAAACAGCCTCTTGGGCTCTTAGCAAACTGGCTTGCTCCAGTCCCTTCACATTTTTGGTCTCTTGGTCTCCCAGATCTCCCAGATCACCACTAACCCACGCTTCTCCTGGGACTAGTGTATCTTGGAAGATGAGGGCTGGATAATGGACTTATGGCAGAAAGTAATATGTCTGGTGTTTTTTTTTTCTTTTCACCCGAAAGTCAAGCCTTTACCAGGGTTTCCATAACCTAATAAAACCACTGGCTTTAAATACCCCAAAATTCTACAGAAGAGCCTTTTTTCTATAAAGTGCACCACCTGGGTGAGCTATCCTGCTGGTCCTATATGCCCAATTCATATTGCTGCCTGAGATTAAATCCAGGGTTTCACATACAATATTTATCACTGAATCATCTACCCAAAATAACTTTTTTCATCCATCTTTAAAAGAATGAGAAAAACAAATGAGAGACAGAGAGATGGGAGAGAGAGAGAGAAAGAAAAAAAAAAAAGTAATGCCCCACCACCTTGGAGTTCACCTGTTCCCATGTGGTGCTGGGGATCAAGGCTATGCAAAGTAAGAAATCTACCTGGGAAGCCCAGAAGTGCCCAATTTTTAAAAGAGGTATCTCTCCACTGTGATGTGATATTGTGAACTACATAGACTGGCCATGTAGACTTTCCTCTCACTACTGGTCAGCTTGGGCATGTGTCCCATCCCAAAAAATAAAGGAAAAAAAAAAGACATCAAAAGCATAAGCCTAGTGCTATGCTAAGAAAGACCTCTGGACATAGTGGAATCCCAGCAAGGGTAAGAGATTCATCTTATCTGGAGCAGTGAGAAGAAGCTTCCCATAGGAACTGATGTTCCAAGTGCATCTTGAGAGGTGAATAGAAGTTCTCCAACTACAAAAGCACAGAGGATTTCTAGGTAGAGGAAATGACACATTTGTTGACAGCTGGACACAAACAAGGAATGTTTAAGACGATATATGTGATCTGTCTTGGCTAAAGGTTAGAGGGCTGGAGAAGAACTGATTTGGGAGATAGGGACACACACAGGACCTGGTCAGGACCAGCCCAGCATATCAGGCCAAGAATTTGCCGAGAATGGGGCACCTACAGGAGCATGGATCTGACTGTCTTATCTGAGATTTATGCAGCTGGAATTCAGGTGGTTACATGAGGAGTAAAGTGAAGGGTTCACCTCGCCACAAGATAATTTTAGCTAGTCAAATGGAAGACAGAAACCTGAATTTGGCAATCTACATAAAAGTCTGAAGACAAACACAGGTTTAGACAAGACAGAAGGCCAACAGTTGGAGGGAACCAGAGCTGGAGCAGTTTCCTCCTAAACAGCTGTGGTGTGCAAGTGTTTGGATTCAGTTTGATTATTTAAATGGAGTGTGTACTTCTCACTGCCTTTCCTTGTTTAATATCAACAGCTGAGGTGGCCGCAACAGTATCCAAATGATCTGGGGACTTGCTCAGCAAATGGCAGGCATTCAACCATGAGCCACAGCTGGAGAGCCCATTTTTTCTAGGAAATGTTCAGTCATAAAAAGACCCAGATGTTCTAGGATGACTTTCTAGAAGTTGAAAATATGCCAGGTTTTAGCAAAGAACTGCCAAGAAGATGGGTATCTTTGAGTGGGCTCCCTGGAAACACACTCGGGTAGATATTTGCATGCTATAGGTTTCAGGGGGGAATGTTCCAGGGAGACATACATGTGAGAAGGAGAGGAAGACAAAAGGTGGAGGGAGAAGCTACAGCAATTGAGGCCTCCATGAAGTTGCAAGAAACCTCTTCCCAGAGCTTTGGAGCAAGAGAGGTACCCGGATTGAGGCAAGAAAATAGAACTTGACATCAAGTGTTTCAGTGACTCACTGGCCACAGACTTGTGTTCAAAAGCAGATCACTGGGCAAGGAAGTTATTACCAATGAGGTCAATTCCAGTGAGAGATGCAGCTGCAAACTAAAATAGTGGACAGGTGAAGGTTGAGTATGTGAACCTGCAGTGGAGAACTAGGCCAAGAATTCCCATTATCCACCACAAGGAGGTCCTCAATCAGCTTCCTGGTCCATGGAATCCTCCTCTCAAAGAACACAGACTGTGCAGCCAGAGGAGCTGAACTTGGCTATCTTAGTGAATGATGATGCCAGAACCGATAAGCAGCTGCAAAGCCCAGTTGAAACCCCAAGCTTACTCAAGAGAGCCAGTTCTGCTGTGGACCATCTACCTGGAGTGATCCATCTAGATCCATGTTATCACACTCTTTATAGTTGGGCTTCAGCTCCCAACACCAACCTGAAGTGAAAGAAAGACTCAGACACTTAATGCTGTAAGTGAGTCGGGCAGAAGGGCTCCATCAGGCAAGTTCCCCATAGACAGTGAGACCCAAGTGCCGCAGTGAACCAAGCCTCAGGCCCTTTTTATTGGTGCTTAATAAAGATACATCAAAAGAAAGCAGAAGTTCAAAGCAAATTAGCCAAGTATGAACAACTCAGAGAAAATGTATATTCTATATGACTCTCATGAGTTCTAGGTGACTCCCAACCTCATGCCAGAAACCAGTCTTACAGACATTACCTCATCAGTCCCACATACTAGCGCCATGTAGTTATCATGACTGTTGCATAGCGAGGCATGGCTCATCGGAAGGCACAAGTCAGACTTTTTCCTTTGGCTCCAGCCCCTTTCCATGACAAAGAACATACACTGCCTTGCTCTGGGACACAGAAAATAGAGTGGAGTTCACACTTTCATACTCAATTGCACATGCACAATTGTGTGTGCTCAGTTCAGCATTCTTAGAGTTTTTCTCTCTACAATGTAATTATCTATATCTTCTTCTATACTTCTGTGCCATATACATGAGTCCCCAACAGTTTATACTGATTACATACAAACTAAAGTACCATCACACTCAACTTTGAAACTTAAAAAAAAATGCATACCCAGTTACTGCTCAGAATGCCTCAGCTGGGCCTGGGCATATGTATATCTCAAAAACACTTCAGTTACATGTTGGGGTTAAATAGCTTCATCCAGAGTGGACTCAGAAATTTCAACTGAAAATTGGGAGCATTGTCATACTGACACCACTCAACAGACAAAGATGAGGAGGCACTGTGGACAAAGCTGCTTGCCAGGTGGCTAGAAACAGCAGGCTGTCATCATCATCACTGGGACGGTGAATCATAGATGAGGAAACTGAGGCCCAGATGTACCTAGCGATTTGCCCAAGGTCCCAGGGCAGGGGGCAGCCAAGCAGGTGCTGATGATGCTTTGTCCTGGGTTGTCACTTTCATGACTTAAAATCTTCTCATGCTGTCCTCTAGTGGTATGTTCAAGAATCCCATGCAGCTATTTGAATGTAATTAGAATTAAATGAAACTAAAATCCCAGCTCAGCAGGCAGCGACACTAGTCACATTGCAAGGGCTCCGCAGACCCTCAGGGGCAGTGGCAATGATTGAACAGACCTACTCCTGCAGCTCCTTGGATAAAACACATGCTCTCTAAGGCCCTGGTTACCCCTGACTTGCTGTCCCTTTGAGCCATGCTCAGGCCGTTTCTGATGCAGGTGTCAACATCTTTGTTTGGCAAATGAGAAACTGAGGCTCTGAGAGATGCAGTGAATTTCCCAGCATCAACAACCAGTAAATGTCGAAAGGCCCAAACTTGAACTCATGTCTGGTCCAAAAGCTGTCATCCTCTCTTTCCAGTTCTTTATTAGCCAGGACATCACAGAAAAGTCCTCCATCTTGTCCCTATGTACGGGAGTGACCACAAGTAAGTCACTGTGGCTGGAGGATATGCAGGTGTGTGATCTCCTTGTTGTCACCAGGGCCTCTGCTGCCCCCTCCCTCCACCTCTCACACACTGCCCATGACCTGCCAAGGCTGTGGGGTTTCTCTCACATCAACAAAAGGAGCATTTCCCCCCAGGTTACTGGTATTTACTGACCAAGAGCCCAGAGGGGACAATGTAGAAGCAGGAGGAAACATTTTTAAATTAAAACAAAAAAAAACTGCTGCAAAGAAATTTCTTGGTGTACACATTCACACACAGGAACACATTGCTAGAAGCAAAACTCACACACATACATACACATTAAGTCACATGCACACATGGACTGGCACATATTCAGACACACATGCTGACTAGCACTGGCATATTTACACATTCACAAATGCACACATGAACCAGTTAGCACACACACCACTGTGCCACTGACACACATAACACCAGTGAGCACATTCAAGGACACACAGACCTGTTAAGTCAGATAGTATTGCCCACAGCTAAAGCTTTTCAGAAAGACAGGCAGGAAAATGTCTACAATTTAATGTAGGGCTGCTTCCCCAAAGGCAATGCCCTTCCCATTTTTTTCTCGGATAGATCTCCAAGTTCCAAAGACAAGTACCCATGAAGGCTGTTGAGAAGCACACACACACAGCCTCACGCCTGGGCTGAAAGTCAGTCAGTGGAGCATGCAGGGAAAGAGATGGGGCCAGGCACCTAGGTACCTAATAGTAGCAACAATACTGAGTGGAAGCAGAACACAGAGGAAGACATGGTCGGAACATGGGGTCCAGCAGCAACTCACAGTGCCCCAGGAGAAGAGAAGGGGGCAGTCTGGGTGGCTGTCACACAAGAAGACCCCCAAGTACCTAGACATTTGCAAAAATACCCAGGCCTCAAAAATGCTCTGATTTTCCATAACTACCTCCAACAGTAAAGAGAAATAACAGTCCATGTATACAAGGGGACATCCCTCAGCAATGAAAGAAGCCATTGGTAAGCACCACAATGTGGATGAATTTCATGAGACACAAAGACAGAGGGAGCATATAGCCCTGTGCTCTTTACATAAAATGCAAGGGCTGGCAAGACACAGCTGTGCTTCCAGAGGCCAGAACAGCAGTTCCCTCTGGTGGGGAGGGAGTTGAATAGAATTTACAAGGGGTATGAGAGAAATTTCTGAGTTAGTGGGAAAAAAATTATTTATACATTATTTGGAGGAGGGATTAGTGATTTACAGTACAGCTGTTGACACAAAGGTACAACCCCCATTTTCCCACGATAGGTGTGCAGGTGTCTGGAAGGCCCTCACTCACCTAACCTAGGATCACCTCTCCCATCATATACCAGGGCCCCAACATGAAACCATGTTGCCACAATCACGGATAAGCTCTGAATCCTTGTGTTGGAAAAAAAAAAATGTTTTGAACAGTATTTATTTATTTATTTATTTATTTATTTATTTATTTGATAGAGGCAGAGAAACAGATAGAGGCAGAGATGGAAGGGGGGAGTAGAAAGGAAGAGAAAGAGAGAGAAACCTGTAGCACTGCTTGTGAAGCTTCTGGCCTGCAGGTGGGGACCAGGGGCTTGAACCTGGATCCTTGCTCATGGATGGCCAGTATACTCAATTGGGTGTGCTACCACTTGGGCCCTGGGGAAAAAATTTAAATAATAGCTGATATTTGTTTTTTGAGATAGCCTCGGCTATTAACAGGACTATAAATGTTTAAGAAGTACAATTTCTCACCTCTTCAAAACATGTTACCACACCACAGCCCCCACCAAAGAAAGGGGGGTTTGGAGGAGTGAGTTGTAAAAAATAATAATAATAAATAAGAGCAGTAACATACTTGCCAGAAGCAGAATTTGTGGGAGGCAAAAGTTAGAGGCCCCTCTGTAGGTGAAGGCTAGGGAGACACCTGCTGAATTGGCCTCGCCCAGGGCAGTTTCCCTACCCCACTGGCCCTGCCAAGTTCTTTGCCAGCAGCACATGAACCTGAATCCAACAGGTCCAACCAACTTGGACTGGACCCCAACCCAATTGGGAGGGGACTTTCAGTCTCTCACACAACCCCAAAGTATCCTGCTGGAATTGTACTAGAAGGTCTGAGTAGAGCCCACACACAAGCATGTGGCCTGGAGGAGACAATGGGCTTTCTGTATTAATACCAGGTCCCTGTGCTGTGGTCTCATGACCTGGGGTCCAGCATCTTTGGTACTGGGACTCTGCATTCTACCTATCCACCCTTCCACTCCACCTCAACTTCTATGGTTCTTCTTTTTTTTTTTTTCACAGCTCTAAAAGGAGGTTATTATCATCCTGAGAGATGGCTGTGCCTGCCCAGTACCTGACACACAGAATGTAACCATGTCCACATGTCACATGTAAGCCCCTTTAGCTTATCCCTTTTCTTCTTTTTAATTTTTTATATTTATTTATTTTCCCTTCTGTTGCCTTGTTTTTTTATTGTTGTTATTATTGATGTCATCATTGTTGGATAGGACAGAGAAACGGAGAGAGGAGGGGAAGACAGAGAGGGAGAGATAAAGACAGACATCTGCAGACCTGCTTCACCGTTTGTGAAGCAACTCCCCTGCAGGTGAGGAGCCGGGACTTGAACTGGGATCCTTAGGCCGGTCCTTGTGCTTTGCACTACCTGCGCTTAAACTGCTATGTTTATCCCTCTTCTTGCCGTTGCAAGTTGAGCAACTGATGAGTGTGGCAGGGTCTCCCAAACAGAGGCTGGTATCACCACCTAAGCTTCCACTAACCATATAGCAACCACCCAGGACCTTCCAGGAGGTTGGGATTCAATGGGGCTGCATGGGACTGGGTTCAGGGAGCTCTACTAGGCAGGACGGGGTCACAACTCCTGCATGGGGGTGGCAGCTCTAGCCTCATCATATAGTTTCAAGGACTTAAAGGTCTTACTATTTTTTGGTCAGAGGGTCTGATAAACTTTGAGATCCTACCTCAAGTTCAAGTACAAAGAAGGTGCTCAGTCCTACCCCACCAGAGAAAGATATAAACATGCTGGGGGTATGGATCGACCTGCCAATGCCCACATCCAGTGGAGAAGCTATTTCAGAAGCCAGAATTCCCACCTTCTGCACCCCAAAAAAAATTCTGATCCATACTCTCAGGGGGAAGACGACCAGAGTGCTCTGAACACCAACTCCATCAGGACCCAGAAAGAAAAGAGGAAAAGAGGAGGGACATTTGGATGTAGTAATAGGTGTAGGTGAGACTTGGAACAAAAGAGAAGATGGGACCATAGGGGGGGAAATGGGCAAATATAGACAGGCAGTTGTAGAAATAATAATTAACCCATATCTGCAACCTTAGGAGAACTGCTATAGCTTTCAATGGAAGGATTGGGGATTCAGAACTCTGGTGGTGGGAACAATGTGGTACTGTACCTGTCACCTTGTAATTTGTAAATCAATATTAAATCACTAATAAATGTTTTTTAAAGCATTTAAAAATAGGTGCTGAAATGATTGAAACTGTGGAAGACATGGTGAGACCAGGAGGAAAGGCACCCCCACTGGGCATACAGCAGATCAGGGGCAGGTGCCCGTAGGCCTCTTAGATGAGTGATGTCCCTGATAGAGCTGAGGGGTCCCAGTAAAACAGAGCAATGCAGCTGGCAGTGCCCCCCAACAGGGAGTCTTGTTCTTGGAAGGGGAGCTGAGCACAGCCAAAACTACTGCTGCCACCACTGCTGACTCCCCTGGGCACCCTCACACCCTAGAAGATGTTTGGCCTATAGCCCTTCATTTTAACCTGTCACAGGCTGTGAGTCAGGAAGAGTCAGGGCTGAGCCCTGACTTCCCTGGGATCTCAGCACATTTACCTTTGTGAGCCTCCCCACTTCATAAAACGAAAAATTAGAAATTCTATTTCGGCCCAGGAAATGCCAGATCATGTGTGAGACCCTGGGTTTGAGGCCTGGCAACCCATGGGAGCACCGTGAACAGCACTGGGGGTGCCCCATAGATGGCAGGTGGTGATATAATATGTCTGTCTGTCTGCCTTTCCCTCTCTGCTCTTTCTCTATCTGAAAAGTAAATAAAGAAATAAAGAGGGAGGGAGTCGGGTGGTAGCTCAGCGGGTTAAGCACAGGTGGCAAAGCACAAGGACTGGCAAGGATCCTGATTTGAGCCCCCAGCTCCCCACCTGCAGAGGAGTCACTTCACAAGCGGTGAAGTAGCTCTGCAGGTATCTGTCTTTCTCTCCCCCTCTCTGTCTTCCCCTCCTCTTTCCATTTCTCTCTGTCCTATCCAACAACGACAACAACAATAAAAACAAGGGCAACAAAAAGGAAATAAATACATACATAAATATTTTTTAAAAGAAATAAATAAAATAAAGCTGAGAAATAGCTGACCCAATAGTGAACATGTTTTATCATGTGTAACGCCCCAAGTTCAAGCCCCATCACCACAAGGGACCACCACAACACAAAGAAAAGCCCCACAGGATGAGAGTAAAGTCTTGGCTCCCAAGGACCCTAGGCCCTCAAACATGACATGGTTATAGGAAAGAAACCCACCAGGCTGGGTGGGGAGAATACAGGTCCATGAAAGATGATGAATGACATAGTGGGGGTTGTATTGTTAAATGGGAATCTGGGGAATGTTATGCATGTACAAACTATTGTATTTACTGTTGAATGTAAAACATTAATTCCCCAATAAAGAAATAAATTATAAAAAAAAGAAAGAAGAAAAAAAAAAAAAGAAACCCACCAGAAAAAAAAAAAAAAGAAAAGAAAAGAAAAGCCCCACAGATGGTGGAGCGGAGCTGTTCTATCATCTACCTATATACCTCCTCCTCCTCTTCTTCTTCCTCCTCCTCCTCTTCTCCTCCTACTCCTCCTTCTTCTTCTTCTGCTTCTCTCTCCTTCTCTCTCTTTCTCTCTCTCTCTCTCTCTCTGCCTAAAATAAAAAAGAATGAGAAGTTGGCCTGAAACAATAGAATCACACATGACTGAGGATCCAGTTGACAGCAAAGTAAATAAAGAATAGAAAAACTTTGCTAGGGAGGCTGCTTAATGGTGTTGCACATACACAATGTTTTGGATCAATTTCTCTGGTGTCACATGAAAATTAAACAATAAATAATAGTTGTATTGGATGATATCACTGGTGCAAAGACAAATAGAGTCCTACTTATATCATATTTATTTTTCTTTTGATTTTAAAACAAATTTGAACATTGTTGTGGATCACTGTAATTATTTCTTACTGTACTTACAATAAGATTTCCATATATTCTGTTGACTTAACCAACACAAACTGAAGTGCATGTGGTGCACACCCAGTTAAGTACTCACGTAACTATGTGCAAGGACCCAGGTCCCCACTTCAGAAGCAGTGAAGTGTTGCTATATGTCTCTCTCTGTCTGTCTCTGTCTCTCTCACCCCACCTCTCCAGCTCCACTCCCCTACTTCCTCTCCCCTCTCAATATCTCTCTGTCTCTATTTTTTAAAAAATGACAATTTGTTTGGCCTCGTATGTTAACTCTCTTTTTAATCACCAGGTTCCAGATGCCACCAGGATGCTGGCCAGGCTTCCCTGGATTGAAGACCCCACCAATGTGTCCTGGAGCTCAGCTTCCCCAGAGACACACCCTACTAGGGAAAGAGAGAGGCAGACTGGGAGTATGGACCGACCAGTCAACACCCATGTTCAGTGGGGAAGCAATTACAGAAGCCAGACCTTCTACCTTCTGCAACCCTCAATGACCCTGGGTCCACGCTCCCAGAGGGATAGAGAATGGGAAAGCTATCAGGGGAGGGGGTGGGATATGGAGATTGGGTGATGGGAATTGTGTGGAGTTGTACCCCTCCTACCTTATGGTTTTGTTAATTAATCCTTTCTTAAATAAAAAAAAAGAAAGAAAGAAAGAAAAAATGCTCAAAGCAGTATCTAAAAAAAAAAAATGACTGTTAGAGTAATGGGTTTGTAGTGCAGGCTCTATACCCCAGCAGTAAGCCCAAGTGGCAATATATATATATATATATATATATATATATATATATATATATATATATATATATATATATATATATATATATATATACTGGCTTACAGTTCTGGAGGTCAGGAGTCTGAAGTGGTCCCAGAGGGCTAAAATCAAACTACTGGAAGGGCTGCAACCTTGCTGAGAGGCTCTGGGGAAGATTCTGATTTCAGGGATTTCCTTTTCCAGACTCTAGAGGGAGCCCACATTGCTTGCTGGTGGCTCCCCAGTCTCCAGACTCCAACTATGGCCTGTCTAGTCTTAGCCAGGACTGACACTCTTCCATGTCTAAGCACCCTGTGGTCAAACTGGGACCACAAGGATAATCTCTCTATTTTAAGGTGAGCTGGTTAGCAGCCTCGATTCATCTGCAAACTAAATTCCCCTCTGCTGTGCAGCATAACATACTCATGTTTGTTAGGAATTTTTGATGTGCACATCTTTGCAAGGTCATTCTTTCTGAAAGTGTCATAAGCAAGATAAGGGACAGATGAGTTCAGCGCTTTAGTGTTCCTGATGTGGAGCTGATAAAACCAAGGCTTAGAATCGACAAACAGTTCTGGAGGTCGCACAATGATGTTGAAGTGCCAGCACAGTCTTGCCTGCCTCTAGATTCATACACAGGCTGAGCAGCTGTTATCAGGGTCATAGCGAAGGTCACACTGGCATGGCAAAGCCATCTACACCAGCAGGTGTGACACCTGAAAGGATCTGGATATAGGGTCTGGGTTTGGTGGGTAGGGAAGCTGGGAGTATATGGGGGGGGCAATAGCCCAGCTCTTTTCTGTGAGGCCCCCCAAAATAAGCAGGAAGGCAATGCTTGCAGACAATAATGATGAAAGGGGTGAGGGGACCAGGGTTTCCAAGATTCACAGCCCAGCAGGGGCTTCCCCGCAACAAAATGCTGATTCTGAACAAACCAGATTCATTTATCTCAGATGGTTATGACCAGAGACAGAAGTCATGTTGGGGAAAACATATTACTTTTCAAATAAGCATTCCTTTCCTCCTCATCACCTCCTAGTAAGCAGATGCAGAGAAGAGTTGTTTATTCAAGGTTCCTATTAACCGGTAATTAAGTTGCTAACACGGTATGAAAAATGCAATTATGCGGGTGAGGGCTCCTCTTCCGGATGGGAAATTAGAGCTGCAGGGTGTGGCTGGGGACAAATAGGTCCTTGCAAGTGTGAGCCAGCACACGCAGAGGCCAGCAGAGGCCAGGGGAAGTCAAGAAGCCTGATGTGAGGTTGGGATTCAGGATTCAACGGAGGGTGACCACAAATCACAGTGATAATCTCCACTGAGAACACAGGGGTGTTGATCCCAGGACGGAAGTGTTTCAGAAGGAGGAAGGATTTGAATTTGAGGGTAACCCTTGCCCATTCTCAGAGCACCTACTGTGTGGCACCTGGTGGGCAGCTCCTGGATCCCCTCACAATGTGACCAGTCTGGGCATATGTGGCAGCCACTGCTGATGTGTGCTGGCTTGCTGTGGGGCTCATTTTATGCCAACCAGAAGTTTGTCAATTTCCACAGTCCCTCAGTTGAGACAACACAGGCACAAAGAGGTTGGATTCTCTGCCTTGGTCACACAGCTTGAGAACTAAGATGCATACTTAGGTGGGTGGACAGCAAGGGCAGAGCAGGCTTTTTCTTGCTCTGCTAGACTGGTCTAAGCAACCAAGAGTCCTGGGGCAGCCCCCAGAACTTCCACCAATTCCCCTGCTGTTGGCTGGGAGCAGAAGGGGGAGAGGCGACTGGTCCTTCTCCCACCTCCAACCCCTTATAGCTCTTTCTGCCTCATGTTTATTTTGCCTTTCGCCCATTTATTAGCCAGGCTGTCTCCATATTTATGCCAAATATATACCATACAACAGTTCAGCTGCAGAGATAGATTTTTATTTAAGGTGAAACCACTTTAGTATAGAGGCCCCAATCGAAACCCTAACACTGGTGAAAAGATATGGCTAGAAAAGAAGATTCCTGGGAAGAATCACTAAATCCAGTGCTCCCCTGGGCCACTGTCATTCCCACAGAGCAATGCCAAGGAAGCTAATGGGCCACAGATCCCTCTGTCAATGCACCAACTGTGAGAAGGGCACCTTCCCCCATTAGTCCCTAAATGAGGAAACTATGGCACAGAAATGTTAAGATATTCATCCAGGTTTCATACCAAACTCAGGTTTGTCTACCTCCAAATACAAAGGACTTCCCCAAACACAGTGACTGGGGTAGTTTTTTTCCTCAAAGTAAAGTCTCTGAGCTTCTGAAACCACATCCTAAAATGAGATGTCATTCATCAGGACACGTTTCCCCACAAGGTCTATGAAGGCTATTCAGCTTGGGTTGCTGATCAATGACTGGGCATCTGGTACATCATAAATATGGCCAACACTGTGTTATTAATATAAGTGTACAGTAACTATAAATGCCTTGATAATCAGCTGAAATGTAAAGCCTGAATGGTCATGTAAAATTTGTCACAAGTCCTAGAGCCTGGGGATAAATACAGTGTACACATCTGTCTCAAGAGAACTCCAAAGTGTTTATGTAGGCATTCAGTGTGTAAAGATCTAGTTCTTCTGCATCACAACTTAACTTTAAGATAACAAGTTGCTAAAGAAGAAGTATAGAACTGCAAAGGGGGCCGGGCGGTGGCACACCAAGTTAAGTGCACATCATATAAAGCTCAAGGACCCACGCAAGGATCCAGGTTCATTGAAGTCCCCGGCTCCCACCAGCAGGGGAGTTACTTCACAGGTGGTGAAGCAGGTCTGCAGGTGTCTATCTTACTCTTGCCCTCTCTATCTTCCCCTCCTCTCTCAATTTCTCTCTGTCCTGTCCAATAAAATGGGGGGGTGGGGTGTGGTGGCTGCCAGGAGCAAAGGATTCATAGTACCGGCACTGAGCTCCAGTGATAACCCTGGAGGCAAAAAAAAAAAAAAAAAGAGAATTGCAGAGGAAGGAGGTACTTTATTTTTTTAGATTTGATTTGATTATTCCTGTCACCAGAATTAGCACTGAACACAAGTCCACCACTCCCAATGGCCATTTTTTCATTCCCCCTCCACCAATTTTTATTAGATAGGAGAGAAATTGAGAGAGCAGGGGAAAATAGAGAGAGGGAGAGAAAAACAGACACCTGCAGACTTGCTTCACTGCTTGTGAAGTGTCCCATCTGCAGAGAGGGAGTGGGGGGCTCAAACCTAGTTCCTTGCACTTGGTAATGTACATTTAACTGGGTGCATCACCACTCAGCCCTGTAGGTATCCACAGCATCACTGCCATGCCAACTCCCATCTGAATCTATATTCCTAGTGACAGGAAGCTCACTGTTGCCACAGCCTCCTAGCTCACTCTTGTCAGTCACCCCTGTAACTTCCCTGAGTAGCTTTGAAAGTAATGAACAAACAGAGCTCCAGAGTCTGGACAGGGCAGAGCCAGTAAGTCTGGAGGGAAGACAGGCCCCTGATTTGTGCTGTCACTTACTCGCTATGTCACAGTAATCTTATCTCTAGGAAATCAATTTTCCCATCTGTGACAGTGACATTTCTAATACTACCCATGTCCTACATTGTTGTAGGACTACATGAGCCATTCTTAACTATCATTAGTTTTTCCATATTTTATTTTTATTTATTTTTATAAAGATAGAGAGAAATTGAGAGGGAAAGGAGAGAGAGAAATCTATACCCCTAATTCACTGCTCATGAAGCTTCCCCCCTTGCAGGTGGGGGCCAGGGGCTTCAACCTGGGTATATGTGCATTGTGGCATGTGCACTCTACCAGATATGCCAAGAGCCAGCCCCTTGTCATATTCACTATTATTATTGTGAACCAAAGAACTAACTGAGTATGCTCAGCTACTTTCACATGTGACTCCTTTGTCTGTGGAAAACTGCTTTTTATTTTTACTTATTTTTTTTTTAGTGACTCAATACTGGGTTACAAAATCAAAAGATTTCAAGGGTACAGTTTCACACTAGCCACCACAGTTCTCACACAGTCTGGGATACAACTTGGTCACTTTGTGAACCCCGAAGACAACAATTTGAATATGCATCCCTATGCTCCCAGCTGCATTATTCACATTAGTGAAGGGATGGAAACTGTCTAAATGCCCATCAACATACAACTGGATAAAAGAGCTGTGGGATATATATTCAATGGAATACTACTCTGCTTTTGATTTTGCTGTTGTTGTTGTGTCCAAGTGCATAACCATCAACTCATTCTTGTAATGTGACATGTTATTCTGAGCCATTTCTTCACTTACAAGACATTTAGATGCTGCTACACAATACATTCTCTCTCCGTGCCATCAGGAATAACACACTGAGTTTCAGAATAGTATATATAATTACTGTCTTCTTCTAAGTTACTGATAGAAAAATTAATTTACAGGGACCTGGGGTGGAATCCTATGACATACCACTGGACACCTCCCTTGGAGTCAAGGTTTCCAAATGTGGGAAACTTTTAGTTTCCATGAGATAGTAACATGTATTTGGGAACAAAGGAGCCTTTGATTGGATGAGATTACTACACGACAGGTGCTAAGAGAGCATTTGCAAATGGAAAAGACACAATATCTAATAATCTGCTTCCAAACTAGAGGGTTTACTTCTAGACTGAGTCCTTGAATCTGGTTGACTTGAGAGTCCAACACTCTATCCAATACACCCGTTTTGTCCACTAAGGTATAATTTTTGTTGTTGTTGTTGTGGTTGTGGTTGTTGCCTCCAGGGTTATTTCTGGGGCTTGGTGCCTGCACTATGAACCCACTGCTCCTGGTGGCCATCCTTTTTCCATTGTTATCATTGCTGTTGTTGCTGTTATTGTTGTTGGATAGCACAGACAGAAATTGAGAGAAGAGGGGAAGACAGAAATGGTTAAAGAAAGTGAAGCATCTGTGAAGCAACCCCCCTGCACATGTGGAGCCGGGGGCTTGAACCGGGATCCTTGTTGTTGTTCTTGTGCTTCGCACTATGTGCCCTTAAGCCGGTGTGCCATTGCCCAACCCCCAAGATTTAATTTTATAAAAAACTTCTAAGTTGATGGGGGAGATATCATAATGGTTATGCAAACAGACTGTCATGCCTGAGGCTCCAAAGTCCCAGGTTCAGTCCCCTGAATCACCATAAACCAGAGCTGTGCAGTGCTCTGGTGTTTCTTTCTCTCTCTCTCTCTCTCTCTCTCTCTACCTCCCTCCCTCTGCATCTCTTTCAAAAATAAAATAAATAAAATTTTTAAAAGACTTCTAAGCTACATAACATATTCAATGTCATTACAGATATGAAAACCAAAGCCATAAAATACCACTTCATACCTATCAACATGGCTACTACCTTAAAAAAAAAAAATCAAAAAGATTCAGTTTGTCTTTTGAGAAACTTTGAGACATACAATTGATTTCCCCTTCTCATATTAATTAGCTACTGATTTATATATCTACATTTTGCTAGGAGTGTACATAAACACCATTCCCACCACCAAAGGACTGTGACCCATCCCTCCCGCCCACTCCCACCCCCCACTGGCCCAGGAAGCTACATGCCTACCCCTCACCACTGGGTTTTTACTTTGGTGCCCTACTTACAATTTGATCAGGTCCTGCTTTTAGTTTCCCTTTCAGATCTTCTTAGTCAGCTTCTGTTGATGAGTGGGATCATCCCATACTCATCTTTATCTTTCTGACTTAGTTCACTTAACATAATTCCTTCTAGCTCTGTCCAAGATGGGTCAGAGAAGGTGGGTTCATTGTTCTTGATAGCTGCATAGTATTCCATTGTGTATATATACCACAGCTTTCTCAGCCACTCATCTGGTGTTGGGCACCTGGGTTGCTTCCAGGTTTTAGCTATTATGAATTGTGCTGCTATGAACATAGGAGTACACACCTCTTTTTGGTTGGGTGTTATGGAGTCCTTGGGGTATAACCCCAGGAGAGGAATTATTGGGTCATATGGAAGGTCCGTGTCTAGTCTTCTGAGAGTTTTCCAGACTGCTCTCCACAGAGGCTGTACCAATTTACATTCCCACCAGCAATGTAAAAGGGTTCCTCTGTCCCCACATCCTCTCCAGCATTTGTTGCTGCTGTCCTTTTTGATGTATGCCATTCTTACAGGAGTGAGGTGGTATCTTAGTGTTGTCTTAATTTGCATTTCTCTGACAATCAGTGACCTAGAGCAGTTTTTCATATGTTTGTTAGCCTTTTTGGATCTCCTCTGTGGTGAATGTTTTGTTCATTTCCTCTGCCCATTTTTGGATGGGGTCATTTGCTTTTATTTGATATGCGGACTCTCTCAAAAGCCTAGACCAAGTAGATTAGAAGCTTCCAATAGCACAGCTATATACAAGATACTGGGTACTGTCCAGCAAACCATAACAAAGGGACTTTTCAAAGTTAACCCAATTAACAAATAATGTGATGATAACATTAACTATTGATTGTCTTTTTGAACCCTAAGACAGCAGGAACCTCACATCTTCACTATAGAGCCCCTACTTCCCCTAGTCCTGGAACCCTTGGATAGGGCCCACTTTCCCGTATGCATCTCCCAATCCAAACCAAATAACATTGCATCTGCCGATCACAACCTTACCAAAGCAACGATTGCTACCTCAACATGCTTCACCTCAGAATGTATCCAGAGACTTCACGTGTGGAATGACAACCCTTCAGCTTCATTACTCGGGTGAGACCTTTCCTTTAATAGTACACTCTAATTTCATCTCAGGTAGTTCACTTTCCAACAAAGTCCCATAACCTAGATATACACCAGTTTCTGTGAGAGAGAGCTTATGTGCACACGTATCCATAAACTACTGCAAAATATATACCTGAAAGCAGGACTACACTAGAGTTTGCAGTGAGTACCTCCCTAACACTTCCTCTCCACTATTCCAAGCTTGGGATCCATGATTGCTCAACAAATTGTTTGGCTTCATATGTTAACTCTCTTTTCAATCACCAGGTTCCAGATGCCACCAGGATGCTGGCTAGGCTTCCCTGGATTGAAGACCCCACCAATGTGTCCTGGAACTCAGCTTCCCCAGAGTCACACCCTACTAGGGAAAGAGAGAGGCAGACTGGGGGTATGGACCGACCAGTCAACGCCCATGTTCAGCGGGGAAGCAATTACAGAAGCCAGACCTTCTACCTTCTGCAACCCTCAATGACCCTGGGTCCATGCTCCCAGAGGGATAGAGAATAGGAAAGCTACCATGGGAGGGGGTGGGTTATGGGGATTGGGTGTTGAGAATTGTGTGGAGTTGTACCCCTTCTACCTTATGCTTTTGTTCACTAATCCTTTCTTAAATAAAAAATTTAAAAAAAAAAAAATCCGTAGTCTTGCACACTGTTGAAAGGAATGTGAAATAGGATCTCTCTGGAAACCAGTATAGTAGTTCCTAAAATAAATAAAAATAGAAACTACCATAAGGCCCAGCAATTCCTCCTCTGAGTACACACCCAAACAAATGGAGCCGGGCAGTAGCACAATGGGTTAAGCGCACATGGCGCAAAGCGCAAGGACCGGCCTAAGGATCCCGGTTTGAGCCCCGGCTCCCCACCTGGGGAGTCCCTTCACAGGCGGTGAAGCAGGTCTGCAGGTATCTGTCTTTCTCTCCCCCTCTCTATCTTCCCCTCCTCTCTCCATTTCTCTCTGTCCTATCCAACAATGACAACATCAATAACAACTACAACAATAAACAATAAGGGCAACAAAAGGGAATAAATAAATTTTTTAAAAAATGAAAAGTAAGGTGATAGGGCATCTTCTAGAGAGAGGGGGAGGATGAGGAGCCTGAACACATGTTATGGGGGAAGAGGTTCTGGTTAAGCTGATTTAGCGCATTCTTGCTAAAACTGGTTTCTGACAAGAAGTGCACAGCTGGGCCTAAAGTTTGTTCAAGAAGAGATTCTCCTGGGTTCTGTGAGTGGAAACGAACCAATAGTGCTTAACCATGAAACCCACCATCATCACGCTCTTCTTTTCTCAAAGGACACCTTTCAGAGAGAAAAAAAAAAAAAGATCTCTGTCTCCAAAAAACATCTGTCTAAGCAACTGAGAACTGTTTCCTTTCCTTTTCTCATGGGAGTGTCCTGAAAACGCAATTACTGCCAAGTCCTGAAGACACTCAGTTCTCATCAATAGCCGCTAGGTGGTGACATCACACATCATTTACTTCCCAAAGAGCAGCATGGAGAACCAACACACAGACTAAAAGAATAAAAAAAGTAATTAGTGCTATAGTAGAGGCAGTTAGAAGGGGAAAGCTGAGAGTGATTTCCAGCTCTTCTAAATGATCGTGTAGCCTTGGATATGACCTTAAGTCTCCAAAGCTTCTGCACCTGTAAAATGAGTACTTACTCCTAAGGCACCGACTCAATCCCATTTGCATCTCCTGGAGAACTTAAAAATGATATCCAGCCCCCATCAGGCCAATTAAATCAGAATCTCTAGGTGTGCCTCCCCACCCCATCTGCTACTTACAAAAAAAACAAAACCAATACAAGTTCCCTGGGCAATTGCAATGTGCAACCTGGGGGAGTAGCTCTCAAGCTTGAGCAAGCATCAGAATCACTTGAAACTCTTCAATAACAGAGTGTCCCCTCTCCCCTCACCCCACCAGGGTTTTTGATTAAGTTAGTTCAGTGCAGCCTAAGAATTAACAAAGGTTGGTGGTCAAGACCAAACTATTTTTTTTAATTTCTTTATTGGGGAATTAATGTTTTACATTTGACAGTGCATAACATTTTACATGCATAACATTTCTCAGTTTTCCATAGAACAATACAACCCCCACTAGGTCCTCTGAAGGACCTGTATTCTACCCCCCACCCCGACCCACCCCAGAGTCTTTTACTTTGGTGCAATACGCCAATTCCAGTTCAGGTTCTACTTCTGTTTTCTCTTCTGATCTTGTTGTTCAACTTCTGCCTGAGAATGAGATCATCCCATATTCATCCTTCTGTTTCTGATTTATATCACTTAACATGAATTTTTCAAGGTCCATCCAAGATCGGCTGAAAACGGTGAAGTCACCATTTTTTATAGCTGAGTAGTATTCCATTGTGTATATATACCACGACTTGCTCAGCCACTCATCTGTTGTAGGACACCTGGGTTGCTTCCAGGTTTTGGCTATTACAAATTGTGCTGCCAAGAACATATGTGTACACAGATCTTTTTGGATGGGTGTGTTGGGTTCCTTAGGATATATTCCCAGGAGAGAAATTGCAGGATCATAGAGTAGGTCCATTTCTAGCCTTCTGAGAGTTCTCCAGACTGTTCTCCACAGAGGTTGGACCAATTTACATTCCCACCAGTAGTTCAGGAGGGTTCCTTTGACCCCACATCCTCTCCAGCATTTGTTGCTGTTACTCTATTCATGTTCCAGTACCAAGCAGTTTTGATGACAATGGCCCTGTAATACAACTTGAGATCTGGGAGTGTGATGCCTCCAGTTCTATTCTTTCTTCTCAAGACTGTTTTGGAAATTCTAGGCCTTCTCTGGTTCCAGATAAACATTTGTAGCATTTGTTCTCTTCTCCTAAAAAACGTGTTTGGGATCTTGATGGGGATAACATTAAATTTGTATATGGCTCTGGGTAGTATATTCATTTTGCTTATGTTAATTCTTCCAACCCATGAACATGAAATATCTTTCCACTTCTTTGTGTCTTTTTCAATTTCCTTGAGTAGTGACTCATAATTCTCAGTATACAAGTCTTTCACTTCTTCGGTTAGGTTTATTCCTAGATGTTTTATTGTTTTTTGTTGCTATAGTAAAATGAATTGATTTCTGGATTTCAACTTCTTCTAACTTAGTGTTTGCATACAGGAATGACACTTATTTATGAATGTTAATTTTGTAGCCTGACACCTTACTGTATTGCCTGATGATTTCCAAAAGCTTCTTGCTAGATTCCTTAGGTTTTTCTATGTATACTATCATGTCATCTACAAATAGGGAGAGTTTGACTTCTTCTCTTCCAGTCTGTATCCCTTTAATTCCTTGCTCCTGCCTGATTGCTATGGCAAGAACTTCCAACACTATGTTGAATAATAATGATTACCTACTCTTTCTCTAATGCTCTGTTATGCCTCCAGGCTATATATGAGTCACCAGGGGCCCCATATGAGCCCAGATTTGGAGCTAGACACTCTACCATCCTCTAGCTGTATGGCCAAGAATGAATGTAGGCTGGGTAAATGGCATTATGGTTCTACAAAAAAGCCCTCATACCTAAGGCTCCAAGGTCCCAGGTCCATTCCCCAGCACCACCCTAAACCAGAGTGAACAGTGAGTGCTCTTCTGTGTGTGTGTGTGTGTGTGGGGTGTATCTATAGATATAGATATTTAAAATAAATAAAATATTTTTAATGAATGCGTTTCTGTTTTGTTTTGTTTTCGCCACCAGTGTTATCACTGAGGATTGGTGCATGCACAAATGACTCCACCACTCTCAGCTGCCATTTGTTTATTTCTTTTTATTATTTTTTCTTTTTCTTTATAGAGACAGAGAGATACAGGGAGGACAGAGAGAGAGAGATCTGCCACACTGCTTCTCTGCTCATGAAGCTTCCCCGCCCTCCTTCAGGTGGGAAGAGGGGACTTGAACCCAGGTTCTTGTGTGTGGTAATATGTATGCTGTACCAAGTGAACCACTGCCTCACCCTGCATTTCAATTTCACATCTGTAAAATGGGGGCCAAGCTCCTCACCCTGATGTGATAAGAGGAGAAAGGACATTTGAAGTATACAGGCTAGGACTCAGGAAGTGGGAACTAATCTTCACAGCCATGGATTAGGCAATGGTTTTGTAGGTTTGGCCCCAAAAGTACAATAACAAAGAAAAAAAAAACATAGTTGACCCTTGAATCATACATTTCTGAACCATACAAACCCATTTATATACAGGTGGTTTTTGTTGTTGTTGGGTTTTTTTTTTTCTCCCCTATCTGCAGGGTCCTCATTCAAGAATCCATTCGGCCACAGATGTGGATTGCTGGTGCAGAACTCAGGGATGTGGAGAGCCAACCATAAGAGAACTAAGCAGCACCAGATTTAGGTATGGTAGGATGATTCCTGAAACAAATCCCCTATAGGGAGGATGAATGCAATTAAGTCTGGGATGGGGGTGTCAAAAAGCTCTGTATAAATTATTTTTACATGTGGAGACTAACATCCCTAATGCCCACATTGCTAAAGGGTTAGCTATATATAAATGCTTCATTAAAGCCAAAAGGTTTCTTTTTTAATTTCAAAGAACATAAAGAAAATGAAGAGACAACTCAAATAAAGGGGAAAAAAATTATAATCATCTATTTGAAAATGGCAAAAAAAATCTAATAGTACAATAACAAGACAGAAAAAATAATTACAAGAGGGAAAAGGATCTTAATAGACATTTTCCCAGAGAAAATATGCAAATAGCCATTATTCAAGAGAAGACTGCTAAAAATATTAGTCATTTGAGAAATTCACGTCAAAACAACACTGAGATACCAGCTCACACTCACCAAGATTGTGATCATCAAAAAAAACATAGATGTCAACAAAAGTGCAGAAACTCTTTAATGAAAGCACAAAACAGCATAATTACTGTGGAAAGTAAGTTTGAGAAATCTTCAAAAGATTAAATCTAGAGCTTCCACATAACCCAGCAGCTCCACTCTCAGATATATATGATAAGAGCATGAACAGATGTCCACATAAAAGCATGTACACAGTGTTCATAGTGGTCTTACTCACAGAAAAATAAGAGGAAGAAATGACCCAAATTATGCATCACTGATGAAAAGATAAACAAACACAGTATGTGTACGCACTGAAAGACAGTTCAGTCATAAAAGGATGAATCTTGAAAGTTTTGTGCTAAGTGAAAGAATCCAATCACAAAAAAAAATTGAAGATTGTATTGATATGAAATGTCCACAATAGGCAAATTTACAGAGACAAGATGAAAGCTTTCCAATGACTGGAGATAATGGGATTGAGTGTGGGGGAGGGGAGGAGGCTGCCGGTGGGTACTGGATTTTTTGGAGAGTAATGCAAATAATCTGGGGTTTATTAACAGTGGCTGGAGCTCAACTCTGTGAATATACTAAACTCTGTGAATATACTAAAATATACTAAAAGTAAGACTAAAAAGTAGGCTTTTAAACACCTACTGAAAGAACTACAAAAATATATCAATAGTAATACAATAATAGTGGGAGACTTTAACACCCCACTCTCACACTCTCACAACAAGGCAGAGAATCAACAAAGAAACAAGAGAATTAAATGAAGAGATGGACAGACTAGACCTCCTGGACACTTTCAGAGTTCTTCACCCCCAAAACTGGAATATACATTCTTTTCAAATTCACACAACACACACTCAAGGACAGACCACATGTTAGGCCACAATGATAGCATCAACAAATTCAAAAGCATTGAAATCATCCCAAGTATCTTCTCAGACCACAGTGGAGTAAAGCTAATGTTTAACAACAAACAGAAAATTACTAAAAGACATGGAATTTGGAAACTAAACAACATACTGCTTAAGAACCACTGGGTCAGAGAGACATTCAAGCAAGAAATTCAAATGTTCCTGGAAACAAATGAAAATGAAGATACAAGCTATCAAAATATTTGGGACACAGCTATAGCAGTATTGAGAGGGAAACTCATAGCCATACAATCACATATCAAACAACAAGAAAAAGCTCAAATAAACAACCTTGCTGCACACCTTAAGGACTTAGAGGAAGAGGAACAAAGGAACCCCAAAGCAACCAGAAAGACAGAAATCACTAAAACTAAAGCAAAAATAAACAACATCAAAAATAAGAGAACCATACAAAAGATCAGTGAAGCCAAATGTTGGTTCTTTGAAAAATTAAACAAAATTGACAAACCCCTAGCCAGACTCACTAAAAAAGGGGGGGGGGAGAGAAGACTCAAATTTATAGGATTGTAAACAATAGAGAAGATATCACAACTGACACCACAGAAATCAGAAAATCATGTGAAACTTCTATGAAGAACTATACACCACCAAGCTAGAGAATCTGGAAGAAATGGACGAATCCAAGAAACATATGCCCTTCTAAAACTGAACCAAGAAGAACCACAAAATCTATATGCACCAATCACAGACAAAGAAATCGAAACAGTTATTAAAAATCTCCCCAACAACAAAAGTCCTGGACCAGATGGCTTCACAAACAAATTCTACAAAACCTTCAGGAAACAGTTAATACCTATACTTCTAAAGCTTTTCCACAAGATAGAAGAAACAGAAACACTCCCTTCTACTTTCTATGAAGCCAACATCACCCTGATACCAAAAGCAGATAGGGATACAGCAAAAAAAGGAAAACTAGAAACCAATATCTCTGATGAACATAGATGCCAAAATATTAAATAAGATCATGGCCAACTGGATACAGCAGTATATCAAAAAGATTGTTCATCACGACCAAATGGGATTTATCCCAGGAATGCAAGGCTGGTTCAACATCCGTAAGTCAATCAATGTCATTCACCACATCAATAAAAGCAAAACCATAAACCACATGATTGTCTCAATAGATGCAGAGAAAGACTTTGACAAAATCCAACACCCTTTCATGCTCAAAACACTACAAAAAATGGGAATAGACGGGAAATTCCTCCAGACAGTGGAATCCATATATAGCAAACCTACAGCCAACATCATACTCAATGGACAGAAGCTGAAAGCATTCCCCCTCAGATCGGGGACTAGAAGGGATATCCACTATCACCATTACTCTTCAACAGAGTATTGGAAGTTCTTGCCATAGCAATCAATCAAGAGAAAGAAATAAAAGGGATACAGATTGGAAGGGAAGAAGTCAAGCTCTCACTATTTATAGATGATATGATAGTATACATAGAAAAATCTAAAGAATCCAGCAGAACACTACTGGAAGTTATTAGGCAATATAGCAAGATGTCAGACTACAAAATCAATGTACAAAAATCAGTGACATTTCTTTATGCAAACACTAAATCTGAAGAAGAAGACATCCAGAAATCACTCCCATTCACTGTTGCAGCAAATCAATAAAATACCTAGGAGTAAAGCTGACCAAAGAAGTGAAAGACTTGTATACTGAAAACTATGAGTCACTATTCAAGGAAATAGAAACGGATACCAAGAAATGGAAAGACAGCCCATGCTCATGGATTGGAAGAATAAATGTCATCAAAATGAATATTCTCCCCAGAGCCATATACAAATTTAACACAATACCCATCAAAGTTCCACCAAGCTTCTTTAAGAGAATAGAACAAACACTACAATCATCTATCTGGAACCTGAAAACACCTAGAATTGCCAAAACAATCTTGAGGAAAAGAAACAGAAATGGAGGCATCACACTCATAGATCTCAAACTATATTTATAAGGCCATCATCATCAAAACAGCCTGGTACTGGAACAAAAATAGGCACACAGACCAGTGGAACAGAACTGAAAGCCCAGAACTAAACCCCAACACCTATGGACATATAATCTTTGATAAGGGGGCCCAAAGTATTAAATGGAGGAAAGAAGCTCTCTTCAATAAATGTGCTGGGAAAACTGCAGAGGAGTTAAACTGAACCACCTTATCTCACCAAAAACAAAAATCAACTCCAAATGGATCAAGGACCTGGATGTTAGACCACAAACTATCAAATACTTAGAGGAAAACATTGGTAAAACACTTTCCCACCTAAACCTCAAGGACATCTTTGATGAAACAAACCCAACTGCAAGGAAGACTAAAGCAGAAACAAACCAATGGGACTACATCAAATTGAAAAGCTTCTGCACAGCCAAAGAAACTATCACATAAAGAGACTTCACATGCCATACATCAGACAAGACTAATCACCAAAAGATACAAAGAGTTCAGCAAACTTAGCAACAAAAAAGCAAATGGACCCCATCAATCAGGATAAGAACAAAACATTCACTCCAGAGGAGACCCGAAATGCTAACAAACATGAAAAATTGCTCCAGGTAACGGACTGTCAGAGAAATGCATATAAAGACAACACTGAGATACCACCTCACTCCTGTGGGAATGGTGTACATCAAAAAGAACAGCAGCAGAAAATGCTGGAGAGGCTGTGGAAACAGAGGAACCCTTCTGCACTGCTGGTGGGAATGTAAATTGGTCCAGCCTCTGTGAAGAGCAGTCTGGAGGACTCTCACAAGGCTAGACATGGACCTTCCATATGACCCAGTAATTCCTCTCCTGGGGATATACCCCAAGGATTCCATAATGCCCAACCAAAAAGATATGTGTACACCTATGTTCATAGCAGCACAATTCATAATAGCTAAAACCTGGAAGCAACCCCGGTGCCCAACAACAGATGAGTGGCTGAGAAAGCTGTGGTATATATACACAATGGAATACTATGCAGCTATTAAGAACAATGAACCCACTTTCTTTGACCCATCTTGGATAGAGCTAGAAGGAATTATGTTAAGTGAGCTAAGTCAGAAAGATAAAGGCAAGTATAGGATGATCCCACTCATAAACAGAAGTTGAGAAAGAATAACAGAAAGGGAAACTCAAAGCAGAATCTGACTAAATTTGTAGTAGGGCACCAAAGTAAAAACCCTGGGCGGAGGGTGAGGGTGGATGTTCAGCTTCATGGGGCCGTGAGGTGGTGGGGAGATGGGATGGGACACAGTCTTTTGGTGGCAGGAATGGTGTTTATGTACACTCCTATTAATTTGTAGTCATATAAATCACTATTAAGTAATATGAGAGGGGAAAAACTGATTGAATGTCTCAAACATTTTAAAGCACAGAATGAGTCTTTTTAATACACAGGCTGAGTCTTTGATATGTTGACTCTCTTAAAAGCTTAGTCCAGGGAGAACAAAAGCAACTGGTGGCATAGCTATATGCAAATAATGTCAAAGGACATAAAATATGGTGATGGTATGTATGATACCACAAATCCTAACAAAGGGATTTTTCAAAGTTAACCCAACTGCCAAACATTATGATTACTGAAATAACTATCTATTGCTTTCTTAAACCCTAAGACAACAGGAATCTCCCGCTTCCTCTATAGAGTCTATGTTTCTCCCAATCCTGGAACCTCTGGGGTGGGGCTCACTTCCCTGCATCCTTCTCTCAAGTCATACCAAATGATATTGCACCTGCCAATTCCAATACCATCTCAGCATGCTTCACCTCAGACTGTGTACAGAGACGTTAGGCATGGAATGCCAACCCTTCACCCTCATCACTCAGGTGAGACCTTTCCTTTTATGGTATTCTCTAATTCCATTCCAGGAGGTTCACTTCCTAACAAAGTCCCAAAACCTAGATATAGGCCAGGTCCTGTTAGAGCATATGTTCACATGTATCCATATATTAGGGCAAAATACATACCTGAAAGCAAAAAGACACAATAATCTATATTGAGTCAGTATCAAGTTCATAATGAAACAGCATCCACTTAGACTTAGATATCCTCCTCACCTACCTCCTATTATAGTTCTCTCACTCACTCCAAAGCTAACCTTATCAAAGCAAGGACTGCAAAAGCTTAATAAGGGCAAGAGACGGGCATACTTTAACGATGACTCTTTAGTCATTATCAGGCCATTCCACCAGCTGGAGCCCTAATCAGGGAATCCTGAGATTCCCAAAAAAGACTTGATGGGCCTAGAACTCGAATAAATCTCTGTCTCCATTGATACCGGTCATTTCTATCAGGAACAACAAAATAGACCCCTCTGTGGGACCCCCATAGGACCTTGCCCTCAACTTGGATCAACAATGGTAGAGTATGTTCCATCCTCCGAAGGGAGGATGGACAACATACTCTATGCTATGCCTGAGGAAAATGGGTCGATACTGAGGCAGCATGGAATGCTCCTACTCATGACCACAGAATGTGAGCTCAGATCTAGAGGGATAAAGAGGTCACACAGGCTCCTAAGCTAATTATGGGTCCCAGATCACATCAAATTGATGGGGTTTACAGCCAACAGTACTTATACCCCTTCCCCATATTAGGGAGCTACTCTTTTCCCTGATCCAGCTTTCTGGTCCTTTTCCCAGCCATGACATCACCTCCCCAGACAATAACTTGGATCCACCTGCATATCAGATTTCAGGCTCAGGCCAAAAAAAAGACAAAAAACAAAACAAAACAAACAAAAAAAAACTAGTATAGCTACAGGCCCTTTGAAATATAACTAAAATATGCCTACTAGCTATCTACAAAATGGAGGACCCCCCCCCCAACACTTCATCTGCACTATTCCAGCCTTTAGGTCCATGACTGTTCAACAATTTGTTTGGCTTTGTATGTTAACTCTCTTTTCAGCCACCAGGTTCCAGACGCTAGCAGGATGTGACCAGACTTCCCCGAACAGACAACCCCACCAATGTACCTTGGAGCTCCACTTCCCCACAGCCCTTCCCCACTAGGGAAAGAGAGAGACAGGTTGGGAGTATGGATCGACCTGTCAATGCCCATGTTCAGCAGGGAAGCAATTACAGAAGCCAGACCTTCCACCTTCTGCATCCCACAGTGATCTTGGGTCCATACTCCCAGAGGGTTAAAGAACAGGAAAGCTATCAGGGGAGGGGATGGGATATGGAGGTCTGGTGGTGGGAATTGTGTGAAATTGTACCCCTTTTACCCTATGTTTTTGCCCATGTTTCCTTTTTAATAAAAAAAAATTTTTTTTAAAGAAATGTAGGCTTTTAAAGAGTGAGTTTTATGATACATGAATTATTTCTCAATAAGCTACACAAACGGGAATATTAATATTCTTTACCAGCACTATCATGTAGAAGATGATATTAGGGATTGTCTGATATTTTCTTTATATATTTATTTAGAAAGAGAGAGGACAAGGGAGATAGCATGCTAGCAAGCAAGCCTGTTGGCACAACAACTACATCACATGTAGTGTCAAGGACCAAACTCATGCAAGTCCTGAGTTTGAGCCACTTTCTCAGCTACCAGAAGATATTTTGGATGGTATTTCAGGGAGCTGAGGGAGTTAGAAGTCCCTTGGAAAGTGAATTTTCAGGCAAGGGGAAATAGCATATGCAAAGGTCCTGTGGCCCAATAGCACCACGGAGGACTCAATAATCCCTCAATTTAGCTGGAGCTCAGGGTGAGAAGCGAAGTTGCAGAAGGCATCAGGGCCTAGAATGTCAGGCTGAGGAAGTAAGCCCATAGACCAAGGAATGAATAATAATAGCTGTCATGCAAGATCTGGTAGCAAACAACAGAGGGAAGAGGTGGAGGTGAGGTGGGGTGGGTTGAGTCAATTCAAGACCTTCCTAAGATAAGGGAGGCCACTGTGCAGAGTCCCATAGCTGAAGAGGCTGGTCTATGGGCAGGGAGGTGGTAAACCATGCCCCAGTGTAGCTCCTCAACTCCCAGGACTCTGCCCCCACAAACCTTGCAGTCCTGTGCCCTGCCCTCCTCCACAGCAGCCCAGGACCATCTACTGGGCCTTCTCTAAAGAAGAAAGGAACCTTCTCAGAAGTACTAACAGCTGTCCTCAGGGATAGCCCTGTACCCCCAAGGCAGAGGAATCTCAGATGGCCAGATCCATTCAGAAACAGCCCAAGTCTTTAAAGAGTGCTCTAGAGACAAAATAACCCCAGCTACCTTATTGGGGTGGTTTGCTGCATCCCTAGAGAAGCCAGACTTGCCATACACCCACTCACACTTTCCTGCCACCTCACTTTGGCTGGTACTAGCACCCACTTGAGAGGAAGCTCTCCCTGATGACGGGTCTCCCCTATATATTTCATTTCTCTGGGCTTAATGGCAGTTGGAGAAAGAGAAGGGGGAGAAGACTCATTGAGATTCTTACTCATATAACCCTTGCAAGCTGCTTGTGAGTTCAGCAGAACGTGGCAAATCATCATCACCACATCACAAGTGAGGAAATGGAAGCAAAAGATCAGTAAGAATTGGAGTTGGGTGATGGCACACTTGGTTGAGCGCATATGTTATAATGTGCAAGGACCCAGGTTCGAGCCCCTGGTCCCGACCTGCAGGGAGAAAGCTTCACAAGTGGTGAAGCAGTGTTGCAGGTGTCTCTCTGTCTCTCTCCCTCCCTATCACTCTCTTCCTCTTGATTTCTGGCTATCAATACCCAATAAATAAATACAATCATTTTTTTTTCAGTAAGAGCCAGGGATGTGATTCAGCCAAATACATTGCATAGTGAGACCTTGGGTTTGAACCCTGGTACCATATTACATTTAAAAAAAAAAAAAGGCAAAACATATAAAATATAAGTGACATGACTGTTTCAGTGAAACCCTCTCAAAAAAAAAGAGGTGGGGCTCTGAGAAAGAGAATCCATGTACCACAAAGGTGTACCATAACACCAGAGGAAATTCCAGGGATGGTGGAGTGATGCTGTGGTGTCTCTCTCCCACTCTGTCTAGCTCTATATATCTGTTTTGGGGTGTGTGTGTGTGTGTGTGTGTGTGTGTGTGTGTGTGTGTGTGTTTTAATGAAGATGTCAGCCCAGGAGTAGATGAGCAAGGTTAAGCAACATTAAGCAAGGTCCTAGCATCATACAAACAAGGTCCTAGCATCATACAAACAAAAGGCCTGATGAGGCTGGAAGTATAGATCGACCTGCCAACACCCATGTCCAGTGGAGAAGCAATTTCAGAAGCCAGAACTGCCATCTTCTTCACCCCCAAAATAATTTTGATTCATGCTCCCAGTGGAGGAGAAATGATAGGAGGAAGATGATGAGAATGCTCTGAACTCCAACTCCATCAGGACCCAGAGAAAGAAGAGGGAAAAGGGAGGGACATTTGGATGTAGTAATAGGTATAGGTATAACTTGGAAAGGAAGAGAAGATGGGACCATAGGAAAAGAAACAGGGCAAATATAGACAAGTAGTTGTAGAAATAATAGTTAACCCATATCTGCAACCTTAGGAGAACTACTGTAACTTCCAATGGAGGAATTAGGGATTCAGAACTTTGGTGATGGGAATGGTGCAAAGTTGTACCATTTTGTAATTCAATATTAAATCACTAATAAAAACAATTTTTTAAAATAAGGCCTGGTGAGCAGTCAGTGACAGAGTGAGATCAGAACCAGGGCTGTGGATCCCAGCCCACTACTCTTACCATAGGCTTGTTAGGACTATGTGAGAGCCAACAGATGCTCAGAGACACTTGGAAAAGTAAGCTTTTGCAGTGAGTCTGGGGTGGATTTCTTGTGGCTGCTTTGAGCCTTTCTTGGTTCAGAGTGGCATGGTAGGTGACTGAGGTTCCTCCCAGCCAGCCTGAATAGTCACTCAGTTCTATCCAGACTGCCTTTGGGTGCCCCCTGACCTGGAGAAAGGAAGGGTCAGGCAGGCAGCAAGTGGATACCTTAGGCTTGTTGGGTTGTAGACCAACTATCCCACTGCTATGCTGGCAGTCAGAGCCATTCTGTTTGCTCACTTAACTGGTAGGGCCCGCCCAGCCCCTCACCTTCCTGTCCTTCAGATGGCAAAGCCTCCTACCCATTGTTCTTCAGGACACTTTGATGGGGGATGTAAGGAATGTGGGTTCTGGAGACGGGAAGTCCAGGTTTCCACTCAGTTTCCACTCAGGCTTCCGGGACAAGCTCTGCCAGACGTAGGCCTGCCCTCCAGACGGGGAGGTAAAGGCTGTGGTTCTGTCCAGTCCCTCTCAGTTCACTGGGTCACCCACCCTAGAGCAAGGCCCTGACTTCTCTGGCCTCTGCAGGGGATGGGTGGGGGAGCAGAAGGCAGAAGCAGTTAGTCACAGGCAGGGGACCCCAGATGGTGGAGAAGGGAGGTGCTGCCCCAGAGCCTGGCCCTGCCTTCCTCAGTCGCACTACTCTGAGGTGGACACCTCACATACTCTATGTGCCTGGACTCACCAAGCTACCAAACCAGTACCACACACAAGCTATGTCCAGAGACTACGTCCTCTGTGCCCTCCTTACACACAACCATTGTCCTGATAAGCAAACACTAAGCACTTGCTGTATACCACAGTGTTGCGTGTACTCTACCTCAGTCTTCTCAGTTACCCCCCCTCAACGTCCCTAAGTCTGCATGACTTGCCCAGGATTGGAGAGCTGTAAGTGGCAGTGGCAGAAGTGTCCAGGACGAACCCACAGACAGCACCCTAAACCCCTTGTTTGGCTGTTCCATGGTAGCCAACCCCTCAGCCCTATTAGAGGAGCAGTTTCCCCAATAGCCTTGCCCGGATGTGGTGAGAGAAAAGTGAGACACATCTGGGAAAGTGCTCTGTGACCAAGGCATTGTTCTCACCATCAGGAATTCAGCCTCTGCTCAGCCAGTCCTTTCCTGGTGAAGGACAAGTCCCTCTTGGCCCCTGCCCTCCTGGAAGCTACAGGGGCTGCACGCTCCAAGGTGAAGACTTGTGGTCCTCAATCTGCGGTCTCCTGTGGCCTGACCACAGGCCACCAGGTGGCCGGATGAGGATGCTAGGGTTGGGTAAGGCACGTCTCTAAAGTTCAGCACTCCTGCCCAGCATGAGGCACCCCAGTGAAATCCTCAAAATGCCAAGAAGGGTCACCCCACCACACGGCTTCACGCCTAGCCAGTCCCCAAATCCCTGCATTTTTATGCCTTTCCTTCCACAGAATAATTTCTTCCAAAATAGGTCTCCTTGCCTGGCCAGCCCTTCATCTTCTGTGCCCAGAAAGCTCCAACCTGTCCTTTTACCTGGGGGCCTGTCTCAGCAACTCCCCAGGGCAGGTACTGGCAGCATGGAGTACATGCCCTTATCACCAACCTTGTCCCACCCTGTGCAACTCACAAGGGCAGGGAGCACCGTAGGCCTACACTCCCCAGACAGCACAGAGCTAGGCAAGGTCTAAGCATCATTCATTGCATTCATAATAATAAATGGATATAAAACAGGTTGCATGAGGGGCCAGGAGGTGGCACACATGGTACTTAACTCTAAAGCGCAAGGACCAGAGCCAGGCGGTGGTGCAGTGGGTTAAGCGCACATGACATAAAGTGAAAGGACCCAAGCAAGGATCTGGGCTCAAGCCCCCACTCCCCACCTGCAGGGGGTCTGCTTCATGAGCAGTGAAACAGGTCTGCAGGTGCCTTTCTCTTTCCCTCTTGATCTCCCCCTCCTTTCTCAATTTCTCTATGTCCTATCCAGTAAGATGGGGTAAAAAAAATGGCCACCAGAAGCAGAGGATTTGTAGTATTGACACTGAGCCCCACTGATAACCCTAAAGGCAAAAAAATAAATAAACACAGAAATAAAACAGGTTACCTGGTAACAGGTTGCCAGAGGCAAAGTGCTATTGCAAAGGAAGCACTAAACTAGGACCTGGAATCCTGGATCAGTTACTCCAGCTGTGTGGCCTTAAACAATTTACTCTGCCTCTCTGAGCATTGACTCCCTCATCAGGGAGATGAATTTGTACCTTTGGGGATTGTTGGATGGAGTTATTACTAGGGGAAATAATAGAAGGACCGAACAGGTTGCAAAAGTAAATGGGGTGTAGGTGGGGTGGAAGCTTCAAGGGGCAAGGTGCTTTCCAAGAGGGGAATCTAGCTCTGGTTTGGGGCTCTGCAAGGGACAGGGCAGCCAAAGGCTGGGAGGGGAGAGGATCCTGCCACAAGGAGAGCAGGCGCAGGCGCTCAGGAGCAGATTCCGGAGCAGATCAGCCTCAGACTGGACGAGGGTGTGCAGCAAGGAGTGCTCACACAAGACCTAGAATGAGCTGACAGTTTCATACAGGCTCATTACTCAAAGAGGGCACTCCTTATGCTTCCACACTTGCAGGCCAAGTTCCCCAAATGTGAATATCATGAACGGTTAGAGTTGCAACCTGAAAGGGGGTTCCACTATCAGCACTATCATCAGTTCTTTTTTTGTTTGTTTTTTGCCTCCAGGGTTATCACTGGAGCTTGGTGCCTGCACTACGAATCCACTGCTCCTGGAGGCCTTTTTTTTTTTTTTTTTTCCATTTTGATACCTTTATTGTTATTGTTGTTGTTGCTGTTGTTGCTGCTGTTGCTGTTGTTGGATAGGATAAAGAGAAATTGAGAGGGAAAGACAGTGAGGGGGAGAGAAAGATAAATACCTGCAGACCTGCTTCACCACTTGTGAAATGACCCTCCTGCAGGTGGGGAGCCAGGAGCTTAAACCAGATCCTTACACCGGCCCTTGCACTAGGAGCCACATGTGCTTAATCTGCTGCACTACCAGTTCTGACTCTTGTCAGCCTGTGGTGGGACCCAGGAGTCTGCGTGTTCAATGCACACTCTCTGGGTGACTGAAGGCAAATGGTTTCAAGAGCACGCTGAGGAAATCCCGGCTCAGTAAGTGCTTGTCGTCCTTTGTTTGCCTTTTCTCATTTGTTCTTCACACAGTCCCACACAGTGTGGATTGTAACCCAGAGGAGCAGGAGGCTCTGAGAAGCCAGCCAGCTGCCCCAGGTCATACATCCAGGGACATAATTTATCATCCCCACCCCCAGCCCTTACCCCTCAGAAAGGGTACCATATACACCCCTCACCACCACCTCTATTTTCAGCCTGTAGGGCCAGACAGGCATTCCCCAGGCCAGGCTGCCACATTCCCAGCCCTCCCCCAGCACCGGGCTGCTTCCTCCTCCTGTGCTAATCAGGTCTCCCAGACCATCCCGTTTCCTGCCAACCCACCAGCTGCCTCCTTTGCTCCCATGGCACTTCCTGGCCTTGCGCTCTCTCTGCTCACCCCCATTGCCTCCACAAGGCCTACAGCAAGGGCTGGGGGTGCAGAACTTGGGCAGGAAAGCCTCAGTGGGCATTAAGAGAGGCTAACCACCCTCCTGTAGCTCAGCCCATTTCAGACACAGCAACCCCACCCCTGCCCTGGCAGCCCACCCAGGGCACGTGCCTGGATGCCACCTCCTTGTTTATAGAGGACAGGAACAGCAGAATTCAATGTAGAGTCAACTCCCCTCACCAGCAGCACACACAGAACTGAACAGGGTGCCAGGACAGACCCTAGCCTGGCTGCCACCAGCACTCAGCCTGAAACTCAACAGGAAGTGATGGTCGGGCCTTCACATCTTTGTGGGCACAAGATGTCCAAGAGTAAGCAGTAGGCATAGGCGGGAGAGGAGGAATGGGTCTGGGGCCCCAGGGGTCTGCCCTGGATCCTTTGAAGCCACTCCCACACTGGGCAGGAGAAGCAGAGTTAATGCTATTGGGGCTAGGAAATGCTGAGTCTTTGTTTATTCATTCCACAAGCAGCCAGCCAATATGTTGGACCCCAACTCACAGGCGCACCTCAGGATGGGGCTCCCTCCAGCAGGACATAGCTGGCCCCAGCACCATCTGTCTCCCTGTCTGGCAGCTCCCTCTAAACACAAACACACCACTGCAGTCTAACAAAGCAAAAGCAAAATGCACTCTTTCTCCACTTGCTGCAGAGAGCCTCTTCCTCAGCCCCTCTCACCAGCCTATGCTCTGCTCCCAGCCCTGCAGACCTCCAGCCTCAAACACCCTCCCCATACCCAGGAGGACCAGCTCAGCCTGTCTGCTCATCCCAATTCCTCCTGCCACCAGGCTAAAGAGCCATAAACTGGGGCTGGGTGGTAGCTTGCCTGGTAGTGGATGTGCCTTGCCCTGTGAGACTATGGGTTTGAATCCCTGCACCACATGGGAGCCCCATGGACAGTAGGGCAGGGCCTATAGTGGTTCTCCTCATTCTCTCTCCCTCTCTTCTTCTCTCCTTTCTCTCTTCCCTCTCCCCTCCCCTCCTCTCCTCTCCTCTCCCCTCCCTTCCCTTCCCCTCCCCTCCTCTCGTCTCCTCTCTTCTCCCCTCCCCTCCCCTCCTCTTCTCTCTCCTCTCCTCTCCCCTCCCCTCCCCTTCTCTCTCTCTCTCTTTCTCTCTCTCCCCAAGTAAAAAACGAACCAAGGAGATAGTATTGTGTGTGTATAAGGCCTTGGTTTTATCCTCCATTGCTACATAAAATAAAACATCTACAGGGGGCTGGGTGGTAGCACAGTGGGTTAAGTGCACATGGCACGAAATACAAGAACAGGTGTAAGGATCCCGGTTCGAGCCCCCAGCTCCCCATCTGCAGGTAGGTCGCTTCACAAGTGGTGAAGCAGGTCTACAAGTGTCTATCTTTCTCTCCCCCTCTTTGTCTCCCCCTCCTCTCTCCATTTCTCTCTGTCCTATCCAACAACAATGACAGCAATGACAGTAACACTAATAATAGCAACAACAACAATGATAAACAATAAGGGCAACAAAAGGGAAAAAATAGCCTCCAGGAGCAGTGGGTTCTAGTGCAGCCACTGAGCCCCAGCAACAACCCTGGAGGCAAATATATATATATATATATATATATATGCCACCATAGGGCCTGGAAGGCAGCCATGCCTCAGCCTCAGGTGCCATCATTTAGTTCTGCCTCAAAGCTAACTCTAACCTCCTGTCTCCAACTCTGCCCACCCACTACCAACCCCACATTATCACTTATATGTCTAAGTGTCCTCTCAAATCCAATGTACTTCAAACAGAAATCTATAGCTTCCATTGTTCTTTTTTTAATTTTATTAGCAATTTAATATTTATTTACAAATTACAAGATAAGAGAGGTGTAATTCCACACCGTTCCCACCACCAGAGTTCTGAGTCCCCAATCCCTCCATTGGAAGCTACAGCAGTTCTCCCAGGGTTGCAGATATGGGTTAACTATTATTTCTACAACTATCTGTCTATATTTGTATATATTTGCCCATTTTCCCCCTATGGTCCCATCTTCCCTTTCTTTCCAAGTCACATCCTACAACTGTTATTACATCCAAATGTCTCTTCCCTTTTCCTCTTCTCTCTCCGGGTCCTGATGGAATTGGAGTTCACAGCATTCTGGTCACCTTTCCCCTATCATTTCTCCTTCTCTCGGAATATGGAACCACAATTATTTTGGGGGTGCAGAAGGTGGGAGTTCTGGCTTCTGTAATTGCTTCTCCACTGGACATGAGGCCCCCTTTTCCACCACTATCACTACCAACACCCCCACCACCATCCCCCCCCCACACACAAACACTATCATCCACTAACTGTTGAGTGACGCTGGACAAGACCCTGTCCTTCTCAGCCTCTGCCCAGCTGCAGAGTGGAACAACTTTGGAACTTCTCAACCCCTTATCCATGGAGATTAAGGGCAGAGGGCAGAGGACATATCCCCACCGCCAACCCTGAAGGATTACAAAGCAGCTGGCCTGGGATGGGGCTCTGGGGCCTTCCATGTGTAAGTGTTCCTCCTATGACTCTCATGATTACTAGAACTTGAGCCCCTCCTGGGCCCCAGCATCTTGGTTCCAACAGGCTCATCTCCTAGTTCTAATTTACCTCTTGTCAAAGCCCTCTTCAACTCAATTATTTCAACTACCCTGTGAAAGTAAGGCTATGACTAACCCTATTTTACAGATGGGAAGCTGAGACTGGGGGAGGGGAGGCACCAGTGACCCATGGTCACATCAGAAGCTGAGTTAGAACATTCAGCTCCTCTAGCATTCCTAAACCCAATCAGCCCCCACAACTCTAGGCTGGCACCTTAAGAGTTGGTGCCCATGCCTCTCGAACCCGAAAGAAGCAAATCTGGCTTCTATAGGAAAAACAGTGCTGTTTCCCTCCCCCTACCACCATACTCCCTTGAGACCCCTGAAGCCTCCTATCGCTGGCAAAGGCTGCCCCCTCTCTCAGCAGGCTGGGGTCACTTGGGAAAATCTGGCTCTGGGCCCAGACTGACCAGGCTGGATTTCTGGCTCTGCTCTGTCCCAGCTGGGTAGACAAGAGCCATGACCTTGCTGAGTCTCAGTGACCTGAGCTACAAAGTGGGGAATGATTAACCCTGCTCTGGGGGCTCCAAGCAGGGTGAGCTCAGGTCCATAGCAGGTGCACGATACTGGGACCTCAAGCTGGGGTCTGGGGTGAGGTAAGCATCCCACCCCCTGCCCCCCACCAAGGGCCAGGGTTCGGTGGGGACAGCTGGGCTGGGCCAAGGCAGCCGCCCACCTCAGGGCCTGCCTATCTGCAGCTAGCCCAGCCCTCACAAAGGAACAATAACAGGAAACCATCCCGGGGGGAAGTGGGCCAGGGCCAGCTGGAAAACCTGAAGGGGTGGTGGCCAGGCCTCCCTCACTGGCCGGGTGTGGCTTCTCCAAAGAGGCAACAAGCTGAACTCAGTGTCCACAGCACACTCAGCCTCAGACAGCCTGACAGAGCGAAGATATACCTCAACTTCCTGGAACTGTGAGTAGCACCCCACTTCACCCATCACCTCTGACCCTCCCCACCTATATGAGTGGTCATCATTAGGGTAGACTAGGTCTCTTGGCATGGGCCTTGGAGGGGGCACCACAGTGATGCTGACTCGAATGAGCCTTGTTGAGGTGAGAGATGGTGAGGGTTTTAACTTGCCCACAGGTAGACTCTTTAATTCATTGACTTGAGGGCCCACTGACCTGGTCCAGGGAGGTCACGATTTTACCAGTCACCCAACATACTGGGGCAGGGGATAGAGGACAGGCCCCCAGACCGAGCTCCCCCTCAGTGTCTCTCCACTCCACCCACCCCACCACGGGAGAAGATTGGCCAAGTGTTGTCTGCCCCCAGGCTCTATGCTGGGGTTGGGAGACAAACCTAAGGGGAGCTCTGAACCTCAGCCCTGCTATCTGCCAATGTCCCAATCTCAGAATGGACAAGCTGAGCCTCACCTTGGGTACCTGATGCCCCTCTCCTTCCTACTGCCCCCATGAGGCTGGCGATGACCTATGACCCCAATCTCTGTCCTCTAACACCCAGGTAGTTGAAAGCTGAGACTTCTCATTAGCCTAAATTTAGGGAAGTCCCCCAAAATGCCTGGAGATAGGTAATACTGGCTATGAGTCCAGCTTGCAGATGGTCATCCCAGGTGTAAATCTCAGCTCTATCACTTGCTTCCTATGTGGCTTTGTGACAATCATTTAGCATCACCTAATCTCAAGAAACCTGAGGATCCTGGGCTGCTATAGAGGACAGGCTCTGCTCTTGTGAGCTTGGATGAGGAAATACTGAAAAGCTTGATGTTGGAAAGAGAAATCACAGAAGACCCCCTAGAGAAGGAGAACAGCCCCAGAGCATGCTGGGAGATCTTGCATCTATTCTCCATTTGTACTTCTGCACAATGCTGACAGCAATGCTTTTTGCAGTTCATTGTGGGAACTGTAGGTGATGACCACAGAAGGCTCTTAAACAACAGAATTTGTTATTTTACTATGCCCAAGAAGCTGATAAGTTTGATATATATTTTTTTTTCACTCTGTTTCTCAGTTGAGATGACTGAGATTTAGAGCAGTTGCAGAAGAGCTGCCATGGGAGTTTGAAAGAGGATTGTGTGCCCCAAAGCCCAGGCTCATTCCAGCACCACATTGTTTGCCCATGTCTAAGTGCTCTCATCTATAAGGTGGAAAAAGTGATCTTCCTGTCACTCCATTACCTGAGGCAATATACAGATCTGGTCTCAGAATAGTGCATAGTCAGGGGACCTCCAGAAATCACGACCCAATTCCCCACTGACCCCAAAGCTGACCATGGCCGTAGTTACAAAGGTTTTGACTCCTGAGGTTGGTGGGACCCCAACAGGTAAGAAGCAGGGGGTGCAAGTAGGAGGTGTTGTCTTAGCCATACCAGATGAACACTCTGTGTCATGCTTGGTACCACACACTATCCCCATGTGGGGTGGGCAGATGGTGCTCTGGTAGGAGAGGAAGGGCATTCTGGGAGAGGCTAAAAGACTGCACAGCTCAGATGATCTGGGGAAACCGAGATGGCTGAAGCGTTAGTGGCCCTGAAGGCCACCAGTGTCTGGACTCTGGCTCATCATCAGACTGGGGTGGGGGGCAGAGAGTGGGACCCTTCCATCCAGCCTGAGTCCAGTCATCTGTTCATCTCAGCATGTGGGATAATAGATGGCCATCGAGGGACCCCAATGCTGCTGAACCCCAGCTGGGCCTCCCAACTAGAACTCATTGGGATGACTGGGAGGGGAAGTGTCCACTGGCCAGGAGAGAGTTAAGCTGCCCGCCCTGCAGTCTCGACCTGAGTAAGTGATTGTGCTGTGAACAAGGGCCGGACATGAGGGCAGGAAACCAGAGAGGCCATGCTGATTCTCACCCAGCTCTGTATGACTCACGGCTCTGCTGCTGCCTCAAGGAGGGAGACCTGGTGGTCACCAGGTCAGGACAATTGTTGGCCCTCTGGCCATGTAGACCCATCCCTGCTAGCTCTCTCACCTCCATGCACCTGCCCAGCAGCCCTGAAGCTAGTAACAGTACCCATCCCCCTTGGCAGATGGGACCATGGAGGCCAAGGGAGGCTGAGTGGCTGCCAAGGTTCCACAGCATGAGAAGGAAACAGGATGAGTGAGGCAGCCCTTACTAGTCCCATAGCCTGTGCCCCAGTGCACAGGGAAGCATAGCAGGGGAAAGCCAGGAAAGGGCTTAATGCAACAGCTACAGAATCGGGTGCTTGGGGAAAAAACATCCTAGGAGCTAGGTCCTGCCCTCAGGAGCTTGGCTTCTGGATACTGAGGTACTACAAAGCCATCTATCCTAGGTCCAAGTTTATACTGGGTAGAGAAATCACAGACGACTTCCTGGAAAAGAGTAGATGCCCCAGAATATGTTGGGAGGCCTTGACTCTGTTCTCTAAGCCTCCTTCCTCTTATCACTCTAAGGCAGAGGATAAATCCTGTATTTCCTAGACATATCCATGGACCTTCAGACTATCTATTGTGGGTCACAACACAACCATCAGAGTCTAGCGGGTACAGTTACTGGGAAGAGGTTGAGCCCAAAGGACTGAGCCAGGTAGGCAGTGAATGAGATTGCCTTCTGGAAAGGAAGAGGGGAGTAGGAGGTGGACTCATGGCAGTCAGGAAATGAAGTCAGGTGTGAGTCGGTCAGTCATGAGTCGGTCAGTCATGAGTCGGTCAGTCAAATTCACAGCTGACAGACTGCAGGAGGAGGGCAGATGAGGGTTAGCCCATGCTAACTGAGCATCTACTGTATGTCAAGCTTCCCATCCATCATCTCTTTTAGGCTCCCAACCAAGGAAGCACATACTGTTACCTCCATTATTTTGACAAAGAAGATGGAAAGAGGGAGAGGGAGAGGGAGAGGGAGAGGGAGAGGGAGAGGGAGAGGGAGAGGGAGAGGGAGAGGGAGAGGGAGAGGGAGAGGGAGAGGGAGAGGGAGAGGGAGAGGGAGAGAGAAGTGGTCCATGATCCTGGGGAAGTGAGGAAGCTGGAATTCAAGAGAGGACAAGGGGTGGACCTAAGGTTACACATCTCATGAGCAACTGGGTCAATTCAAACAGGCAGTTGTGTGAGGCTTTTCTCTTGTCCCCCCATTGCTTGCCTCAAGGACACATTCAAGGTCAGAAATGAGAGAGAAGAATATAAAAGGCTCCCTAGGGCAGGTTCTCTATTTTGAAACTTGATGCTGCCCCATTGTAAGACAGGAGAATATACTGGAAGATCCTGGAGCCAGAGCCCCAGCACAGCTGTGTTCCAAAGCACAAATTAGTATTCCAGGCAGAGGGAGCAGCCTGTGCTAGGAGCCTGATAGAAGAGGAAGAGCACTGTGGATTCTAGAAACATCTAGCTCTCCTCGTGGACTGGGAGCTAGAGTGGCAGGCGGGGAACTCTCCATGCTGGGCTCTGAATGCCTTTTCAAGAGTGAACTTCATCCTGCTGGAAGTAGGGAGACAGGGAGGGAGTGAGAGGGGAGCAGTGAGATCAGGTCTAAGGGACATGAAAATATCTCTCCTAACAGAGCTCAGAGGGGAGGGGATTCAGTCTGGAATACACATCAGCAGATCCCAGGGCCAAACTGAACCCCAAACCAGGAGACAGTTGCAAGGGGCCAGCTCATGGCAGTCCAGTCACATACCTAGCACACCCCATCTCTGAGCCCCCAGAGCCTCGCCCTCCATGCTGCCAGTATCTGCTGTTGCCAAGGCCCAGCAGTAAATTTAGGAGTTCCTGAAGTAGTTTGGAGGTCACTGACTCCAACCTTTGTCCTAGCCTAGAGGGTCATGATGGTGGGGAGAGCAGCTGGGGGAGCTGCCTAGGGCCACACAGGGAGCTGAGGTGCCTGTGCTCCCCTTGCCTGCAGACACACCTCCTGCATGTTCTGGGCCTCTCCTTCCACTGCCCAACCCCTCATCCCTGACCCTGGGCCTCTGGGCTAGAGTCCAGAACCTGTGGGAGGCTGAGCTGAGCATCCAGAGCACCCTCTGAGGATTGGCCTGTGGCAGGACTCAGCTGCCAGATCCTTCCAAGCTGCCAGCGGGTGTTCAGGATGGGAGTGGAGGCCTCTTCCTAGAGAAGCCCATCAGGAGCCGGGCAGAGACCAGGGTGTGCACACAGATGAGGCTGTGTGTACACGAGTCCTGAGAACATCATGTATATACTCCTGGCCTACAGGCTTGCTCCAGCCCACCCCCAAGGACCTCTAGCTCTCCCAGCTCTCCCTCTCACAGCCCTCCCCCACCCACACACACACACCCCACTAGCCTAAACTTTGTTCCCTGAAGCCTAAGGCTTAAAAAGGGTTCTGGGCAGGTCAAGAAGCAGGGGCCAGGCTGCCCCAATGAGCTGTTCTCAAGCTTCCTGGAATGCATTTAGCTCCAGAGTTGCAGGGCCAGGGCCAGTGCCAGCAAAATAGCTTGCCTAGGCAGTGTGCCTGCTTTGCCAGGCATACAGCCCAGGTTTAAGTCTGGCCTCCACTGCACTGGATGAAGCTCCAGTGCTGAAGTGACTTTTTTTTCTCTCCCCCTCTCTGAAAATGTTGGCCCCCCAACAAAGACAGAGCAAAGCTGCATGTGCAGCCCTTCCTTGTCCTCCCTTCCCCTCTGTCTTCATCCCCAGAGCCCCTCCTCTTACAGAGCACAGAGTCCCATAACCCCTTAGAGGACAAACACTGGAGACAGCAGAGAGTCACAGAGAGTAAGGGACCAAAGGAAGGTTTGTCTGCTGTCCCACAGTGGTGAGAGAGGGACAACATTCACTGCAAAGCAAGCAGAGGCCTCTCACAACTCCCCTGGCCCACATCAAAGCACAAATCACAACTGAAAAGTATACTTTTTATCATGAGGTTAACGTCCACCTCCCCCAGTGGAGAGCAGACTGACTGCACCACACAGGCAGTTCAGTGACTAGGACATGTTTGCTCAATAAATGTTTGTTGAGTGATGGTGCAACCCCAAGGCCCTGGGAAAGACTTTATAGGGGAGACATCTGACCTAAATCCAGGAGAAAGACCAGCAAGTAAAAGGGATGTCCTGAAGGCTAGGGCTAATCTTGGGGCTAATCTTGGCTAAATATGTAGAAGGATAGGACACCTGTTCCATCCTCCTTAGGCAATCCACTTGAATTGGTCTTGGGAACAACCTCATCTAGGGGCTGACGCAGGTCACTCAGCAGCAGCAGTAAAAACAGCTCAACAAAAACTTTCTCCTCAATCCCTATTTTGGTGGTCAAATTTCCAACACAGAAAGCACCACGCCCCAGCAACAACCCTGGTGGCAATAAAAAAAAAAAAATCTAGTTGTTCTCTTACTTGAAACCACCTCCCCTACCCCACCCCCATGTAAAGTCTGCTTTCTATTGGGCCCCTGTTTGACACTGTGCACAGGAACATGGGTTTCTCTTTGCTGGGGCTGCTTGGAGGGGATGGAGCCTTGAGCCGAAGGAATGAATAATCACAGCAGACTCAAATAAAATAGAGGCTGCCACTCACAGGCTCTGACTTCATGGTTTACAGGAGACTTTAGCCCCTCGGTGGGCTCAGACTGGCCCCACCTATAAAGTGTTCTCTAAATAGGCAGAAAGCCCGATAGTACAGATTCTATTCCACATTCTGGGTGTCTTTCCCAAGCACTTCCTCCAAGGTGCTGATTATCTCATTGAAGCCTAGCATCCCTGAATTAGTTATCAGTAACCCCCTTTGAAAGTAATGTTCAGAGAGATAGTGTTGCCCCACGTGACACAGCATCAAGGGGTAGAGCCACATCTTGAAATTGAGTCATCTTTGACCTCAGAAGATAAACAACAGTAGTTCACAGTTGATGGCTCTGGAATGCTCACCCAGATTCTCTTTTTTTTTTTCTTTCATGGTGGTGCTGAGCATTGAACCCGGGATTTCAGAGCCTCAGGCATAAAAGTCTTTTTGCTTAACCATTATGCTCCCCAACCCTCAGATCTTTTTCTGTATCATATACTCCTTGTATACCTAAATCCAGAAAGATCTGAGTGACCTTTCTAATGGAAAAGGAACTTCTATTTGTGCCTTTTGGCTTTCTGTGTTGGAAATTTAACCACCAAAATGAGGATTGAGGAGAAGCATTTTTCCTTCTGTTGCTTGTGGAGAGGAAGTGAGACTGGCAGGATTGTCAGTACCCACACCTCAGAGCGGAATTCCCCATAGCTGTCCCTCTGGGGGCTGTGCTTAGAGTCACAGCTGAGGTTAAAATTACATCTTTATCTGCCTATACTTCTCTTGATTGTTCCCCTCAAGTTTTCAGAGACTCAGGCTAATGCTTAGTAGGCTTGGGGTTCAATAGACTGCAGAGGGTTTGAGGATTTGGGAAGTGATTTCCATGCAAGAAGTCTGACCTGAAAGCAGCAAAGGAGGCACACATGCTTCTTCCTTCTCATTCCCAGAGCCACTATTGGCCAAACACAATGGGAAGTCAGAGTCAGGAGATCTAGAGGCCCATCCCCTGGACACAAAGCCAAGGTCAAGAAGGAGGGTGGAGACAGGGGTGGGGAGGGAGACCCTGCAAATCCCCAACCCAATGACTGGATAGTAAGGAGTAAGAACAGTATGTAGACAACTGAGCCACAACCAGAGTCATCAGGCACTGACACACATTTAGTTTCACAGTTAGTTAATGTCTACTGGCCACACAGCAAATGTTTTGTTTGTTTGTTTCAACCCCTCCCCCCACCCCCACAGATCAACTTTGGCTTATGGTGGTGCTGGGGATTAAACATGGGACTTAGTAGTCTCCCTCACAAGAGTCTCTTTGCATAACCATTATGCTATCTCCCCTGCCACAAACACATGGCCCCATCACAGAGGTAATAAAGTTAAGGACCAAGGAGGTCGGTGTCTTATCTACACAGTCACACGGCAATAAGCAGTATAGCAGAGTTCCTGTAAGCCAGGGTCTGTCTCATAACTGTCATCCTGCACTGTGTGACAGCAGAGAGGAAGAAGTCAAGTTGACTGGTGGTTAGGGATTAGGAAGCATAGACGATGCAGTCAGTGCAAGATGAAAAGATATTCTCCAAGAAGAGGAAGTTGTGACTTGAACCCTGTAGTGGGGCCTGGAAGTCAGTCACCCTTGTGACTGGCCCCAAGCTGCACTGCAGAGGGGGATGTGAGATGCAGGGGACAGGGACAAAGCTCCCCAGAGGAGTACTTTGGACTTAACCAAATTCATCAAATAGAGAATGAGCAGGAGTCCATGGTGGCTGTCCCAATTTGCTTCTCCTCTCCAATTGCTACTTTCCATAGGTTCTAGCATTGGTGTTCAAACATCGTCTACTATCTACTCTACCTCTACATCCTCCCTCCAAACTCCAGGGGGTAGCCATGGCCACTGAGAGATTTGACAGGCAACACCAACTTATCACAGCCCACAAAGAACTTGTGGTTTCCCCCCTACCAACTGCACCACCACCACAGTCTTCCCAATCTTGAGAAAAGACCAGCTATCCATCAACTGCTCTGTCACACTGAAGAGTCTTTCTTGATTCCTCCGTGTCCTATTAGCCAGCAAATCCTATTCATGCTACCTTAAAATATATCCCTGTGGTCAGACCCTCCTAACCCCCTGATCAGACACCAGTTCCTGCCTGGATGACAGCAAATGTCCCTTTAACGTGTCTCTTCAAATCTGATCATGTCACTTTCCCTTATACTTTTATACTTAGGAAAGAGTTCTTGCTAAGATTATGGTCACAGCATGACCCCTTTATCTTCCCATGACTGTCATAATAAATCCCAAAGATGAGCAGTTAAAAGCTATAAGTGTTGTGAGTTTATTATTCTATAGCTCTGGAAGTCAGAGGTCTGAAATGGGTTTCAGTGGGCTAAAATTAGTTCTGTTCCTTTTGTTGCTCCAGGAGGAGAATCCATTTCCTTCACTTTCCCAGTTTCTTTTTTTTAATGTATTTATTTATTTTCCCTTTTTGTTGCTCTTGTTGTTTTATTGTTGCTGTAGTTATTATTGTTGTTATTGATGTCATCATTGTTGGATAGGACAGAGAGAAATGGAGAGAGGAGGGGAAGACAGAGAGGGAGAGAGAAAGACAGACACCTGCAGACCTGCTTCCCCAACTGTGAAGCGACTCCCCTGCAGGTGGGGAGCCGGGGGCTCAAACCGGGATCCTTATGCCAGTCCTTGCGCTTGTGCCATGTGAGCTTGAACCACTGCACTACCTCCTGACTCCCACTTTCCCAGTTTCTAGAGGCTGCCTACTTTCCTTGGCTTTTGGCCTCATACCATGACAATGTATGTCCATTGTCACATCTATTTTCTGATTTTGACCCTTCTGCATAACCTTTTAAGGACCTTGCATTTACACTGTGTCTATCTCCATGATCTATGACAATCTCCCTCTCTTACTCTTTTGTCATGTGAGATGACATTCACAGTGTTTGGGGATTAGGACAGAGACATCGCAGGAAGGGCATCATTTAACCCACCACACTGATATATCGCCTGTTCTTAACTCTTCACAGCCTACTGTTCATTGCTATTTGACCCATGGCAGTTCTTCTGATTCTTCTAACATACTAACCAAACTTTCCCCCTCTGAGGCTTTCTTTACATTTCCAGGTCCTTCTGCCTGGAATTCCCTTCCTTCCCCTTGCATACTCAGAGTTGCCATTCAGGTACTGGCTAAGTGTCATCTCTCCAGGAGGTCTTCCCTGACTTTGGAGTCTCACCAGCTATTCACTCTCTGCTGCATCCCCTCCCTATAATTCCCTGAGCTGGTCTGACTACTAATTGATTTTTTTTTTCCTCATTTACTTATTGTCTTGGTGCTCTTGCCACAGTGTGTACTCCCTGAGGACAGGTCTGGTCTATCTTGTATCCCAATGCCTAGCGTGGAGCCCAGAATACTGTAGGAGCTCAGTACTCATCGGCTCAGTGCTTGCTTGGGCTCTCACCCTATCCTATCCAGAAGCCTAAAAATATTCTCATTCTCTCTCTCTCTCTCTCTTTATCTCTATCTCTATCTCTGTCTGTCTCTCTCAGTTTCGCTTCTGTTTGCTTTACTTTTTCATTTTTTGTCTCTTCACCCTTGAGGAAGGAAGTAAGAAGCAAGACTTGTTCCTTTCTAGGCAAAGAAGGAAATGGCCAAGTAAGCCTGGACCCAGTGAGGCTGGGACAGGGGTCACAACACATATTTATTCACACACACACACACACACACACACACACACACACACGGTCAGGACCAGCTTTCTGGCCAGTGTTCCCCGCTTACCCCAACCTTTGTTCACTACCTTCATCCTGCCTGGTCACATCCTACCACAAGAGGTCTCTTCCACTTTCACCTCCTCACTGAGGACTAAGGAAACTGAGACCCAAACCTGCCCCAGGCAAAGAGCACTGCTAGGCCTGCTGGAGACTTGCCCCCACCCTATCCCTGCAGGCCCACTTCCTCCTGATCTAGCAGGGCGCCAGTATCTTAGAGGAAATGTTACTAAAGTTTAGAAATCTCCTGTGGCATGCAGAGTCTAGTCTCTCCCTTAAGCCAGGGAGTAGAGAGTCAGAGAAGAAAGAGATCGCTCATCCAGCATCCCCAGGACCCTTCTCTCTCCAGGAAGGAGCCCAGGCTCCTGTTTCACCCACCTTCCTGATCCCCTCAAGCCATCCGGGGAGCCACAGGTCAGTGATACAAGGACCCAGAATGGGTCAGGGCTGAGAGACCATGATGATGATCAAGGTCACTACCTTCACTCACTATAAGATGGTGGGGAAAACCCTTCTTCCTTAAATTCAGGGAGAACTCAGGCCCTATCTCTGGTTGACCCCAGATCCTGGTCCAGGCGACCCCACATTCACAGGCTGACTCTCCGGGATTACCACCCATGTAAATGCGTAAAAGGCCCCTAGCCTGGTGTAATATTCTTCTGTCCCCATATTAAGATTCTTAATGATTTCTAAAGAACCCCAGACTCCCTTTATGCACAAGTCAGCCCTGCAAAACCCCATCTCTCAACCTCTGCCCTTGTTCTTTAGACCGTCTCTGAGAACCATGAAGGAGTGAGCAGAAAAAGGGTTCTCAGCCTCCTTGGGAACCACTCACACTCCAGGGTGGCGACTGCCACATCCTAATAGTGTCTCTCTTCCCCAGATCTGTGCCTCCAAGGAAGATGCAGATGCTCGTGGTGCTGCTCATCACAGCAGGCACCTGCCTGGACCTGTGGGCAGAAGCTGCAGCTGACACTGACTATGCCCAGCTGGACCTTCCCAGGCTACCCACCCACCGGCGGCAGAAAAGGGACTGGATCTGGAACCAGATGCATATTGACGAAGAGAAAAACACCTCGCTGCCCCATTATGTGGGGAAGGTAAGACTCGGGCCCCAACCAGGAGACCCCCACCAGCAACAGGTGGCCCACAATGATGCTGCTAATGGTAAAGAGAGTGAGAGATGCCATGATGATTGTATAAGGGGGAATGATGGTTGTGAGGATAATGGGAGTAGGGGAAGCATAGATGTGACAGTGATGGTGGTGGTATTGACTATGATGATTGTAAAGGAGAAAGTGGGGCTGGGTGATGGCCTACCGAGTTGAGTGCATATGTTATAATGCAGAAGGACCTGAGTTCGAGCCCCTGGTCCCCAGCTGGTCCAGGGGAAAAGCTTTGCGAGTGGTGAAGCAGGACTGCACGTGTCTCTCTATCTCTCTCTCTCTATCTTCCCCTTTCCTCTCAATTTCTGGCTGTCTCTATCCAATAAATAAATAAAGATAATTTTTTTAAAAAAGAGAGGGGACCAGGCAGTAGTGCACCTGGTTAAGTACACACAGTACAAAGCGCAAGGATCCAGGTTCAAGCCCCCAGCTTCCCACCTGGAGGGGGATGTTTCACAAGTGTTGAAGTTTGTCTGCCGGTGTCTATCTTTCTCTCTCCCTCTCTCCTCCTCCTCTCTCATTTGCTCTCTATCTCTATCCAGTAAAACAGAAAATATGACTGCTAGGAGCAGTAGATTTGGTAATAACCCTGGAGGCAAAATTTTTTTAAAAATTAAAAACAAAAATAGGTGAAAGTGCTAGAGGCCATGGTAGTGAAGGGGAAGGCAGTAGTAGGGCAGCAATGATAAATATAATTATGGCGGCAATAGTGTTAATAATCCTATTAGTTGGAAGCATACAGTAACGGTGACATTGTTAATTATGACAAGGAAAGGAAAGGTGAAGGCTGGGTGGTGGTGCGCTCAGCTGAGTATACATATTACCATGCACAAGGACCCAGGTTCAAGCCCCCAGTCTCTACCTATAGAGGAGAGGCTCCAGCAGTGGCAAAGCAGTGCTATAGGTATCTCTCCCTCTTTATTGCTCCTTGCCTTCTCAATTCCTGTACAGTGAAATAAAATAAACAAAGGAAAGACCAAAATGATGGTGGTGATGGTAGTGATGAAGGAAAGGCATTCTGGTGGTAGTGGCGGTGATAACTGGTAATGGTGTTGGAAGTCATGAAAACAAAGAGAAGTAGTGATAGGTTAGTGGTAATGGTAACAGGATGGTGGCGATGGGAAGGTGGCAATAATGATATCGATGTGGTGGTAATGATTATGCAGATTATGATATGACTGTGGAGAGAAAGGTGGTGGTGGTGGTGATGATAACCACAGAGGTGATATAATACGATGGTGGGAGTTACAGTAGGCACTGTGATTTCAGTTTCCTCCCAGGTTTTGGTCTGGGCTAAAATAAATACCGCTGACAAAAAGGTCACCCAACATACAGACTGACAAGGGCAGTCCAGTCTGAGGGATCAGGGTTTAGGGTTTAGGGAAGAGCCAGTCATAGGTGTCATTGAGTAGCCATATTAGGTCTGAAAGACGTGAACATTTTCTATAAAACTGTGCCGATGACAGAGTTAATTATCCAAATCCGCTTGCCAACCTGGACTTTTGAACCTCCTCAAAAATCACCTTTTTTGGGGTCAGGCGGTGGTGCACCCATTAAGCATATGTAGTGCAAAGCATAAGGACTCACACAAGGATCCTGGTTCAAGCCCCTGGCTCCCCACCCACAGTGGGGTTGCTTCACAAGCAGTGAAGCAGGCTTGCAGGTGTCTATCTTTCTCTCCCCCTGTCTTCCCCTCCTCTCTCCATTTCTGTCTTATCCAAAAACAGCAATGACAACAATAACAATAATAACAACAAGGGCAACAAGTGGGAAAATGGTCTCCAGGAGCAGTGGATTCATAGTACAGGAACTGAGCCCCAGTCATAACCCTGGAGGCCAAAAATAAATAAATAAAATAAAAATGCCTTCTTTCTCAGACTATTCTCCATTATCTCCCTGTCACTCCACACAGCTCTCTGGATTCTAGGATATGCAGAGCAAGGTTCCTAACCTAAGTCTTTCCTCCAGGGCAGTGTCCAAGGCTCAAAACCCTCACTTCATCCCTATTTAAAGATGTCCCTCCACAGTCCCCCAGACCCTTTGCAGACTGGGAGCTAATTTGAGTGACTAATGCTGATGTCATAACCACTCATTCTAATTCAAAGGAAAGATTCTAGGGGTGGAATTTCCAACAACTATAAGTTGGACTATAAGACATAAGCTTTTATAAACTGTGTAATAAACTTTTGAAGTTTTCAGTGAGGGGCTGGTGAAATCCTCCACCTGGGGAGGATGCTGCTTTCCTGTGTGCATGACCCAGGTTCAAACCTGGTCCCCATAGCACTAAAGGAAGCTTCAGTGTTGTGGTCCCTTTCACTCTTTCTCTGTGCCTCTCTGTCTCTATCTAAACAAAAATGAGGAGAATATTTTCTTTCTGTAATGTGTGGTTAAGAGGAAGAATAGAACTAAATAGGACACTGAGATCTGGGAAGACAACAGTGAACAAAGCTAGGCGGGCTCCTCCCTCTCAGAAAGTTTATGATAGGGGCCAGGTGGTAGTGCATCTGGTGAAGTGCACATACTACAGTGTTCAAGAACCAGGGGCTGGTCTCCCTCCACCTGTAGGAGGAAAGCTTCATGAGTGGTAAAGTACAGCTGCAAGTGTCTCTCTGTCTCTTTCCCTCTATCTCTCCCTGCCCTCTCAATTTCTCTGCCCCTATTCAATAAAAAGTAAATTTTTTTAAGTTTATGATATAAATTGGGCCAGCAGAAATAGCCCACCACCTGAATTTGTCAATAAAGTTTTATTGGGACAAAGCCATGCCCATGCACTTCAAACTGTCATGGTTGCTTTCATGCAATAATAACTCAGCTCAGTAGTTGTGACAAAACTCATTACGTCTCACAAAGTTGAAAGTGACTGGTCATATATAGAAATTTGTCCATCCTAGTATAGAGGGGCAACAAACATTAAACAAAGACACCTACAAAGGAACATGATGGGGAAGCCCTGTGCTCACAGAGGATGGAAAGGACCCTTTGACAGGAGAGGGTCCACTCTGGTCTTTGCACAGAAATGCCACAGCAGCTGGAGAAGGGGTATCTCCGCTCACAGGGCCACCCACTACCAACTCACTATGCTCTTGGGCTCCTGGGGCTCCTGAGAATGGCTGAAAAATGTTAAGTCCTTCAGTGTGGACAGAGGGTATGGTGTGCACATAGGATCACACAGTGAAAATGGAACAGGGCCCTAGGAGAACTGAGCCATAGGAAAGTACAGGCCACCATGAATGCAAACTTTGTGTCAAAAAGGAAACTGTCATCAACCTCCCTACGTCCTTCCCAGTGGGATACTTGTGCTGTGAATCAGCCTCTGAAGAGAATCATCAGCACCAACGGAAATCTGTAGGTGAGTCAGGGAGAGTCAGAAGAAAGCTAAGACAAGAAGGAGGGTGAGTCCCCACATCACACACAGTCCCAACAGGATAACCTCTGGAGACTTGAGGCAAAAAGAACATCAGACCTATGGCCATCAGTCAACAGTATTCAAATGGCACTTGCCATGGGGCTGGGGTACAACCACATAGGGTCCCCACTCTGGGAAGAAACAAGAGAGAGGCAAGAACAGGACTCTAAGAGTCACCTTCTGGTTCCCAAAAACACATGTAATCTGAGGGAAGGAAGTCCCTGCTTATCAAGGCCAAAGTCTGGAGCCTTTATTTACAGGCCTGGAGGGACAATGGGCAAGGACCCGGAGAGGTCTTCTGCTTCTACAAACTGGATCAGCATGGCTTTGGACATTAAGATGTCACATCTAAAATCAAGTGATTATTTGTTTTAAAAGGATAGCCCCCCCCCAAAAAAAAAAAAAACTCAGTCTGTTTAATCATGAGAAAACGCCAAATTCCAAGAGAAGGTTATTCTGCAAAATACCTATGTAGCACCCCCTCAAAACTGTCAAGGCTGTTTCAAAACAAAAATTGTCAGCAGTCAAGAGGAGTGTAAAAAAACAACACTACTAGATGTAAGGTGGGGTCCCCGAATAAAGGACATTACGTTAAAAAGGACATCGGCATAAACTATGCGTTTTAGTTTATAACAATAGTTTGTTGTTGGTTCATTAATGATAGCAAAGTTATTGCACTAATGTAAAGTATAAAATAAAATGGGAACTGGCTATGTGGGAACTGTCCAGCCTTCCCATAAGTCTAATGTACTAATAAATAGTCTGGGGGGGGGGGTGGCAGTGCAGTGGGTTAAGCGCACATGGCACAAAGCGCAAGGACCGGCGTAAGAATTCTGGTTCAAGTACCCAGCTCCCCACATGCAGGGGGTTCATTTCACAAGTGGTGAAATGGGTTTGCAGGTGTCTATCTTTTTCTCCTCCGTCTTCCCCTCTTTCGATTTCTCTCTGTCCAACAACGACAGCAATAATAACAATAAGAATAATAACAACAACAATAAACAACAAGGGCAACAAAAGGGGAAAAATAGCCTCTAGGAGTAGTGGGTTTGTAGCTCAGGCACGAGCCCCAGCAATAACCCTGGAGGCAAAAAGAAAAAAAAAGAGAAAATAAAAGAAACAGTCTCTTGGAAAAATGGAAAAATGCTAGGGGGAAGTAAAACAGATACGTATGTTAAAACAAAACATTTTACAGAATTTCAACAAAATAGATCTAAGCAGCATTCTCTCACCCTCACCACTCCTGCCCATAAAGCTCCCAGGCACCCATCTGGAATGCACCCTGACCCTGAGTAACTAGGGCCCAAAGGGATCCCTCATTTTTGTGTCTCTCCTGTTCCCTGAGGGCACAAGGTACGGAATCAGAGCATGCCTCTCACCCTTTACCCAGCTCTTTACATGTCCTGGTCATGAGGCCTTGGGTGGGTCCACCTCAAGAACCCACCTGACCCCTGCATACGGCAGCCCCATACCACCTCCATTTTTATTTGTTTATTTATTTATTTATTTATTTATAAAATGGGAGTATTGACAAGACCATAGGATAAGAGGGGTACAATTCTGTATAATTCCCACCACCAGAACCCTGTATCCCATCCCCTCCCTTGAAAGCTTTCCTATTCTTTAACCCTCTGGGAGTATGGACCCAGGATCATTATAGGGTGCAGAAGGTGGAAGGTCTGGCTTCTGTAATTGCTTCTCTGCTGAACATGGGCATTAGCAAGTTGATCCATACTCCCAGCCTGTCTCTCTCTTTCCCTAGCAGGGCAGAAATTTGGGGAGGTGGGGCTCCAGGTCACCTTGGTGGGGTTGTCTGCCCAAGGAAGTCAGGTTGGCATCATGATAGCATCTGGAACCTGGTGGCTGAAAAAGAGTTAAGATTTAAGACACCACCTTCATATCTGACCTGCCCCTCACACTCCCCTCCTAGCCAAGGGAGAGGGTCCTTGCTCCCTGCTCTACTTCCTCACCTTCCAGACTCTCCTCTAAGCCATATCATGTGGCTTCGTCACCTCAACACCCACCAACACTGCTCTCACCTAGGACTCCGAAGACTGTGTGTCTACTAAATCTGGGGCCACCCTACACACCTCCTGGGATCTTCCCTCACCCCTCCTCATATTCACTTCTGTCATGAATCTCTCCTCTCATCTTCTCCCCTCCTTTCTTTGTCTTCCCCTCCTCCTTTAGCATTTAAACTTGTTCCATCTCACACTCAAATCTTAAATGCAGATTTACGTCAGAATCTCAGCCTCTGAAATTTCTAACCCTGAGAACAAGAACAGTGTCTAGGTTCCAACCATGTGCCCTGCCATCTTATATGCATCCTATTTACATATTTAATTGAGTTCACTCTATTTACTGACTTTCCTACAAGTCTATGAGACTCAACATTTTACATGTATGTAATATATTCCTAATTTACATGGATGAAATATATTCCTAAAATTCAATCAAGGAAATGCTCAGCAGTTATAACCTTCTAAGAGTATTAAAGGTATGAATCTAGTAGGATTAATGCCTAGCACTTATTGAGAATCTGTGTATGTTACTTAGCATAGATTATTGCCCAAACCTTATTCCCTGGGATGTTAATGGTTATGTTACAAAGAAAAAGGATTCTGCGGTCTAATAAACAGGAAATCCTGAGCTAAACCTCACAGGCATTCTTTTCTATCATACTGTAAACCGCCAAGGAGTGAACACTTTATGTAACATCCCCGACTAAACTGACCAGGACCACTGGTGTGCTCACAAATGTTTGACTACTAGCTCTCTAGAGGAAAGGTCCTGATTTGAAGCGTCTGCTAATTTCCATGGTATAGCAGCTCTTACCACATCAGTTTGTAGCTACCAACTTGATGTCATGGCAGGAAGGTTTGGGACAAGATATGCATTAAAAACACAGTATATCTAGTATTTGCCTCATTGGCTATAGTAGACATATAAAACTTCTAGAATACAGCCAAATAACTACGCAGAAAGGAACTCTGAGGGAGTCGGGCTGTAGTACAGCGGGCTAAGCGCAGGTGGCGCAAAGCACAAAGACCAGCATAAGGATCACAAGCATAAGGATCCCGGTTCGAACCCTGGCTCCCCACCTGCAGGGGTGTCACTTCACAGGCGGTGAAGCAGGTCTGCAGGTGTCTATCTTTCTCTCCTCCTCTCTGTCTTCCCCTCCCTCTCTCCATTTCTCTCTGTCCTATCCAACAACGATGACAACAATAATAACTACAACAATAAAACAACAAAGGCAACAAAAGGGAAAAAATAAGTAAAATAAATATTTAAAAAAATTTTTTTAAAAAAAGAAAGGAACTCTGGGTATTTCTTGCTTTTGTGTCTAATATAACTTATTCCATGGTAAGTTTACATGATCAGCTTTTTAACAAAGGTTGTGTTTATCAACAAACTCACAAGCATTCTGAAAATAGAACCTGGCTCTTGAAAGCCCAGTAGTTCCATTCAGCACTCTGGGACTGTATTTCTGTGTGACAGCACAAGCAATCACTGGAACTCATTTTCAAAAGTTATCTTAACAGAGGACTCAACACCAAAAGTAATCTTATCTTCACTTTACAGATGTAATCACAACTCAGAGAGATGAAGTGGCTTCAGTGAGACAAAATACTCTTTCCTTTCCAACAGCATCAAATTTAATCTTTGTATTATCTTTACTTATTTAATGAATAGAGATAGCCAGAAACTAAGAGGAAGGAGGGAGACAGAGAGGGAGAGAGACAGAGAGATACCGGCAGACCTGCTTCACAAGTAGGTCTTGTGAAGTTTTCTCCCTGCGGGTGGGAACCAGGGGCTTAAATCTGGGGTCCTTGTGCACTGCAGCACTCAACCAGGTGCACCACCATCCAGCACCACCCCCTCAAAAAAAATAAAAGCACTTTCTAAGCACCCACTAGGTCTCGGGCACTGTTTTGAGCATACTAGGCTACTGTGCTTGGCAAGCCATATTGATGTCTGCATTAATGTGACATTTGCAGTGGCATGGCTGAGAACCGCTACTAATGAACAGCAACTCCTGCTGGATCAGTGGCCTAAGGTAGAATAGTAGCACAGCACAGAACTTGCAAACATGACATTCCAAGTTGGAATTCCAGCACCATATGTGCCAGACTGATAACTCTAGTGTCTTCCCTCTCTCTCTCCCCTTCTCCTTTTCTCCGCCTCTCCCTCATAAATAAATAAGCACATCTTTTAAAACAAGCATAATGAAAGGGCTGGAGAGACAATTCACCTGGGAAAGTGTCTGCTTTGCCATGAGCAAGACCCAGGTTCAAGCCCTCAGTACACTACACAGGAGTACTTATGGCCCTGCAGATGGCTTTGGTGCTTGTGGTATCTTTCCTCTCTCTGTCTCTGTCTCTCTCTATCTGAAAACACTGGCGTGGAGTGGTGAAGCCCTCGAACAACATAAAAAAATAAACAAATCAGCATCACATTCAGGATGCCTGGAGAACATACCACACACACTATGAACATGAATTTGTGCACATACAGGCATATACACATCTATCTGCCCACAGTCACCACTTCTCTTTGTCCTAGATCAAGTCAAGCGTGAACCGCAAGAACGCCCAGTATGTTCTCAAAGGGGAAGCCGCTGACAAGGTCTTCAAGGTCAATGCAGATACAGGGGATGTGTATGCCTTTGAGAGGCTGGACAGGGAGAAGATCTCTGAGTACCACCTCACTGCCCTTGTGGTAGACAAGGACACCAAGAAGAACCTGGAGTCTCCTTCCAGCTTCACCATCAAAGTCCATGACATAAATGACAACTGGCCTGTGTTCACACACCGGTTGTTCAATGCATCTGTGCCAGAGATGTCGAATGTGGGTATGTACCCATGCTATCCCTTACTCTTCACAGCTGAGAGGTAGCTTTCCCATCAGCTACTTCACTCCCTGGTCCCTAAAGACTAAGCTCTTACCTGGACTCAGACTGAGGCCTGACCCTGAACCTGGACCAACTCTCACCCTAGTCACAGATTAAGCCCTGACCCTAACCATGGGCTAAGTCCTACCCTGCTAAGACACACAGTTCTCATTACTCTTTGAAATGAACTCCACCCACTTCACTGGCTCACAGGACTGGCCCACTAGGAGCATAGCTTTTGTGTATGAAGAACTCAATTCTACCACCAAGGCAAAAAGGGTCATGTCAAAGGTCCATGCAGGAAGGGGGGTGGGAAAGACTAGTACCCTCACTCATCTCAAGGACCCCACACTCCAGAGGAGATTACTTCTTCAATAATTCTCCCAGCCAGGGCTAGAAGATAGTTAACCTGTAAGGTATATGCTTTGCCAATGGGAGCAGTCCAGATTCAAACCCTGGCACCACAAAGGAGTATTGTAGTAGCAAAGGAAGTGCCAGTACTACAGTATCTTTCTTGGCCTCTCTGTGTTTCTCTGTAAATACATATATATATATATATATATATATATATATATGACATTTAAAAAATGGGGGGGTGGAGCCATCCCACAAGCAGTGAAACTGCCCATGTGCAAAGCCTCCAGCAATGCCAAAAAGGGGGGGGGGGGGGTTCCCTAGTCCCTCAGATAGAGACCCTGGAGTTCAAGGGGAAAAGAAGTATGACACTCACTTCCCAGGGCCATCTTTCAATTTCCTTGTTCTCGCCCTTCCAAGAGAGGAAAGAAGTAGAACCTTACTCTTCCTAGTTTTTTCCCACACACTCAGCTATTTATCCGTTCCCTCCCTTATTACCCCCACAAATAGAAACAATCTATTCCCTCCACCCCCTTCAAAGTTGACCAAGCTGGGTCTCCACCATCGCCAATACTTTGCCTCCATGAAGGTTCCTCAGAAAACAAAGCCGTTTTCTCCCTTGGGATGCAGGGGAAGTGGTTTAGGGCTTCACCACCTGCCTTCATCTAAGAATGGTCAGTCACAAGGTAGAAACCAGTGGATTCTCTCTCCGCAGGGACCTCCGTCATACGTGTGACAGCAGTGGATGCAGATGACCCCACTGTGGCAGACCACGCTTCTGTCATGTACCAAATCCTGAGGGGAGACAAGAGTTTCGCCATCGACAATTCTGGTCTGTGTGACTAGCCCTATCAGACTGGCACTGGGCTAGAGAAGAGGGTGTATAAGGTGCAGGGGGTGGGCAGAGAGGATATTCTAAGTGCAGGTACTGACAGAAGTACAGCCTGACAAATGTCACCTACTACTGAACTGCCGTGCCCTATCAGGTGTTCTGTATCACACAAAATGTCTGGTGAGGGCAAAGGAAGTAGAAAGGTACCCAAGAAATAAACTCACATCTAAGGAACAAAAATCATGACCCAAGCAATTATAGGAGGGTGGTTAGCAGCTCTGGGTATGGATTTGGACAGAGCTTGAGTCCAAGTTCAGATGGGCTTCCTCACTCCCTCTAAAAACCTTAGGCAAGTCAACTAAATTCTGTGAGGCTAAGTTCTCTCAATCTGGAAATGGGAAAGCTCATGTTCACCTTGTCTGGGAGCTATGGAATTTGAAGCAGGTAATATAGGAGGACAAACTACCCACTAATGTGATTTTGAAAATTGTGAGGAAGCAAGGCAGAAATCCATTGGTCAGTCTGGGACATGCCATCTTTCAGACACAGGACAAATACGAAGAATGGACACATCCACAACCTATAATATGTCAAGGAAAGAAGCACTGATCCATCACAGCACAGGCCTACATGTGGCCTCACAGTATTTCTTAGCACGATGTACCAGGCAGCTAGGACCAATTTTGAACCAAACTTTTGGGGGTAGCTTTGGTTTAGCAGTATTTGGAAACAGAGGTAGAAGGCTGCTGCCCCCTTAGCCCTGGGGTACAGTAAAACCACCTAGGGAACCTCTCAGTCAGGTGCCCTCAGAGTGGGGCCTGGGTACCAGTATTTCCTTAAAAAAAAAAAAAGTCTCTGATGACATGGTTCCTGATAAGACTGTTTTTGCAGGACTCATTTTCACAACAACCAATAACTTGGACCGAGAGATGCAGGCCAAGTATGAGGTTGTGGTAGAAGCACGAGATGCCCAGGGCCTCCGAGGGGAATCCAGCACAACCACCGTGGTGATAAGTCTACAGGACGTCAATGACAACTTTCCCATCTTCACCCAGAGTGAGCCTCCTCCCCAGGTCCCTAGGGACAGCAGGGACCAGGATACTCCAGAGTGACTTGGGGACTCTAGGGGAAGAAACTAGCATCTATCAACCTCTACTTCTACTTCCCCTCTCTCTCTCTCTCTCTCTCTCTCTCTCTCTCTCTCTAAGAGTGGACCCAGTCCCCACAGAAGCCCTTCTGGTACAAGGAACAGTCCTGTCCCCACTCTTACACACATTCCCATGGCTGTGAAATTTCCCCCATCACATACCCTTCTAGACCAGAGGGAATCACGTCTGTGCCCAGGGGCCCACTACAGATAGTGAGTTTCATCCAGATCCTATGGGCACAGGAAAATTAAGGCCCAGCTAGAAAATTCCCACAAGCTAGTAATTGGGGAGGTGTATAGGAAACCTTAAGCCTAGAGCCAACACTGAGCCCTACCCCCACAACAAAAAAAACTGTCTGACACGAGCATTTCATCTGCCCTGGAAGGGGTTAAAGAAAAAAGGTCAGATAGCTTATCACTTGCACCTCTCATGCTGAGGAGTAATTCAAAGGTCAACCACCCCAAGGTCAGGCCAGCTCTCCTGAAGTTGCCCTCGATGTGCCTAGTACACAACATGTAAAGACACAACATGTTTTGTTTGTAATTGATAAGTTTTTAATTGAAAGGACCTCACATACAGTATTTGCTTAATAACAACTTGTTGGAGGTGTGAGGAATGAAAGATAGGAGGACAGAAAGAAAAGAGCCTCTTTCCCTTAGGGCCCAAAATTTCAGGGTAGTATTATAACTGCTATTGGTATTATTTTTACTATGCCCATTTCCTGTATCCTTTATCCCAGAAGGACAAAGAATAGGAAAGCTTCCAATGGAGGGGATGGGATATAGCACTCTGGTGGTGGGGACTGTATGGAATTGTACCCCTTTATCACACCATCTTGTCAGTCATTATTAACTCATTAATAAAAAGAGAGTTCTCAAAAAGTTGAAAAATAAGAAACTACAAAGCAGAACTTGGACTAGGTTTGGTGTATTGCACCAAAGTAAAAGATTCTGGGGTCAGGGGAAGGTTCAGATCCTGGAACATGATGGCAGAGGAGTACCTAGAAGGGGATGAATTAAAAAATAAAATGTATTAGGATAATATGTGGGACAATCACCTTGTCTGTTTTCCTAACCCACTGCCCACCGGGCACCCTTTTCGTATCAGCCATGTACACGTTTACTGTGCCAGAGGATATCCATGTGGGCAGCTCTGTGGGCTCTCTGTTTGTTAAGGACCCAGATGAGCCCCAGAACCGGATGACCAGATACAGCATTGTGTATGGTGAATACAAGGACATCTTCACCATCGAGACGGACGCCACCCACAATGAGGGCATCATCAAACTCAGGAAGGTTTGTATGCTTGTGGCAGTGGGGGCCAGAGCTGGGGTTGAGGTTCCAGCAGACCCAGTACTTGTCCAGTACTCCCAAATCAGAGGCAATCAGAAACGCATGTTCTAGGTTAGTTCAGAGCTAGTTATGTGCTCATGGAGACTGGGATCCACCTGGGAATTAGGAAAGGAGATCCAGGAGAGAAGGGTGAGTATGTAGGCTGGGTTAACCCAAAGTATATGTTGAGGTAAAGATTTGGGTGTAAATTGTTTGGAAGGTGATCCCAAGAAGACCCAGGAGCAGGGACATGTGAGGAGGAAAATAACTTGTGACCCTCCACTGAGGACAGCTAGGGTGACAATGTGCAATAAATCTAAGTTGCAGCATCTGAGGGGATCCTGGGCCAGGGATACCCCCACTTCACATGGGATCATCCAGAACCCCTCTTCCCAGCCAGACCACTCTTCCAGCAGGCCTCGCCTAAATGAACCTCTGGTCCAGTCCTGAGATGGCTTGGAAACACCTGGGGAAATCACACATATGTTAGGGTATTAACTCTCAGAAAAGAGAAGATAGATACACAGACAGAAAAGGTAGCCATTTTCAGTGTCATAGCAACCTATGCAAGAAGCAAGTACCTGTGTAGGAAGGGGCAGGCATAGGTTCTGAGAAGACACTGAGTGACCTTAGTCTGGCTTCTAGAGGGGTGAGCAGGGGTGTGCTGCATGGGCTACGGCAGGAGAATGGTCTGAAAATCAACTCATCTTTGAGGAGTGAAGGATAGAACCATGAGACTGGGATCTGCTTAAGAGCAGAGCTATGACTGATCCACTCTGTGTCCTCAGGTACCTAGAACAGGGCCAGGTACAAAGCCAGAACCAGAGTGCAGCCATGAGGCTGTAGAAATCAAAGAGGTGTGCACAGCTGGACATAGACATCCAGGCAGCCCCTCCTGATAACCATGCAAAAATACTTCTCCAGGTATAAAATGGGTATTGTCCTAGTTCTACTTGCAGGGTCACTGTCACTGTGGAGATCACATAACCCCTGCTTAACTCACAGTGACCACTCATCATCCTTCTTCCACAGCCCTTGGACTATGAACGCATCCAACAATACAGATTCACAGCCGAGGCCACGGACCCCACCATCAACCTCAGACTCCTAGGCTTTATTCCCAACAAAAACTCCGCCAGCATCATCATCAATGTCACAGATGTGGATGAGCCCCCCATCTTCGAGAAGTCTGCCTACTACTTTAAGTTGCGTGAAAACCAGAAAAAACCTCTGGTTGGCTCAGTGAAGGCCATTGACCCTGACGCTGCACAGCGGAGTATTGGGTAAGAGGGTGAAAGGTCTGAGGCTGGTGAGGATGATGGCAACCCTGGCACTGCCTATGCCTGACAGACTGACACTAAGTGCTCCTGGCATGTACGTGGGGAGTAGTCGAGGTAGAATGAGAAGCTAAATTCTTCTACTAACCCACGTGGCAAATGGAATCTTGTCCTGCCCAAGAACCTTCACCTAGTGTGGTCCAAGCCATCAGAGCTGATCCAGGTGAAGGGCCTAGTCTTGGGTGGGTCCCATGGGTCCTGTTTAAGGAGATCTGATGGTCAAGCAAATGACATATGTGAAATCCCTTCACTCAGTACATTTTAGTAAATTTGTCTTTCCAAAACTGCAAAAGGTAAAAAACAAAAGTTCATTTCTCACAGTGAAACACCACAAAGATTTATAAGACACCGGCAGACCTGCTTCACCACTTGTGAAGCGACTCCCCTGCAGGTGGGGAGCTGGGGCTTGAACCAGGATCCTTACACTGGTCCTTGTGATTTGTGCCACCTGCGCTTAACCCACTGTGCTACTGTCCGACTTCCACCATACCCATTTTTATCACTATTTGTTACTCAAGCTCAATTAGGCTCCTCTCTTCTATCCTCTGGTACAAATGATAAGAGTTCTATCTAACTCATTCTTTCAAGAGCAATGTAATATTTTTCTCTATTGCAATATAGCTATCTTATAGTAGCTTCAAATGTACAAACCAAAACATAGTAGTATAAATTTAATACAATCTCATTTTATTCTAGAAAATATCCTATTGAGCCAGTACCATTTATTAAGATAAAACATTTCCATCTTTTTTTTTTTACTAAATTCCTGTATATACTTAATCTGTTTCTCGATTCTCTATTCTACATATTGCTCTGTGGAAGTCACTCTGTTTAACTCAGCAGTTTTAGAATTAAATATAATAAATTATAAATTAAATTTAATAAATATAAATTAAACATAATAAATATATTAATGTTATATTTAAATATTAAATATAATAGAATATATTATAATTTGACATAATAAACATTAATTTTTTACTTTATATAATTTTTATGCATTCCCAAACATTCATTCAGCTAATATATATATATATATATATATTTCTTTCAAACATTACAACTAAAAAAGAATTATGTTTACAGACCAAGTCTGAGAAAGTTAGTACTTCAATACTGTTAGGTTTTCTTTTTTTTATTTTTTTAGTCTCTATTTATTTATTTAGAGACAGCCAGAAATTGAGAGGAAGGAGAGACAGAGAGAGAAAGAGACAGAGAGACACCTGCAACACTGCTTCACTTAAGAAGCTTTCCCCTGCAAGTGAGGACCAGGGCCTCGAACCCAGATCCTTGTGCATTGTAACATGTGCACACAACCAGGTGTGCCACCACCCGTCCCCATGTTAGGTCTTCTTATTAAGGACAAAAATATTTACCCATATTTGGCCAAGTCTCCTAAATTGTAGGACAAGTGATTTATGGCCCATTCTATTTTAAATACTCTGTATGGGGGGTGGTAATCTAATTTAAGGGTGCTTTGTGTTTAACCTATTTACATTTTCATCATAAATGACAGGCTTGATCTTTCATACTTCCTATTTCTCTAACTGATCTTTTTCTGGTCTTTTTTTTTTTTTTTTTTTTTTGCCTCCAGGGTTCTCACTGGGGCTGGGTGCCTGCACTGCTCCTGGAGGCCATTTTTCCCATTTTGTTGCCCTTGTTGTAGTCATTATTATTATTATAGCTGTTGTTATTGTTGAATAAGACAGAGAGAAATCGAGACAGGAGGGGAAGACAGACAGGGGGAGAGAAAGACAGACACCTGCAGACCTGCTTCACCGCTTCTGAAGCGACCCCCCTGCAGGTGGGGAGCCAGGGGCCCTGGCTCAAACCAGATCTTTACTCCAGCCCTTGCCATGTTTGTTTAAGCCGCTGTGCTACCGTCCAGCCCCCTGGTCTTTTCCTTTTTACCTATCTTTGTTACAGATTCCTTTTTTAAAAAAATTTTGACTTTTTTTTTTAAATCTTTATTTACTGGATAGAGACCGCCAGAAGTCAAGAGAGAAAAGGGTGATAGAGAGGGAGAGAAACAGAGAGACAGCTGCAGCATTGCTTCACCATTCACAAAGCCATCCCCCTGCAGGTGGGGACGGGTCTGAACCCCAGTCCTTGCACATTATAATATGTGCACTCAACCAGGTGCACCACCACCCGGCCCCAGACTCCATTTTTTTATTTTAGTTTTTTTCCTCCTAGACATTTGGAAGGGTTACATTCATTTTTATTTCCATCCATTTTATGTAAAATTTACTTCTATCTGTAAAATGTGTAATGTTTTCCTAGAATTATATTTGCTAGTTGAAAACAATACATGATCACATCACTGCCTTCATATGTATGATGACATAATTTTAATTCATTTAAACCCAAGTTTTTACTTCCTGTTAAGGTAAGACATTTCTAGATGAATTAAGGTTTTAGAAAGTTTTTTTATCAGAATCCATCTTTGTGGGTGATATACTAAACATTTTTTTTTGCTTCCTTATGTTAAAAAAATATCTGGATGTACTTATGTAATTTTCAAACTAAATTCCCTTTAAAAAATACTATTAATAGTTCCTACTATTTAACTATGTAAGAATGTCTGTGATGAATCTGATTTCTATTTCTTCATTAAAAAAAAAAACACCTTGTTTTTCTATCTGAATTCTTTTCAGTTTCTCCCTATAACCTTGAAATTCAAAACTGTCATTTGGGACATAGCTATTTTTTTAAGTATACCTGACAGCAGTGACCTCTTTTCATCTGTAGCCTTTGGGACTTTCTTCAAATCAGGAAGATTTTCATTCCATCTTTGGTTATTTCTGTAGTTCATTTGGTCTGGAATTTTCCTCAATAGAAATACACACACAGGGGCTGAGCAGTAGCACAGCGGGTTAAGCACACATGGCACAAAGCACAAAGACCAGCACGTAAGGATTCCAGTTCAAGCCCTCAGCTCCCCACCTGCAGGAGGGTGGCTTAACAGACGGTGAAGCAGGTCTGCAGGTGTCTTTCTCTCCTCTCTCGATTTCTCTCTTACCTATCCAACAATGACAGCAGTAACAACAATAATAATAACAACAATGATAAACAACCAGGGAAACAAAAGGAAAAAAATAGCCTCCAAGAGCAGTGGACTTGTTAGTGCAGGCACTGAGCCCCAGCAATAACCCTGGATACAAAAAAAGTAATAAAAATTAAAATTAAAAAAATAAATACACACACATACACAAGTGAACAGACACGCATCAACAGATATTCTCTCTATTCATCTCTTTATATCTTTTTCTCTTTCATTTCTGGAAGAACTTTCCAGAAAAAAAATAATTTCCTTTCAATTATTTATTTCTCCCCTCTCTTATGTTTACTCCTTCCTGGATCTTGCCCAACTTTCTTTTCATTAAACACAAAAGTCAATCCCAACTCTTCTTCATTATTACAAGTGCTATTGATGCAGTCCTGGGCACCAAGCCCAATCAGTCCAGTGAAGACAACACTGTTAAAATCAAAGGGATTATCTAGCTACTCTGAACCTCATGGGTATGGTGAGCAGTGAGAAGAGGATGGTGGAATGGAGAAGAGACAGATTCTGATGGGCCTTGTCTTCCATGCTGAGGAGTTTGGACTCCGAAAATAAATAAATAAATAAATAAATAAATAATAAAAATAAAAAATCTTTCTCCCTGGACAGATATTCCATCCGCAGGACCAGTGACAAGGGTAATTTCTTCCAAATAACCAAGAAAGGGGACATTTACAATGACAAAGAGCTAGACAGAGAAGTCTACCCCTGGTACAACCTGACTATAGAAGCCAAAGAACTCAATCTTCAAGGTGAGTGGCCCCATCTGCCATGGGACCCTGGCTTTTCTCCTTCCCTTCCTATATCCATAATTGGTCCTTTCGAGTCTCTGGACATATTATAAACTGCTGAAGCACCACTTGACTGGAATGACGTAGAACCTCCACGCCCAGGGTGTGGATGGGCCAGCAGAAGTCATGTTTCCTGAGACCTTGCTAGAAGTACAGAATGGCAAGGCCCACCACCAAGCTGAATCAGAATCACATGCACACTATAGGTTAAAAAAAAAAGGGGGGGTGCTGCCAGATGTCCCTGTGACAAGAATTATCAAAGGTATCCCTTAAACACAGAGCTTCTTAGACCTCTCCATGGAAGTTCTGACCCAGTGAGATAGAAATGCAGTCAAGAAATGTACACTGAACAAGTGTTTCAAGGTTCTTTTTTTTTTTAAGTATTTTATTTATTTTATTTTTGAGAGAGATGCAGAGAGAGAAAGACACAGAGAGAAACGCCAGAGCACTGGGGTGGGGGGTGTTGAACCTGGGACTTCGGAGCCTCAGGCAAGAGAGTCTCTTTGCATAACCATTATACTACCTACCCCCGCCCTCAAGGTTCTTATTTTCATAGATATTTGGAAAACACTGTTGTGGGTGGGGAGTAGTGTGTCATTTAGTGAGTTGAAATCAAAATCTAAAGCAGTATCCAACGCTGAGATTGTTGGATTCTCCAAAAATTAGTACAACCTTGGCCAGAGAGAAAAGGCAAATGGAGGCCTTGCAATTCTTTGTTACAGAAGACAAGCCCAACTGCCTGCCAAGATGATTTATATTTCCACCACACCCAGACCACCAGAGTCCAAAGAAAGAATGACTCCCCAAAGGCCCAGTGGCACTAACCTGGAGGTCCCTGCCCCTTTCAGACACTCGAAGACTTCCACATCCCCCCACAAGGCAGCCAGGCCAACTTGTGCCTCTCTTCCCCATCTAATCTCATTCATACAGGTTTAAACTTTAGACATAGCAATTTCTGTTCATTTTTTATGGAAAATATGAAAAAGAACAATAAAATTATCATTCCATAATCCCACCCTACAGAGGTAATTACCATTAGCATGTTAGTGTATTTGCTCTGCTATTTTTCTGTACAAACTTTTACACAAATAAGATCACAATATTTGCAAAAAATCATATCCTCCATTTTAACTCATCTTATTCCAGAATCATTTTCTCATAGTACTCACTAACATGCCTTCAGAGTTACCTTTAAAAACAGTAATTTACAGGGACATTATAAATGGTCACTCACTTCCTACTTTTTAAAGTGGCATAATTTCATTAACCTAATCCCACTTCGGTTGTTTACCTTTCAGTTCACTTTGTAAATAACTCTAGCTTGTCTAATTTGATAAATCATACTTATATAAATCAATTAAATTACTAAATTAGATTATTTAACAACTGAATTGCTTAATTACATTAATTTAATTTAAACCTCTCGATTCACTTGTTTACCTTTCTTTAGTAATTCTTTGAATAAAGTTCCACCCCTTTCCTCTTCCTTCATCATAACACCACCTCTATCCAGCCTCCTTTCCAGAGATCCACAACATCCTCTTGCAGAAAGGGTCACTTCTCCCTATTCACACACATCCTATTCCTGGGGTCACCTGCTCAGCTAATGACAAGTCCTTTCCCCTGCAGGGTTCTCCACAGGCAAAGAATCTATAGTACAAGTCTATATTGAAATTGAGGATGAAAATGACAACGCCCCAATATTTGCCCAGCCCTATGAGCCCAAAGTGTGTGAGAATGCTGCCCAGGGCAAGGTGAGTCTGGCTCCGGTGGGAGGGAGAGACTGGCGCCCCCTGTGGCAGGTCAAGGGAATAGCAGCTCTACTCCATGGCTGGTGGGACACTGAGTTGAATGGAACCCAGCACAGGAAAGAAGATAGCTTGAGGAAAGGTGAAATCACTCTCATTTCACAGATGGAAAAATTGAGGTTTGAAAAAATATGTGAAGAGTCTATTACTGGGGCAGGGGGTGGTAAGAGGAGTGGCTCTGCACAGACCATTATTTTTGGTGTTGCAGGGAAGGAGCAGCCAGGGTGAGGTCTGAACCCAAATCTCCAACACTAAACCTCGGGCTACCCCCACCACCACCACTAACCACTCCCCATCTTCCACACTCCAGCTGGTGGTTCAAATCTCAGCAATAGACAAGGACATAACACCACAAGATGTGAAGTTCAAATTCTCCCTGAGTACTGAAAACAACAACTTCACCCTCACGGATAATAACGGTGAGCTTGAACAAATCAGTCAGCCTGGTCCTTAGCAGGGTCACAGGTGTGGTAATTTAAATCTTGAAATGTCAATCACTAAATCACTGAAGGAGGGGCTTTCAAACTATAGAATATTTTGCACCATTCTCACCACATACCTTGCTGTTCTATGCAGCAGAAACGCCCTGTCCATGTGGCCTGTTATTCTCCATAAGATATTCAGGAGAAAGAGGAACAAGAATAGAAACTGATGCAGACAGCTTGGTTCAAAACTAGCCCAAAAAAAAACTCCTGTCACATCATATCTCTGCTCAGCACAACTGCTATACTATGATGTGGAATGTCCAGGGGGGCTCCAAATAGTCAACATGAAATCCCAAGTATCAAGGATACAATGTTTTGATCCAGTTACAAGGACTACTTACCACTAGCTGGTCCCAGGTGATCTAAGGACAGGATCTGGTCTACCAATCACAAACCACCAATGCTAGTAGTGGCCAATCAGATCTACGGATGCATATGTGCTTTTGAAGGTGAGGATGAATACAGTGGAATACAGCCAATAGTAGACAAGTGTCCATGGTTCCTGAAGCTTCCAAAAAAAAAAAAAAGAGAGAAAATCCCCCTTAGGTCTAAAAAGAGCAATTCTTCAGTTAGTTCATAATGGAAAGAGTCTGCCTGTTCCTGACTGATAAGACTGAGTATGCCTATTCAGAGAAACAATCACTGCCACCTTTGAAGAAGGCTGGTGAGTGGAGTCCCTAGACGTGAGGACTAGGGGTCAGACTGCAAAAATGGTCAAAATGTATTGACAGTCAGTGACAGACCATTCAATATTCAGCTGTCATTAGCAGTAAATAGTATGACAAATATGCCTGTCATCCTATCCCAATGTCCAGTGCAATCGCACTTTGAAGGGAGTCTTCAATATAGTTGAAATATTGAGTGTTACCCTAAAGCACCCCAAAGGCAATCAGGAGTCAGAAAAATTGGTCTCCGATTCACTTACAGCATGAATGTCCTGATAAGGGAATAGAGTGAGAAATCTCTGCATTCCCCTACAAATTACCAATGGCCATGCCATTGTTATTTTAAATTATAATAGTTTATACATTATATATTAATATACTATAAATCTATACTGTTATATATTATATGGCACAATTATATAATTAATATATATTATTATATTTTCAATTCTAATAATACACTGCACTAGAATGAAATGTATTACACTCTATATTTTGAAGTATATTCCATGCAGACTATATATTTTTTTGTTAAGGGGCTTTAATTTTTTTAATTTTTTTATTATTTGTATTTATTTATTGGATAGAAACAGTAAGAACTTGAGAGGAAGGGGGAGATAGGGGAAGAGACAGAGAGACATCTGCAGCTCTGCTTCGCCTCTTGTAAAGCCTTCCCCCTGCAGATGGGGTCTGTGGGGACTGAGGGCTTGAACCCGGGTCTTTGTGCATTGTAACATGTGCACTCAACCAGGTGCACCACCACCTGGCTCCTTAAGGGGCTTTTTTTTAAATAATTTTTTTAATTTTTTTTTATTTTATTTATTCCCTTTTTGTTGCCCTTGCTGTTTTATTGTTGTAGTTATTATTGTTGTTGTCGTTGTTGGATAGGACAGAGAGAAATGGAGAGAGGAGGGGAAGACAGAGAGGAGGAGAGATAGACACCTACAGACCTGCTTTACCGCCTGTGAAGCGACTCCCCTGCAGGTGGGGAGCCGGGGCTCGAACCGGGATCCTTATGCCGGGGTCCTTGTGCTTTGCGCCACCTGCGCTTAACCCGCTGCGCTACAGCCCGACTCCCAAGGGGCTTTTTTTTTTTTTTATAAAAAGGAAACACTGACAAAACCATAGGATAAGAGGGGTACAACTCCACACAATTCCCACCACCAGAACTCCATATCCCATCCCCTCCCCTGATAGCTTTCCTATTCTTTAACCCTCTGGGAGCATGGATCCAAGGTCAATGTGGGATGCAGAAGGTGGAAGGTCTGGCTTCTGTAATTGCTTCCCCGCTGAACATGAGCGTTGACAGGTCGATCCATACTCCCCATACTACATATTTTTATGTACCAATCAGTATATCATTGAGAACAAAGAGCTGAGTCAAGAGATAGCTGGATCCTCTCTGTCCATCCATCAGCATCACACCAGCCAGGAGTCTTTAGGTAGAGGATCTGGCCTCTGTCAGGAGCCACTGAATCAGAAAAGCAGGAGTTGGAGGGAACATCTGAAAGTCAGTGTGTTTAAAACGCAGAGGAGTGGTGACGGTTAGGTAGTGGCACACACAGCAGGCAACACACATCAGTACATCCAAGGACCCAGATTCAAGTCCCTGGTTCCGACGTACTGGGGGGTGGGGGGATGAGGAGCTTCACCTAAGGTTCTCAGGTATCTCTCTTTCTACCTCTCTATTTCCCCCTCCCCTCTCAATTTCTGTCTCTATTAAAAAAAAAAAAAAAGCCACCAGGAGAGAGAGATTTGTCATGCATACACACACCGGGCAGCACCTGGGCTGGCAGTCAGGGAGAGCTTCCTGGAAGAGGCTGGCCACGGGCCAGTATGCATATGGGGCTGGGCATTTGGGGCGGCTGATCTGACTCAGGCCTGGGTGTTTCCAGATAACACGGCCAACATCACGGTCAAGCACGGGCAGTTTGACCGCGAGCAGGCCAAGGTCCACTTCCTGCCGGTGCTCATCTCGGACAACGGGAGGCCGAGCCTCACCAGCACCAGCACCCTGGCCGTGACCGTGTGCAAGTGTGATGAGCGCGGCCACTTCACCTTCTGCGAGGAGGCGGCGGGGCTGGCGGGAGTCAGCGTCCAGGCGCTGGTGGCCATCTTCCTCTGCATCCTGACCATCGCAGGTCAGTGTCTGCTCAGACCTGGGCACCGCAGGGGGGGGGGGGGGCGGGGGGGGGGAGGGGAGGAGGGGGAAGGGAGGAGGAGGGATGGAGGGAGGATGGAAGAAAGGAGGAGAGGAGGGAAAGGAAGAGGGAGGAGAGGAGGGAGGGGAGAAGGGAAGGGAGGAGAAGGAAGGGGAGGGAGGAAAGGGAGAGGGAGGAAAGGAGGAGGAAGAGGAGGGAGAGGAGGAGGAAGGAGAGGAAGAGGGAAGGGAGGAGGAGAATGGAGGAGGAGGGAGGGAGGATGGGAGAAAAGAGGAGAGGAGGAGGGAAAGGAAGAGGGAAGGGAGAAGGGAAGAGAAGGAAGGGGAGGGAGAGGAGGAGGAAGAGGAGGAGGGAAGGGAGGAGGGAGAGGAGGAGGGAGGGGAGGAGGAGGGAGGGGAGGAGGAAGAGGAGGGAAGAGGGAGGGGAGGAGGAGGAAGAGGGGTAAGGGGAGAGGAAGAGGGAGGGGAGGAGGAAGGGGAGGAGGGGGAGGGGAGGAGGGGAGGGGAGGTGGAGGGAGGATGGAAGAGAGGAGGGAAAGGAAGAGGGAGGAGAGGAGGGAGGGGTGAAGGAAGGGGAGGGAGGAAAGGAGGAGAAAGAGGAGGGAGAGGAGGAGGAAGGAGATGAGGAGGGAAGGGAGGAGGAGGATGGAGAGGGAGGAGGAGGGAGGGAGGATGGGAGAAAAGAGGAGAGGAGGAGGGAAAGGAAGAGGGAGGGGAGAAGGGAAGAGAAGGAAGGGGAGGGAGGAGAGGAGGAGGAAGAGGAGGAGGGAAGGGAGGAGGAGGGAGAGGAGGAGGAAGAAGAGGAGGAGGAGGAAGGAGAGGAGGAGGAAAGAGAGGAGGAGGAAGGAGAGAAGGAGGGAGGGGAGGAGGAGGAAGAGGAGAAAGGAGAGGAGGGAGAGGAGGAGGGAGAGGAAGAGGGAGAGACTGAGAAAGGAGAGGAAGAGGGAGAGGGAAAGGAGGAAGAAGGGGAAGGGGAGAGGAAGAGGGAGGGGAAGAGGGAGAAGAGGAGGAGGGAAGGGAGGAGGAGGGAGGGGAGGAGAGAGGAGGAGGAAGAGGAAGGGGAGGAGCGCGAGGAGGAAGCATGCAGGGTGCAGGGCGCAGGGCGCAGGGCGCAGGTCCCTCTCCCTGAGCGCCTGGGGCGGTGTGGGGCAGGGCCGAGCAGCTCTCCAGCCGCCTCTCTCACCTCAAGTGCTTTCTAGGTGACAGTCACTCCCTCAACTTCTACCATTTCTGAACACTTACTGTGCGTGCCACAGACACGTCCTAAGCTTTCTGAAGCAGCAAACATTTGTGTCGCAAAACTCCTTGGCCGTAAGGCAGTTTTGCCGTAAAAGGAGCAAAGTGCTGCGGCCGCCCTGAGGCTGCACAGTTCACACTGAGGGTGCTGCCGCAGGGCAAGCTCAGCCCAGAGAAGGACCTTAAAATAGTGATGACTGGGTAATAGACTGGGTAGGAAAAAAATCAGTGATAAGTCTTACTGGAAGTGTGAAGTAACAATAATTCTAGTTTAGCCCACAAAGTGCAGAGCCCAAGGACCGGCCCCAGGATCCGGGTTCGAGCCCCCGGCTCCGCAAAATGATATTAGTTTGCCAATCCCTCAGTGTATACAGTCAACCTCCCACCTGGTCAAAACCAAAGGTTACCAAATATGATAATGGAAGCTAGTAATTCACAATCACCTTTTTTATTTTATTTTATTTATTTTTATTTCACCACTCCCATCACCATCCCCACACCCATAGATAGCCACTATAGTTCTCCCACAGTCTTGAAAATTGGTTGACATTTTCATTAACATCTGTATGATCAATTTTTTATGTTATGCATATGAGTGAAACCATTCTATAGTTGTCCTTCACCTCCTTACTTGCTTCATTGAGCATGATCTTCTCCAGTTCCATCCACTTTATCCCAAAGCACACAATATCATCCCTTTTTTTAAAAAAAAAGATTTTATTTATTCAGGAAGAATGAGAGAGAGAGAGAACCAGGTATCACTCTGGTAGTGCTGCCAGAGATTGAACTCTGGACCTCATGCTTGATAGTCCAGCACTTTAACCACTGCACCATCTCCTGGATCACATACCATCTCTTTTTACTGCTGTATAATACTCTTTTGTGTATATATTTCATAACTTTTTTATCCAGTCATCTGTTGAAGGACATTTTGGCTGTTTCCAAGTTTCTGCTATTATTCACAATCATCTTCATGCATACTAATGATCTTCTTAAGCTAATTTAAATCCAAGAACTTGTACTCAAATACTGTCTTTACCAAATTTGACACAGACTATTAGATGAAAAAATCAACTTCCTCCTATCCACAC